>NC_134825.1:40347250-40714702 GCF_004210375.1 Tachypleus tridentatus | reverse complement strand
TACTAAAACATCAAGACTACTAAAAAACATCAAGATTCAAACTAAAAGAAAATTAAGAACCACTAAAAACATCAAGAGACTAACTAAAGACACTCAAGACCACCAAAACATCAAGACCACTAAAACATCATCACTACTTACAAAACATCAAGACTACTAAAACATCAGAGACTACTAAAAACATCAAGACTACTCAAAAACATCAAGACTACTCAAAAACAATCAAGACTACTAAAACATCAAGACTACTAAAAAAACATCAAGAGACCACTAAAACATCAAGACTACTAAAACATCAAGACTACTAAAACATCAAGACTACTAAAACAATAAGACCACTAAAACATCAAGACTACCAAAAAACATCAAGACTACTAAAAAACATCAAGACTACTAAAACATCAAGACCACTCAAACATCAAGACCAATAAAAACATCAAGACTACTAAAACATCAAGCAGACTACTAAAAACATCAAGACTTACTAAAACATCAAGACTACTAAAACATATCAAGACCACTAAAAACATCAAGCATTACTAAAACATCAAGACCACTAAACATCAAGACTACTAAAACATCAAGACTACTAAAACATCAAGACTACTAAAACATCAAGACTACTACAAACATCAAGACAACTAAAACATCAAGACTACTAAAACATCAAGACCACTAAAACATCAAGACTACTAAAAACATCAAGACTACTAAAACATCAAGACTACTACAAACATCAAGACTACTACAACATCAAGACTACTAAAACATCATCACCACTAAAACATCAAGACTCACTAAAACATCAAGACTACTAAAACATCAAGATTACCAAAAAACATCAAGACTACTAAAACATCAAGACTACTAAAACATCAAGACTACTAAAAACATCAAGACTACTAAGACATCAAGACTACTAAAACATCAAGACTACTACAACATCAAGACTTCACTAAAACATCAAGACTACCTAAAACATCAAGACTACTAAAAAACATCAAGCATTCACTAAAACATCAAGCACTCACTACAAAACATCAAGACCACTAAAACATCAAGACTACTAAAAACATCAAGACCACTAAAACATCAAGACTACTAAAAAACATCAAGACTACTAAAACATCAAGACTACTAAAACATCAAGCACTACTAAAACATCAAGATCACTAAAAACATCAAGACTACCAACATCAAGACTACTAAAAACATCAAGACCACTAAAACATCAAGACCACTAAAAACATCAAGACTACTAAAAACATCAAGACTACTAAAAACATCAAGACTCACTAAAACATCAAGATTTCACAAAACATCAAGACTACTAAAAACATCAAGACTACTAAAACATCAGGACTACTAAAACATCAAGAATTCACTAAAACATCAAGACTACTAAAAATCAAGACTCAAGATCTACATACTAAAACATCAAAAGACTACTAAAACATCCAAGACTGCTCAAAACATCAAGACTACTAAAACATCAAGGACTACTAAAACATCAAGACTGTCACTAAAACATCAAGACCACTAAAACATCAAGACTACTAAAACATCAAGACTACTAAAACATCAAGACTACTAAAACATCAAGACCACAAAACATCAAGACTACTAAAACATCAAGACTACTAAAAAACATCAAGACTACTAAAACATCAAGACTTACAACATGAAAACATCACAAGACTACTAAAACATCAAGACTTACTAAAAACATCAAGACTCACTAAAAACATCAAGACTACTAAACACATCAAGACTCTACTAAAACATCAAGACCACTAAAAACATCATCAAGACACAAACATCAGGACCACTAAAACATCTAAAACATCAAGACTACTAAAACATCAAGACCACTACTAAAACATCAAGATCAGGACCACTAAAACATCAAGACTACTAAAACATCAAGACTACTAAAAACATCAAGACTACATCAAAAACATCAAGACATCAAGGACTGCTAAAACATCAAGACTACTAAAAACATCAAGACCACTAAAAACATCAAGACTACTAAAACATCAAGCTAACTACTACTAAAACATCAAGACTACTAAAACATCAAGACTACTAAAACATCAAGACTACTAAAACATCAAGACTACTAAAACATCAAGACTACTAAAACATCAAGACTACTAAAACATCAAGACTACTAAAAACATCAAGACTACTTAAAAAACATCAAGACTACTAAAACATCAAGACTACTACTAAAACATCAAGACTACTAAAACATCAAGACTACTAAAACATCAAGACTACTAAAACATCAAGACTCCAACTACCAAAAAACATCAAGACTACTAAAACATCAAGACTACTAAAACATCAAGACTACTAAAACATCAAGACTACTAAAACATCAAGACTACTAAAAAACATCAAGACTACTAAAAACATCAAGACTACTAAAACATCAAGACTACTACTACAAAACATCAAGACTACTAAAACATCAAGACTACTAAAACATCAAGACCACTAAAACATCAAGACTACTAAAACATCAAGACTACTAAAACATCAAGACATCACTACTAAAACATCAAGACCACTATCAAGACTACTACAAAACATCAAGACTACTCAAAACATCAAGACTACTAAAACATCAAGACTACTAAAACATCAAGACTACTAAAACATCAAGACTACTAAAACATCAAGACTACTAAAACATCAAGACTACTAAAACATCAAGACCACTAAAAACATCAAGACTACTAAAACATCAAGACTACTAAAACACATCAAGACTACTAAAACATCAAGACTACTAAAACATCAAGACTACTAAAACATCAAGACTACTTCAAAACATCAAGACTACTAAAACATCAAGACTACTAAAACATCAAGACTACTAAAACATCAAGACTCACTACTAAAACATCAAGACTACTAAAACATCAAGACTACTAAAACATCAAGATCACTAAGACATCAAGACTACTAAAACATCAAGACTACTAAAACATCAAGACTACTAAAACATCAAGACTACTAAAACATCAAGACTACTAAAAACATCAAGACTACTAAAAACATCAAGACTACTAAAACATCAAGACTACTAAAACATCAAGACTACTAAAACATCAAGACTACTAAAAACATCAAGACTACTAAAACATCAAGACTACTAAAACATCAAGACTACTAAAACATCAAGACTACTAAAACATCAAGACTACTAAAACATCAAGACTACTAAAACATCAAGACTACTAAAACATCAAGACTACTAAAACATCAAGACTACTAAAACATCAAGACTACTAAAACATCAAGACTAAAACATCAAGACTACTAAAACATCAAGACTACTAAAACATCAAGACCACTAAAACATCAAGACTACTAAAACATCAAGACCACTAAAACATCAAGACTACTAAAACATCAAGACCACTAAAACATCAAGACCACTAAAACATCAAGACCACTACAAGAAAACATCAAGACTACTAAAACATCAAGACTACTAAAACATCAAGACTCACTAAAACATCAAGACTACTAAAACATCAAGACTACTAAAACATCAAGACTACTAAAACATCAAGACTACTAAAACATCAAGACTACTAAAACATCAAGACTACTAAAACATCAAGACTACTAAAACATCAAGACTACTAAAACATCAAGACTACTAAAACATCAAGACTACTAAAACATCAAGACTACTAAAACATCAAGACTACTAAAACATCAAGACTACTAAAACATCAAGACCACTAAAACATCAAGACCACTAAAACATCAAGACTACTAAAACATCAAGACTACTAAAACATCAAGACTACTAAAACATCAAGACTACTAAAACATCAAGACTACTAAAACATCAAGACCACTAAAACATCAAGACCACTAAAACATCAAGACTACTAAAACATCAAGACTACTAAAACATCAAGACTACTAAAACATCAAGACTACTAAAACTACTAAAACATCAAGACTACTAAAACATCAAGACTACTAAAACATCAAGAGACCACTAAAACATCAACATCAAGACTACTAAAACATCAAGACTACTAAAACATCAAGACCACTAAACTACTAAAACATCAAGACTACTAAAACATCAAGACATCACTAAAACATCAAGACTACTAAAACATCAAGACTACTAAAACATCAAGACTACTAAAACATCAAGACTACTAAAACATCAAGACCACTAAAACATCAAGACTACTAAAACATCAAGACCACTAAAACATCAAGACCACTAAAACATCAAGACCACTAAAACATCAAGACTACTAAAACATCAAGACTACTAAAACATCAAGACTACTAAAACATCAAGACCACTAAAACATCAAGACTACTAAAACATCAAGACTACTAAAACATCAAGACCACTAAAACATCAAGACTACTAAAACATCAAGACTACTAAAACATCAAGACCACTAAAACATCAAGACTACTAAAAAAACATCAAGACTACTAAAAAACATCAAGACTACTAAAACATCAAGACTACTAAAACATCAAGACCACTAAAACATCAAGACTACTAAAACATCAAGACTACTAAAACATCAAGACTACTAAAACATCAAGACTACTAAAACATCAAGACTACTAAAACATCAAGACTACTAAAACATCAAGACTACTAAAACATCAAGACTACTAAAACATCAAGACTACTAAAACATAATAGAAGACATGTTTTCTTCAGTAATACAATAATTTTTTCAAATATTTTTATTGGAATAAATATAAAGCTATATATTATGAGATTAATCAATTACTTATAAGCACTGGTTACATCAAGTAGGGCCTGGCATGGCCAAATGGTTAAGGCTCTTAGCTCATAATCTGAGGGGCACACATTTGACTTCCTGTCACACCAAACATGCTCGCCCTTTCAGCCGTGAGGGCATTATAATGTTACAGACAATCTCACTAATTATTGTTAGAAAAGTAACCCAAGAGTTGGCGGTGGGTGGTGATGACTAGCTACCTTCCCTCTAGTCTTGCACTGCTAAATTAGGGACGGCTAGTGCAGACAGCCTATGTTTATTGTTCTTACAATATACTGTTTAAAAAATATTTTCATCAACATATAGGAATGTTTAATTTTAATAACACATAAGAATGTTCACCAATTAGGAATTCTAGTTTAATCTGTCTGAACTTAACCTGTTCAGTGCCGTAGTCTAGATAACTTGTCCAAGCCGATCGGTAACACAGTGCCATGGACGAGTTAATTGGTTCTCTATAATACCTAACTTCAACGCTAGATGTCAACATCATACATGCATTTGACCTACTTACAAATTGTTTCACTTTCGATCCAAAATGGCGTCACGAAAAAAGTTACAAAATGAAGAAGCATTAGAGTTGTAT
The DNA here is from genome assembly GCF_004210375.1 of Tachypleus tridentatus. Classification (NCBI taxonomy): domain Eukaryota; kingdom Metazoa; phylum Arthropoda; class Merostomata; order Xiphosura; family Limulidae; genus Tachypleus; species Tachypleus tridentatus. The sequence goes on along the minus strand of NC_134825.1, from coordinate 40,709,305 downwards.
TGTAGCAGCTGAAATACTTGGTAGTTAACAGGTTAAAGAGTAACACAAATAAATATCACTGCAGCTACAACATGATAAAATCTGTGTACACAAAATGAACTGCTGAGATGAGTGTAATGAAAAAGAGTACTTTGCAGACAGTAGGACAACAACAACTTTGATCAGAAACTGATAAATGTCACTTAATAAAGATTTTGACTACATATTTCTTACAATGTTCTAGCTCTTCCTTTATATTTCCTGATTTAAGTTTGAACTTCAGAATATTCCTAAAGTTGCATGTCTATATATTTTAGAATTTAGCCCTTTCCTCAAACTCTGATCCTTTTAGATCAGTACATGTGAGATGCAGCCCCATATGTAGTACATCTTTAAACATTAGTAGAACAGTATAATAAATCTGCAACATTTTTACTAACCTTGTTAGTCTTTACATCTCCAGAAATTTCATCCACCAAAAACTTGGTACCTTTCTGATTAGGTTGCTGTACAATACTATAATGAACGAGTCCATTGTGTCCTTTGTCTTGATCGCTAGCCTTAACCTAGGATGAGGATCATTACCAGATTATAAAATAGCTCAAATAAAGCCTGTTATTAGTAAAGGATTAGGCAAAACAACAACTAAAGAAGGTTCATTTGAGGGTCAAGTTCAACCTCGTTTGTAAAATCTTGAGTATTATAAGTAATAACTTAACAAAACTAAATTGTAAATTTTTTATTCCATACTTTGAACTTTGACACTCTACCATATTTTTTTTCATAAATTACGAACAAAAATTATATAAAAATACAATAAATTGTCCAAAGAAAGCCCTCAAAATTAAGTTTGAGGTCTTCTATTTTTTACTTGTAATGTATTTTTAAATATAAAGTGCAATTTTCCTGCATCTGACTGAAACCAGATATAGAACTAAATGTTTGTTTTAAGTTTCATATAACTACAAATGCTACACCAAAGAAATGCCTTATAACATTATTATGCTACAAAAGCCTTGTTCTAAGAAAGTATTAGCTTGAATATAATACTGGTTCAATTCACTATACATGTGACAAAAATAAGGAATTATAACGTTTTTACCACAAAAATAAAAAAGCAACTCTAATTTGTACCTTAACCAACACTCAATGGAAATGTAGGTCAGTGCAAATGAAAAATGTGTAACTGGGATACATGTTTTAATTTTGATAAATGCATAACTACAAATTCAAGTGTTTTTCATAAAAGATTATACTAAATCCTATCATTTCACACAAATTTGTATTGAGCTATGTAATGTACTGCAGCTGAGTTTATATAAAATAATGATTATAAAGCTACAAGAATGTTACGAAACTTAATACATCGTTTCTGACAAAAAAAGCACCTCACAATAAAAGTAATTAGCTCCAATGTTAAAACAAATTATAGAAATGGAATCATTCACCCAATAATTACTGGAGCACTTTGTTAGAACTAGAAAGTGAAGTGAAATAACAGTTTTGTTTATGATTAATATAGAAGGTACCCACTCGAATGACTGTGGTTCCACTTGGGGCTCCTTCCTCCACTGTGGGTGAGTAGGTGCCACATTCCTCAAACTCAGGTTTATTGTCATTAACATCAGTAATAAATACAACAACCAAAGCTGTGCTTGTGTGGGGTGTCAAACTACCATCTTTACAACATGATCCATCATCTTGAGCAGTAACATTCAACTCATACTTGTCTTTGTCTAGCTGGATGAGCCCATTAATCAAACGGATTACCCTACAAAGAAATAAATATATAAATAAACAAAACAAATCTCACAGAACAAGAAACTAAGTTAAAAGACAATATGAGAGGTCATATATCAGTCATGTTACCAGTAAAATGTTTTGTTATGGTATCAATATTTTTTTTTCCAAAGCCCACTGTTTAGCTGAATCTATTCAAACTTCACATGTTGAAGCAAAGCTAATAGTGCAATTAAAATTTGTCAGCCTTCTTTTAATTATATTATTTGATAAAAAAAAACTATTAAATACACAAATACACACACACACACAAAAGAAAGTCATAATTACTAAGGCAATATAAAAATTCAGAAAAATATCCACACGTTACTGAATTTAAACTCATTAGAAAACAGAAACAAAATCAAATAAGATAACACAAGAAAATTGTTGTTTTAAATAAGTTTATTCATCTTGTTTTTACTTATGTGTGACATATTTTCTTCTTTGACCATCTGTAATTTTCTCTGTTAGTAAAAAGTATTACAATTTACATTCAGTTATTAAATTAATTTGAACTAAGAAACTGATACCACTATAAATCCTGTAATTAATGTAACACATGATGAACAAGAGAACTAATATTTGCATATAAATATAAGAACAACAACAGATATTTGGGCATCCAGATCATCACATCCACTAAACTTTAAAATATAAAATAAGATTCACTCAAAGCCAGCCGTTATCATTCAATATGTTTTAAGTTTTCTTAAATTCCCTCAAATTAATTACATCTATCACACCCGAAGGTAACCCATTTGATGGACCAATCACTTTGTTAGAAAAATAATGCTATCTTAGCTGAATATGACTCCCACCTTTTCAAAACATATATTTGTGTCCCCTAGAGCTACCATTTTCACCATCAACTACACGTACAGAGGATGCATCACCACTATCAATTTTCTTAAATACCTCCATCAGATCCCTCTAAATCTTCTTTCCTATATGAAAAATGTATTTTCAATAGGTACTTCCCACTTCTCATAAGATTAGCTACTCTCATTCATTATTGCTTCCTGTGTGTAAACTTTTTCTTTACAAATGCCACAAGCCTTCTGCTTCCCTCTTACTGAAATTAAGTGATTCCAAGATGGCTTTCATGTAAATCATCATGTGTCATCTCTCCACCAATGGAGCATTATTTATTCACATGACACATGTGACTTCCTCAATGTGTCTCTACTGAACTATCACTTCAAAGTTTGACACAAGATGGAAGAGCCAAAAGAGTGCGAGAAGGAAGAGTGGGAAGTGTGAGAAGAGGTAAATACCATAAAGAAATATATTTTCAGTACAGGAGAGTTTTAACTTCCAATATAGCACTCCACTCACAAGGTTAGCTATAATCCCACACTAATTAGGAGAAGGGATCAGTGCAAGGAAAAACAGATGTATACCCTGAAAACATCTCAAGGATACCTCTACAGACAAGAGAATGAGGCCAAAACCACACCACTTCTGACCAGGTATATTTTTCACCTGTCCATAAGGAATGTAGAAAAAGGGCAGAAAAAAATAGGAGCATATCCAAGTGGGAGAAAATTGAGGGAGGATAAGTATCTAAATCCATGGATAGATATATGCAAGTCAATCCAATGAAGCAGAAAAATGGATAAACAAAAGATGAGTCTTACAGTGTGGAGTGGCTAGGGCATGATGGCTGTACTTGGCAAGTTAGCTACATATCCATGAGGAAGTAGGATGAGAATAACAATGTCTTCACCTCAAGGCACACAGACCAGGGAGAATCTAGAACCATTCCAACAACAGGGCATAACAATGATGTTTTTTTAGGAATATCTCAATATGAGAACCCAACGTTCAGTATCAAATTGATGTCTATGTAAACAAAATGTAACCCCCCTTCAGCAAAATTGACCAGATACATCCAATAATTAATAACATTCACGAATAAAGGTACATAAGAGATAAAGGGGGAGCAAAAACGAGGAAGGAAAATGGAGAACCTTGAACACACACGAGAATTTATATTGATAGGTTCATTTTTAATCTAAAACCTAGACGCAAGGTACTGACATCCTTATGGAGTTAGAATAAAGGCTCATAATCAAAGGGGTGAGTTTCAATTCAATGTCTCGCTCCACAGTAATTGTATAATGTATATTACAGAACAGCATGTCATCTATACCAGCAGAACCATGAAGCATTCAGACAGGAAGATAAACATATAGAAATTTGAGGAACCAATCTTGGCTGAAAGCACCAATAGCTAAAGTCTGAGGCACCAGGGACCAAAAGAGGGGTAATTTGTGATTTGGAGCAGTGGCAAATGCATTGATGTTAGGAAAGCACCCATAAAAACAAGAGGATAGAGAGATCATTCCATTGGATAAATCTTGTTGGGGTGGAAAAGACAATCTGCCATGGGACTGAAAGCACTTAAAACATGACACATGATTAAAAAAAGGTGGTATATGTGGACCCAATAGAGAAGATCCAAAATCCAATAACAAAAGGACCAGGTAATAAATTGATGACTGATATATGCCACCAATGACGAATTGTCAGAATGAATCATTACCAGACAATGTCTGGTTAGAGGTAGGAAGTGATCCAAACCCCCAATAGATGGCTAGAAGCTCAAGGATACATAAGAACTGCTTATCAACAGATCAAGGACCCAAAACTTCCTGGTGTTCAACTCATGCATCCATAAACAGATATAATCTTATTGAGGATGAGGAAGCAGAATGCCTGCAGATGTGCAAGTTTTATCAAAGTACTAAAAAAGATCTTTAACTAAGGAAAGAGGAAGTGTAATATGAGCAGTCAAGAAATAGTTAGAATCGCACACTAAATATGTGAAGGGACAGGTGTGGAGCTAATATGACGATATTTTTAATAGCAAAATAGCATCTAAATGAATACACAGAATGAAACATTTCTGCTACTTATACACACATTTATGTTTCAGTAATACCCTGGTATTAAGTAGAAATCAGTTCAGTTTTTATAAAAGCAAAACTGACATAACAAACAATAATACGATTTTATTTGAATCAAAAACTTTATCATCTAACAAATTGTATTCTCCTGCACAGTAATATAAATATTTTGTCTTTGCACTTTTCACTAATATAAACAAAATATGTAATTAAACATGAAAAAAAAAAAGACAAAAATATAATTTTGTCCTGTATGTAACAGGATTCAGAAGGAAAAAAACACAGTGAACCAAATTACCGGTTCGTTCTTCAATCTGAAACATGCCGGAGATGGTTCCTCCACCCACAAATCCAAAATGGATGTTGTCTCCATCCTTATCACTAGCCACTACAGTCGTTACTAATGTGTTAGGTCCTGCATTTTCATCTACATTAGGAGTGTAAACATCTTGACTGAACTTGGGTAACTCATCATTCTTGTTTTCTGTATAGATACGGACAGTGGCAGTTCCAGTGAGCTGAGGGTCCCCATGATCAGTAGCTTCTACTGTAAACTCATATGTGTTGTTAACATCAGCATCCAGTCGTTTATTTGAATAAATGGTTCCTCGATTATCAATTGTGAAGTCTTTGCTTTGGATTGTATATGTTATTTGAGCATTGTCATAGGAATCCAAATCTGATGCAGATACTACAAGAAAGTAAAACAAAATAAATGTAGTTTATTTTTACACGCTGTGAAAACATGATAGAAGTACTTTCAGTCAAGAAGAACTGATAAAAACTATAAATGAACTCATTTAATACACCTCTAATTCTGTACAATATTTATAATCAACTTTAGGAAAAATCCCTCTAGTTTTGGTTCAAAACTTGCAAAATTCTCAGTTTTAAATTATTATTTTCCACAATAGAGAATTGCAAGTTGCAGTGGTTATGATTACAATTGATACATTTTAATAATGTACTGTAAAGATTACTTAATTTCTGAAAAGAAATACAAATATTATTTTAAATCATGAAGAGCTTTGCGTAAAACACAGTAAGTTGCAGAAATAAACAAGGTTACTGACGCTAAAGCTATGGTTGTTAAGATGTTACATTCATGTCTCAATAAATTTTTCACTTTCCAAAATAATTCAAAACTTGCCTCTTTATTGAATGGAACCATTACTTATAAAAAAAAAAAAACATTAATATTTACTTTTCATTAATAGACTAAATAGATCTAATATCAACATTCAGTAACACTTCTAATAGTGTTAAATACAGTATAATAAATTTACTAGTTTTTTTTCTCTAATTGACATGGTTAAAACTTACTATGAAATATATTTCCTTTGTTAGATGAAGAAAAACAAAAGCATTAAATAGTAAAAAACAAAGTAACAAGACATGAGACTCGGAAATCTCACACATAGTTTACTCTAAATCTTTTGTTTCAGAATCTGAAAATACTTTATGTAGGGGCAAAAATGTGAAATATACCTTGTAGAATTGAAGTTCCAGGTGGAATATCTTCATCTACGTTATGAGCTTGGTAATCAGGAAGCTCAAAACGTGGAGAATTATCATTCATATCATTCACTGTAATTGTTAACTAAAAGTAAAAAATAAATTTATGAAACAAATATTTAAAACATTGTAACAAATATTTATTTTAGGCTGAAGTCAAAACCTGATTCCATATATTTATACATTATAATATTTAATTTCCAAATCTACAGCATGTTGGCTTATTGCTGCATTTACTTGAATTAACATTCTTTACTTTAATGACACAGATCTTCACACAACAACTTTCCAATTTGTTGTAAAACATGTTTTCCATAAAATCGTAATGTTTCCTTGATTTCTTATGTTATCAAAGCATACATGAAAGGATTGGATTATTTGCTAAAAAACTTTAATTCTGCTGCAAACACGGTCGAAAAAATCAATAAAACCCTGAGTCAAAATGTAGACAACAAAGATTTATGGTGATTTGATCCATAAGTAGGATGGTCTTTTTGTAAAACTCAAGATATAATACCCTAGAGCATTTTCAAACACTGATGGTATCTGCTTCACTACCATAATGTACCATCTGTATTCCATTGTCCTACTTCAACCCCTTTCTTATTCTATGTAACAATACTAATTTATACAAATTCCAAACAATATGTTAGATTAGTCAGAAGGTGAACAATAAGACTTTAAAAAGATTACTCTGAATATGATTTATATCTTGACTGATACCCTTACAAAGTCATGGAAGGCTTAAGTATAGATGATCTATGAAAAAAAAAAGATGCATCACTTTATTATGTAGATTTTACTCACTACTGTATTCTTGCTGTTAAACACTAGTTCTTGAAGTTTATTCATGTAAAAACGCTTTTTAGAAGTACCATATGTCTTAGATTGTTGAAAGATCTAGGGCATTATGTTCTTCACTTTTAAATTCACCCAACAATTTTACCAAGACTATGCTGAACCTAAGATTTAAAGTAATGGCATTAACTGGGCGAGCAATCTAACAACTTAAATTTATTAGCACTCCTGTACCTAATGATTACTTGTGTTTTGGTTAAAACCAGTAAACCCAAAGAAACATCTATTCAAGCCTTTTCTCACAATACTAGGCTTATTCTTGCTGTACTTTGAAAATAAAAACTGGTTGTATAATAATAGTGTGTGTGGTTTTGGATAACTAAACAAATTTAACCTGATGTACTTTCAAAAAAAATCTAAACATGATTAGCCAGAAGATGGATTATTCTTATATCTGGTGCTTAGTACTAGAGAATAAAGGATACAAAATCCCTGTTGATAAGTTCAGAGAGAACTTCAGTCGAATATAAATTTTCAGTGCAAATGTGCATTATTAACAGTGGGTATGTTGCAAAATGTGGGTACTTGGCTAGATGCTGATAATATAATGTTATAACTTATAATTGCTACATGACCCAAGTACGTAAAAAGCGGGGTTACTAAAGTACCTCCACCCTCTCTGCTTAAGACTAATTATACTGTTGTGATACTTAGATTTAAAAAGATCAGTTTCCAGACCTCAGATCTAGAAGTTTGTTTATTATTGTTTGAAGAAACTTCCTACTTAAAGTACACACTATTGTAAGAAAATTATCTCAACTCTAGAGCATATGGCGCTTAGATCATCTCAGCATTGTTAAATGAATGACAAAGCGATCTTCTTTTTACTCACATCAACAGACGTTGAAAATCCCCCAGAATCTTCTGTTGCTGTTACAACTAAAGAGTACTTCTTAGGTTGTCGAAGATCTTCATAATCAAGGTCTTTTGCCAATTTAACAATACCAACACTAGGGTCAATATTAAAAGTGCCTTCTCCTGATCCTTTGGCTCGTAAAGTGTATCTAATCTGCCGGTCAGCAAACGACTTGGCCTTTACCTCAATAACACTGCAATAACATCAACAACATTCAGAATTCATCTTCCAATATTTAATTACATGTTATACATTTCACAGTAATAGTTCAGTGGAGTAAACTTAAATTTGGATTTGATTCCCAGTTGGATCGGGTTGTTAAGTACCAGCCATGTAAACCTAAGATACTCAAATCATTTTCTCTTTTCTTTTCACACTTTCCTAGAAAAATCCTTTTGATTTTTACAAAGTTCATTATGTGATATAAATAACAGCTTCAGTGTTAAACATATAATAATTCCAAAGGAACACAGGTTCATAATTTTTGTGTTCAATATATCCGAAGAAACTTCTCAAATAAAGATATTTTTAATTCTTGATAACGAGAAACCCACTTGAAATAAAAATGTATCTCAAAATGGCTGGTATTGGTATTAACACTTATTTTGATAAAGAGAGAACAACGTTTTGACCTTCCTAGGTCATCTTCAGATCTTAACCTAGGAAGGTCAAAATGTTGCTCTCCCCTCACCAAAAAAGATGTTAATACCTATACCAGCCATTCTAAAATACAAAGATATTTTTAATCAACAAGATGTTCCACTGCTTACTTTTAACTTTCATTATTAACAGCTAAAAGTTTAACCATTAACTGAATACCCTGCAATGAAATACACGTAAACCTCCAACAAACAGTATTGATATGTGATAATAACCATTCAGTAAAACCTCTTCACTCACTACTTGATTGAAAAGCTTTATAAATAAGTTACACTCCCCAAAACAGAAATGAACTTAATTAATAATAGTTAAATTGAATTTTTTTTACTCTGAATCTTTTTTTTGGCTTTCTGGAATGCTAGTTTCATATTTCTCCATGTAAAACTGAGGTGCACGTTTCCCTCCCATCACAGACAGTCTCATCTCTGAGGTGGATTGGTATTGGTACTGGCTGACCTTTCCATTTCGATCTTCTGCCTTTACATACAACACATATTCTTTGTCCAGCATGAATGGTTCTTTTCCTCGAGTTCTTACTTCACCAGATCTCTCATCTACTTCAAACCTGCCACCAGCTGAGAAATGTCAAGATAGAGAATGAATACATGTCAAGAAGATATCATACTCAAATTTTGTTTTTGTTTGTTCATTTAGAATTAAGTACAAAGCTTCATAATGGAATATCTGTGCTCTGCCCACCACAGGTATCAAAACCCAGATTTTAGCAGTGTAAATCTGCAGACATACCACTGTGCCACTGGGGGCTTCACTTAAATATGTTGTATAATATTACATTAGATTTTTATTCTTACCTCACAATATGCTTTAATTTCTGTATAACACATTTATAATAATATGTATCACGTTAAACTTTGTCGCACTGCTTATGAATGTGTGTCTTCATAAAATTATACCAGAAGTAATACAAAAATATATTTTCAGGCTTTTTATTCTACTCAAGCAATTTTATAATTTAAATAATAAAGATGATTATATACATCTCATAAAAAGACTATTAAATGAATGTAAGAATAAAAAATCTAGAAGGTTTCTGATCATAGTATATCAAACAGATTTCATTTAATTAAAAATAAACCTACTTATTAAGCCTAAAAATTGCATGTACAGTCCTATTCAATCACTCCTGTTATATTTAAATTAGCTGTTTGTCATAAGTGTTCAAAAAAAAAACCTAACCTAAATGTAGAAATTGACTGTCATAATATAATACACTCAACAACTGAAATGGCAAACATGTTCAGAGACTGGATATGAAACCATAATTCATAGAATATGTCAAATGCTTAACCACCACACCATGCCTGGTCAACAGTATAGGTAAGAAACACCACAAATCCTCAACCCATTTCTTTTGATACTCATGTATTTCCCAAGATGTAAAATATAAATCTTCTACTAAACAAACAGAAATAGCTACTTCTCAATGTATCTAAATACTCTCTAATAATATAAGCATACATTAAAATACACTACTGTTTTTTCATAATTATGGGCTCTTCTTTCCACTGCTTAACTGAGTTTCCTAAGTGTAATACAGAATTTTAGGAACAAATAACACAATAAAACAGCACATTATAAGTACAGTTGACTAACAATAAAATATCAAACTCTGTCACAAATTGTACATTTCTCACAGCACTTTTCTAAAATGAAAATGTTCCAACACTAGTTGGCAACACATTAAAAGCCAATGAAGAAACTTTCAAACTTTACATGTATGCAAGGTAAACTAAAACTTATTATGTGTTTATGAATTTATTACATTTCTGTACTTCTATTGAAAAAATTAGATGTATTCTTTGGAGTGAAAATTGAAATGAAATTCACAATTTTAAAATAGCTAACAAATCAAATTTCTCAAATGAATTATCACAGTTGTGCTATAATTTACCAAGATGTAGAAATTATGGAATCAGATGGTTAACTCAAGTTTCACAGACAAGCTTGAAGGAAGCTATAACATTCATGTGTTTTGTAGCTTTTTCTCTGAATCTTTCTTTACTTCATACAGAACAAGTCTGATAAGAAAAATACTGTCTTACTTCTGTCACGAACTAAAACATAGTGGATGTTGTGGTCAGTGTCTGGGTCTCGAGCCTGTAGCTTAAAGACAGGTGTTCCAGGTGCAGCATTGAGCTGGACCACAGCTTGCATTGGTAATGGACGATTGATGAAATAAGGTGGTTCATCATTTACGTCACGAATATGTATAATAATCCTCTGTCTATCAGGCTCTGTAACAAACAAGAAAAATGCATTCATATAATTAAACACACGAGTGAAACTTAGAAAAATATGAATCCAGCCTGAAAGATATGTGGAAAAGCATAGTGAAAGTAATTCTAATATTCATAACAAAATTTTCTTCTAATAAGTTGATTACTATGGGAAAAGAATATTTATCTCGTAAAATGCTATAAATGTAGCTGTTTTGTTCCATCGCTGGCATTAAACTACTAGCAATATATAATGAAATTTTATTTCATAAATATTGTTGTACGTAACTTTTGTATATGTCAAGAACAGTTCGTGTTCTTCCAGTTGTAATTAAAATACTTTGATATAAGAAAAATTAAAAGGCTTTATGTTTGTGTTGTTCTAATTGTAGTTGAGAAATACTCTTATAGAAAACTGAAAAGTTTTATTTCACTTTTAAATCATTACAGACGTCTTTAATAAAGTTAGCAATGCATATGAAATTATTTTTAAAATAATGCGCATGATATGCAGAAATTTTGACGAGTTAACATTTCAGTGATGGTGAAAATCAACCGTCGAAACTTAACGATGCTTATTAGATTAAAGAACAAAGCTGATTGAATTACCAAACTGAAATAGCACAAAATACATTTCAGCTAGGATAACGACATATACACAGTAGAGAAAATTGTTTTTAACAATTTGTTATACCAATTGATTACGACAAAGCTTTACTATCAAAATTCGATTAAAATGGTATTCAAAACCATGCTAGCAATAATACCCAACAATCTACTAAAAACAAACAAAAAACCAGCAAATCTCGGAAAGATGTAAACTAGTCCTAATACATATACAATGGCCCTGACTTTAGACTTCATACCATAAGAACAATTGTTGCTAATTGTGCTTCGTATTTATTCTATAAATAATGACCATGCACCAGTTTTAAATGAAGTGTGCTAAAATTGTTCCATCACAAACAAACGTTTTTCTGAGCTTTTGAAATTGAATTTAATTTTAAGTAGGTCTAGTTTATTATTAATACTTTGCATTCATTAAACAAGTGTAATTAATTTTTCTGAACTTTAACTGTTTTGTGTTTAATTAGTCCCCTGTTTTCCAACATGCTTTATAATTTCATATATTTTAATAAAAGTTTATATTTTATAGTCTTTGCTTGGAATTACGCAGAATCTATAGTAAATACAGAAAAAGAAATCTTCCAAGTTCCATCTCTTTTACGTTTCATGCATAACATAAACTGTCATAATTGTTACATTGACCTATGGTTATTAACGCTTTTCAAATTTATATCCCGAAAAGTAAAATACTCAAATTAATTATTGTACAGAAAATATTCAAAGAGTTTTTAAAAAATCCACGATACTTGTTTTTTCTTAAACTTCGCGTTATTACTAGCGTTATTACAAAAATTAAATTTATCGTAAATTATGTATTAATATAGATGAATCGAACATTCTACGCATACACATAATAACAATGTTTAAATTCATTTTCTTACAAATTTAAGCTGCACTTTTTTTCCTTTTTTTTTTTTTTTTTGCAGAGGACCACACAGTACATTATTCAACACTTCAAGACTCACAGGCATTTTATCAAATATTGCACAAAGTTCATTCTTTGAAAAGATGTTTAAAAATTTAAGTGCACACTAATCTATTTCTACGTCTTGATACCACACGCTACCGATTAACAAATATTTTTACTGGAAAATCATTCTTAAACATTTTTCTTCTGCCGCTTTTCAGTTTTCAAAAATAACAGCATAATGTATGGGGACAATAAGGGATCTGTTGGTCCATCTAGACTGTCTCATTCTCTGTTATATATATTTTTTTTAAATTTTAAAGCCACTCCTTATCATTCATACAGTGAACGTTTGATGAGACGTCAGCATAATAGAAAAACGTAGCAAATAATTATGATTTTATAATATTTAATTATTTTCATATATATATATATACACACCTGTTTCTAGGAAGCCTAAATGTTCTAAGATTTTGTTATTATTCTTTTTAATATGACCCAAAGGTAAAACGCATAATATGTTGTAGTATCTTTCAGAGAAAAGAACATCTGGCGTCAAAAGATGAATATGGTAAGTGCTGTCAGAACTGTAAAACTTTTTTTTTTAGTTTAACACTTGCTACTTGAATTAAGAAATGACTAAGATTTTTATATACACGTTCTTCCACATCTTCCCGAAAGTATTGTGCTCCAATAGTAAATTAAACCAAAATTAAAAGCAACAAATATTTTTATTTCTTACTTTTGAAAGTCATGTATCATGCTGTGTTGTAGTTTACTGAATGCATATTTCTTCTCTTGAGTTATGACATGGACATGTTTTACTAACGTCACGAGAGTATAAATTGCAAAATCAAGAATCCTTTATATGACGTAATTTTAGTATTTACTGACTGACTGACAGATCACATAATTCTGTATAATGGTGGAGAGGTTTAAAAATATGACCAGTCCAGCCACCCTTCTGGCTCCTCAAGGGAAAATTATGGTACTGTTATAGATATTGACTTATCATACAAGCTCAGCATGGTCATGTGGTTAAGGCACTATACTCGTAATTCGAGAGTCACGAGTTCGAATCCCTATTACATCAAACAGGCTTGCCATTTCAGCCGTCGGGGGGTTATAATGTAACAATCAATCCCACTATTCGTTGGTAAAAGAGTAGGCCAAGAGTTGGCGGTGGGTGGTGATGACTAGCTGCCTTCCCTATGATCTTACACTGCTAAATTAGTGACGGCTAACGCAGATAGTTCTCGTATAGCTTTGCGCGAAATTCAAAAGAAACCAAACTTATCATACTAAGAGGATAATAAACGGAAATTTTCTTAAATCCTAGTATCATAATTCGACGACACATTCTGAAGTAGGAAAAAGAAAACATTATTAGGAAAGTTTAATGTGATTAATTGTTAAAGCAAACTTCAAACTATTTCACTTTATTCTTCTATAGATCTAATTAAAAACCAAAATATATTTTACTTTTACGGTTGGCACCTGGAAGTGTATTGCAAATGATCTAGTAAATTTATTCCTTGGTATTACTCGCTACCCATCAGAGTAGATTTACTGTCTCATGGGATCAGGGGTCATATTCAGTCAATACGAAAAAAGAAGAAAAGGAAATATGTACACAACTGATTTTCGATCTGTTACTGATCACCAACATGAAAGTTTTTATATACCAATGTTAGGAATATTGAATTTAGTATTATCGCACAATCTTAAGAATAACTACTATTTAGTTAGATTTTACCACAGCTTTAGAAGGGATGGAGTGGCGTGCATGTACTTGTTCACGTATACTGCAAGTATACTGAATACTAGAATAAAAAAAATTATTGAAATTCATCAATGGATGGGAGGCCGGTATTGCCATGATGAGAGTTTACTTCATAACTGTCATTTGTGGTAGTTTGGGTTGTTTTGAATTTCGCACAAAATTAAAACGCAAAAAGGACATTTCTTCTGAATTTAATAACAGGACATACAATGGTATTATTATTGCTCGATTACTTTCTAAAATTTAAAAAAAGAGATTTGTGAAAATTTGCTTTGAGTAAAGGATGTTTTTGTTGTCTTTTTTAATTTCGCGCAAAGCTACACAAAGGCTATCTGCGCCAGCCGTTCCTAAGTTTGCAGTGTAAGACTAGAGGCTAGACAGCAAGTCATCACCACCCACCGCCAACTCTTGGGCTAGTCTTTTACCAACGAATGGTGGGATTGACCGTCACATTATAACGCCCCCACGACTGAAAGGGCGATCATGTTGACGTGACGGGGATTCCAACCCGCGAATTACGAGTCAAGTGTTTTGACCACCTTGCCATGCTGGGCCTCAACTGGGGTAGACATAAGAAATCTTGGTAAAATTTGTCATTGGTTGGGCAAAAGAGAGAACATGAACTAGGAGAACAGGTTTGTTACTTTCAAAAGGAATAATGTCAACTATTTGAGTCTTATAACGGTAATCGTGTTTCGTTATTCACAATGGGCAAAGTAAATATATCTCATTGTGCAACTTTACGCTTAATAACATAGCAAACATCTCCGCTATGAAACTCGGAGTCGAAATCGACCTGAGTTTTGCTGTATTTTTGGTTTATACCTTTTTCTGTATTTGCTGATTGTATTGGCATACATTCATCTCAGTTTTCTACACAAGTTATTTAGCTTCAGTTCGCTGGCAGTTTTATTAAAATTCCGTATTTATTTGTTCAGACTTGACCGTGTTTTTATCATTTACTTCGATTCATCGCATCTCTTACTATGAATAAAATGTGATGTATATTGTATAACTTGATTTAATCTTCTTTCATTTTGTTGAAATTAGTCGATAACATTTCTTATGAACAATCAATCCTTCGAATCTCTCGTTGATGAAGTAATAAAGTCCTTAAATCTACTACAGTGCAATACATTCGAAAATTTCGAGATACTAATGTGATTGAATGTAAATAATGACTCTTTTAAAAAGTATACAATTATTAGATTTATTAACTGGCCAAGTGGTTAAGGCGTTCGACTCGTAATTTGAGAGTCGCGGGTTCGAATCCATGTCGCACCGAACATGCTCGCCCTTTCAGTTGTGGGGGCGTTATAACGTGACGATCAATCCCACTATTCTTTGGTAAAAGACTAGCCCAAGAGTCGGCGATGGGTTGTGATGATTGGCTGCCTTCCCTCTAGTCTTACACTGCAAAATTAGGGACGGCTAGCGCAGATAGCCATTATGTAGTTTTGCGCGAAAAAAACAAAAACATCCTTTACCCAAAGCAAAATTTCACGAATCTCTTTTTTATTTATTTTAAAAGCAATCGAGCAATAATAATATCATTGTATGGCCTGTTATTAAATTCAGAAGAAATGTCCTTTTTGCGTTTTAATTTATAAACAACAACAACCGTAATTACCCCTGGCTTTCTTTGCATAGTCTGTTGCTGTTTCAAACTGCAATTACCCCTATCCCTGGGTCTCACCTGAAGATGTTGTTTTGAATTAAGCACAAAGCTACACAATGGGCTATCTGTGCTCTGCCCACCACGGATATCGAAACTCGGTGTTTAGCGGTGTAAGACATACCGCTGAGCCACTGGAGGCTTAGCTGAATGAAATCCATCTTTTGATTTATGCAACATAAGGTCTTCCTCGCCCACACCTGCACCTCCAAAAATAACATTTTCATTTCAATAAGAGATATAATGTAGAGAAATGTAGAAATTTTATAAGACTAAATCCTGACATTTCAAATAGGGGTCTTCTTGGAGGCAAAGGTTTGCCCCATACCATCCCGGTGGACACGTCTCTGCATCACTGATTGTATATTTAAAGAATTGTTTGTCTGTTTGTTTTGAATTTCGCACAAAGCTACTCGAGGGCTATCTGTGCTAGCCGTCCCTAATTTTGCAGTGTAAGACTAGAGGGAAGGCAGCTAGTCATCACCGCCCACCGCCAACTCTTGGGCTACTCTTTTACCAACGAATAGTGGAATTGATCGTCATATTATAACGCTCACACGGCTGAAAGAGCGAGCATGTTTGGCGCGACGGGGATGCGAACCCGCAACCCTCGGATTACGAGTCGCACGGCTTAACGCGCTTGGCCATGCCGGGCCCATATTTAAAGAAATTTCCAAAGAATTTCATGATCAATTGGTCGATCATACGTTAGTTAAAATATAAAGACAAAACAAATCTCTTGGTTAATCACATGTTAGCGAGAAGATAAAAAAAACAAACGCCTGGTCATATTATGTAATCTCTGAACTAGTTGTGTTCACTCTTCTATTATTATTGATTGTTCTTATTTATGACAGTAAATTTGGTAACTTTTTTCCTTCACGATATTTTATAAATAAAATCCTATTGGTTGGCATCTCAGTGGCACAGCTGTGTGTCTGCGGACTTACTACGCTAGAAATCGGGTTTTTATACCTGTGTAGACAAATCACAGATAATCCATTGTGTACTAGCCATTCAGTTGATCATCTGTCAATGAAAGTATAAAGATAAAACAAACAAACCTCTTGGTTGATCATGCGTTAGTGAAAATATAAACACGAAACAAACAAACCTTTTGGTTAATCACATGTTAGCGAAAATATAAAAAAAAAAAAAACGTCTGGTCATATTATATAATCTCTGAAATAGTTGTGTTCACTCTCCTATTTATATTTAAAGGTAAGTAATAAGGAAATTTCGTAGATTCACTGCAGCTGATGGATTCCTAAGGCCTCCGTATGTGAAATGACAATTATTATAAATGTGTCTGAAGAAAGCTCATATTTATGAGAACAGTTCAAAATTTAAGAATTATTTTTACCATTATTGAAGGTATTTCAAATTGTCAAAATGTGATAAAGTGTTAAGTATATTTTTAGATTAACGTATTTTGCAGTGTTAAGTAATTCGTGTGACTAAAATACACCAAGAACAGTGAACATTTAAAAAAAAAAGCCAGAATCTCAGATATGTAAATGTACTGTTTTATCATACAACGCCATGCCTTTTCTGAATATATATATATTTACACACATATACAGAAGTTGAGGATGTTATGTTAAAACGAGTTGAAGCCTCACCACATCGTTACCATCTATGTCACCTCGTCTGGTCATGCTCTAGATGACGACGTTATATTTTGAAAGTAGCACATAGAACGCATTTTATATTGTCAAAGGCCCTTCGTTAAACCATTATATCCAAAACACATCTCTCTTCCCTGGTTGCTTTCCGTGAGTCATCTAGATTACGAGAATGGTGTCTGTGGTTCAAGTTGATCCTTACATCTTATACAAAATGTTCCTTTGTGGATGGTGTAGTGGTTCATGTTGATCCTTACATCTTATACAAAATGATCCTTTGTGGATGGTGTAGTGGTTCCAGTTGATCCTTACATCTTATACAAAATGTTCCTTTGTGGATGGTGAAGTGCTTCCAGTTGATCCTTACATCTTATACAAAATGTTCCTTTGTGGATGGTGTAGTGCTTCCAGTTGATCCTTACATCTTATACAAAATGCTCCTTTGTGGATGGTGTAGTGGTTCCAGTTGATCCTTACATCTTATACAAAATGCTCCTTTGTGGATGGTGTAGTGGTTCCAGTTGATCCTTACATCTTATACAAAGCGCTCCTTTGTGGATGGTGTAGTGGTTCCAGTTGATCCTTACATCTTATACAAAACGCTCCTTTGTGGATGGTGTAGTGGTTCAAGTTGATCCTTACATCTTATACAAAATGCTCCTTTGTGGATGGTGTAGTGGTTCAAGTTGATCCTTACATCTTATACAAAATGTTCCATTGTGAATGATATAGTGCTTCCAGTTGATCCTTACATCTTATACAAAATGTTCCTTTGTGGATGGTGTAGTGCTTCCAGTTGATCCTTACATCTTATACAAAATGCTCCTTTGTGGATGGTGTAGTGGTTCCAGTTGATCCTTACATCTTATACAAAACGCTCCTTTGTGGATGGTGTAGTGGTTCCAGTTGATCCTTACATCTTATACAAAACGCTCCTTTGTGGATGGTGCCAGTGGTTCTAGTTGATCCTTACATCTTATACAAAATGTTCCTTTGTGGATGGTGTAGTGCTTCCAGTTGATCCTTACATCTTATACAAAACGCTCCTTTGTGAATGGTCCGGTTGTTCCAGTTGATCCTTACATCTTATACAAAACGCTCCTTTGTGAATGGTCCGGTGGTTCCAGTTGATCCTTACATCTTATACAAAATGTTCCTTTGTGAATGGTGTAGTGGTTCCAGTTGATCCTTACATCTTATACAAAATGTTCCTTTGTGAATGGTCCGGTGGTTCTAGTTGATCCTTACATCTTATACAAAACGCTCCTTTGTGGATGGTCCGGTGGTTCCAGTTGATCCTTACATCTTATACAAAACGCTCCTTTGTGAATGGTCCGATGGTTCCAGTTGATCCTTACATCTTATACAAAATGTTCCTTTGTGAATGGTCCGGTGGTTCCAGTTGATCCTTACATCTTATACAAAATTTTCTTTTGTGGATGGTGCCTGTGGTTCCAGTTGATTCTTACATCTTATACATGAGACATCCCAATCCTGGAAATTCTAAATCTTCAATCTGAACGCATCTTCTCGACCCGAGTGTTTGAATATTTTGCGTTGAAAAGAGCCATTTCATACCCTTCTTAAAAGCGAGCAATTTTCTGTGGCATAACACTACCTACGAAACACCGAGAAATACCAAAATGTAGTTCTAATGCATACCGTTCTACAGCCACTTTATACCATTGTAATTATCAAGTGTCTTGCTGATTTGCATATTCTATATAACATTAATATATCTTTTTCAGTCCACTGCGAAAATGACTTCCAAAAGTTGTATCTAATTCCGCAAAACAGTTACGGTATACAGTCTTTGAACAATACGCAACTGTGGAATGAAAATTCCCCCTTTTCACTTATCAGCACAATGGCATTTAAAAGTGATTATTAACACAAAACTGATATGAAATAAAGAAGTTAGAGGTTACACAGTACCTCTTATTCTGCGCACTCCCTTTCTTAACCTTTCCAATGGCACATCTCAATCTTTATTGGTCTATAATGATAAAATCTGTGCTTCACCCATTACAATCTTCACAACACAATTAACTATTTGTGCTGTTTGGTGCTTAACAGATAAAAACTTCTGTCGTAAAAAATAAAATAAAATGATTTTATTTAAAAATTTCGTAATCAGGTGGTCTGTCATGGCTAGGTGATAAGAGTGCTTGACAAGCAATCTGAGAGTCGTGGGTTTGAATCTCCCTCCCACTAAACATGGCTAGGTGGTAAGAGTGCTTGAATAGCAATCTGAGAGTCGTGGGTTTGAATCTCCCTCCCATGACTAGGTGGTAAGAGTGCTTGAATAGCAATCTGAGAGTCGTGGGTTTGAATCTCCTTCCCACCAAACGTGCTTTACCTTTTAGCCATGGGGGCGTAAAATAGTAGCCCAAGAGTTTGATGGCGATGACTAGCCCCCTTCTCACTAGTCTTTCACTGCTAAATTATGGACAGATCGTGCAGATAGCTTTCATATAGCTTTGCACAAAATTCTAATCGAGGTGTTATCGTAATCACATAATCAAAGTAGCCCAATAACAGAAGTTACATACGAAATATTGTCATTTTTTAAATACAACGATTTACTCTAATGATATATTTTACGTTGTATTATTATTCTCTGAATGTTTACTCATATCAATTGTTTGCTATATTTTTCTTGTTAATATTTCGACCAAATATGAGACATGTAATAACACATATTCCTCAAACAAAAGCAAACAGATCAGACCATACATTCAGCGAACTATTGTTAGATAATGTATACAGAATCACTGTACGAAATTATACCAATTACTGTATTTGCCAACGACAAGAAGCAGGCAAAAATTTACCCATTGCACTACGACCGGTTGGAGATAGTGACACTTGTGTGTGGGTGTTTGTTTTCTTATAGAGATTCGCTTCATAGAGTTATCTGCTGTGTTTACCGACAGAAATTGAAGCCCTCATTTAAGCACTGAAAGATCTACCACTGTCCCATAAGGGGGTAACGGAGACACTTGTATAAATTATATTATTATTATTTTGTAAGTAAACACAAAGCTACACAATGGGCTATCTATGCTGTGTCAACTACGTGTATTAAAACCCTAAGGTAATGAGGTTGTATAGAACATGTACTAACAGTCGGATAAAATTCAAAAAGTTATTCCGGCATGGCCTAGCGCGTAAGGCGTGCGACTCGTAATCCGCAGGTTCGCGCCCGCGTCGCGCTAAACATGCTCGCCCTCCCAGCCGTGGGGGTGTATAATGTGACGGTCAATCCCACTATTCGTTGGTAAAGAGTAGCCCAAGAGTTGGCGGTGGGTGGTGATGACTAGCTGCCAAGAGTTGGCGGTGGGTGGTAATGACTAGCTGCCTTCCCTCTAGTCTTACACTGCTAAATTAGGGACGGCTAGCACAGATAGCCCTCGAGTAGCTTTGTGCGAAATTCCCAACCAAAAGTTATTGAGATTATTTTTAATCCTGAAGTAAGAATGATTTGATTAATAGTATAATTTACTAGTAATTTAAAGTTCTTTTTTCCTCATCTTACTTATTTTACAAATTTATATCACTTTTAATAATGTTTTTTCATCGTATTAGCAAAATAATATAATATTAAGCTTTACTCATGGTAATTATAATTTAAATCTGGCGTGAATTTTTCAAAGCATCCTAGTTGAATTTTTAAAAACAAAATTGAAAATGAAAATTTTCATGTTCAATTGATGTCGCTTCAAGTTAGGAGAAATCTAAGGCGTCATAGATAATATTATTTCTAGAAAGGAAAAGAGGTCGTTTTACGATTTCTGTTCTGTTGGATGATAGTTAGGCCAAATGAAGAGCTCAGTGTTGCCAAGTCCGCTTTAAATGAGCAAAATTTGGTTTGTTTTTCTAAAAAGTCACTTTAATTTTATTCGAATTGCAGTTTATTTTGGAAATAGGACTGATTTTTTTTGCTGAGGTCGCTTAGTTGGGCTTCAACAGAAAATAAAGTAGTTGTAGGTGTGGTTTCGATTGTTTGACTGGGTTAATGAATAGCCTACACATCGTTACAGTATTAGAATCATCCTGTCCTCACTCGTGTTTAATTAATTAAAAACACACACCCACGACTGTCAACTTTCTGGTTCGCCCATGCGACTGTGACGGATTTTGTTATTATATATTGATTTTAATATTGCTGTTTGTCTTGGATAAATTCATATTTAGAATACATGTTGTGAAATTCTCACCTATTCTCGAGTGTAAGAATCAACAATGTACTACGTGCCTAAGTATAATATTGTTGCCAACTGAACTTTCGAGAACTCTGCTTAAAGATTATGAATCGAAGCGTCAAGAAACGGTAAAAAAGATATTGTTGATTTGCTACAGTGAGTTTAGTATAAACCTTAGAAGCAATAACTGTGATAAACGCTTACTAATCGGAAAATTACACTTATTTGACCAGAAACGTTTATATATTTCGAACATTACAAACCGTCTAACTTCAGTGAATTAACTTCTGACGTTATTATTTCTACGAGGACACCAGATAGCTTTCTAGGTGAAAATTGAGCTTTCAAACTGCGTGAAGCCAGCCAAGAATCGAGCAAGCTAGCTTTCCTGTCAAGAGAAGTGTACCTGTGGATGAACATAAAATTAATTCACTCTTTGTGAACAGTCGATAAAAGAATCAGTTCTTGACCAGATAGAAGACTCGGTATTGTTTGTAATTTTGTAAAACTCTTGTATATAAACCGATATTTGTTAAAACCGTTATTATAAATTGTACTGCTGTTTGTATATTAAAATATATTTGTGTTATAAAAATTGTGTGCATCAGTCTGGCTGAGAAATATCATAAATCTGATACGTATCGACATTTAATTAATTTCCGAATTCGAATTACAAGATAATTCGTTTTCAGGCTATTTAAAATCGTAATACGTAACATAATAAATCGGAAACTCGTCTGGGATAAATTATAATACGTAACAGTGATATATTCTATATTCCAATTAGATTGCGCAAATTGTCATTTCGAGGATAAATTGTAAGAAAAGTTTTGAGACTCAGTACCGTTTTTTTTTAACGGTAGAGACGTTTAATTTTCTTACAAACTTGACAAAACTGGGAGAGTTTCTTACCATACTTAGCCTAGGACATGCAGTTCACTTTTTAGTATATTCGCTAATTTTCATAATGAAATTAACACTTTTATTTGAAGATGAATGCTTTACAGCTTATAAGACAGAAAGTTGTCTATTAAGACTATTATTAAGTTTTATTCTTCTAACTATATACCAGTATATGTCAAGGCGATTGATTTCCTAATATGTTTGGTAACTAAATGGGTTGACTAATGTTCAATTATTATTTAAAATCAAATGTCAAAGGACTTTTCCAATTCAGTCTTGGGTAATACAAATTTCCGTTATGGTATGATATTTTAAACAAATTTACAATTGTTCACTCAACTTAAAATCGAGAAAATAGTAGATAACCAGTAACGTTTTGTACCTCAAATTAAACTAAATATTATAAAAATTATTCCACTTAATTATATAGTAATTAGATATTTTATGTTTCTTTGCTTTCAACAAATTCCTATAAAATCAGTTTCACAAACTGAAAAATGAATCATAAATAAATAATATTTCGAAACTGAATTTACTGCTCTGTTATTAAAGCGAAGTAGATTAAATTACTGAATAATTTAGCTCAATAATTCTATTTATAACTCTATTATCCCTCTAACTTAAAAATATATATGTACACTATTCAGAAACTTATACAAGGAACGTAAAGTTTGTATGTTTTTGAATTTCGCGCAGAGCTACTCGAGGGCTACCTGCGCTAGCCGTCCCTAATTTAGCAGTGTAATACAAGAGAGAAGACAGCTAGTCATCACCACCCACCGCCAACTCTTGGGCTACTCTTTTACCAACGAATAGTGAAGTTGACCGCCACATTATAACGCCTCCACTGCTGAAATGGCGAGCATGTTTGGTGCGACGGGGATTCAAACCCGAGGGGTCTAACGTAAAATGATATCTGTGTGTATTATCCTCAGAAGACAATCTGAAACTGAATAATATAATTATTATTAAAGCAAGTTAAAAAAATATCTGAAACTTTGTTTTTTCTGCACTTCAGTTAATAAATAATATAATTTTGTTAATTATTAGCGTAATATTTTGTCAGGGAAGTTGCTGTTTCAGTGTAATGCTACACAATGGGTTATCTGGGCTCTGCCATTCACGGAAAGTGGATTATTGAATTTTAACAATTTATGATTGGTCCACCAGAAATAGTTTATGTACCTTCCTGTACACCTATCCATTCGATCTCCGTTCTTATCAGACAGTTAACACAAAAACTCGTTCATTTCAAAATACCTAATAAAATTGTTTGGTTCGTCTGTGATTTTCAAATATAAGTAGTTTAATTTAGAGACGGTTTACAAAAATATGTTTGATTGACGTTTCATTTGTGTCATAGCTTTCAGTCAATAAAAAAGATATAAAGTGAAGCAGACAAAAAGCACCTCGAGAGAAATAAGTTTGATACTTTTAACGTTACTGAAAACTTGAATCATTTTTTCTGTCTACCTGACTGATTTTCTTTCCATGACTCATATAACTGTTCTGAACTAATCCTTTGATCGTTTGATCCAGAAAACGAGCAATTTTCTTAAGAATTGGAAGATAATTCGTGGGTTAAGTTTGACGACCCTATTTTAAACTGTCTTTAATTTATGATTTCGTACATTCACTAAGCGTCTTTTTATCATACACCCACTGTCAACAAGTGTGATAATAAAAGTTTGATAACCTTTTTTAATTTCGCGCAAAGCTACACGAGGGCTATCTGCGCTAGCTGTCTCTAATTTAACAGTGTAAGACTAGAGGGAAGGCAATTAGTCATCACTACCCACCGCCAACTCTTAGGCTACTCTTTTACCAACGAATAGTGTAATTAATCGTCACATTATAACGCCCCCACAGCTGGGCGAGCATATTTGGTGCACGGAGGGTTCGAACCCGCGACCCTTGGATTACGAACCTTACCTCACCTGGCCATGCCAGGCCAGTAACAAACCACACAAGTAAGATCCATGTAAGTTGGTCAACCATAATTTTAACCTTCGTGACAGTATAAATTAAAGTAGAGTTAACCATACAAACTACATGTCTTATTGAGCAGTTACTGTAAAGGCATAAAACTATTGACATTTGTTTTTACATAAAAAAGCAATATTTATCTGCTATACTGTAAATATGGCAATGTAGAAGTACGAACAATGTAGAAGGTAACATTTTAAAACAAATTACAGGATATATATGTTACTATTTGCCTTCTTCTTTAGATTAAACTGGTAAAAAGAATGCGATGATGGTTTTAACGTATGTTTAACATTGTAAATTCGATAAATAAGCTGTTACTAATGACAGCTTATAACACAGAGCTGCAATGGTTTTATTGTTTTGAATTTTTTACCTGTTCTAAAGTAATTTCTGTACGCTGAATCCGAAAATAAAATCCGTTTTTCTCCATCACATAATTATTGTTCACAAAGTGTTATATTTACATTTACATAGGGGTGATTAATTTCATTGAAATGAAGTCATATTTTGTTATGCTTAAAATATTGACAACCACTGGTTACAGATCCAATCGCGATGTGAGAATCTTACTGATTGTTCTAGAACCCAGAAGAAACACACCACAAGAAACACATCATTTGTATATAAACGGTTAAGAGGCCGCATGACGTTTCTAGATAGTATTTATCTGTGCGTGCACTTTGACAATATTTTTCTTCTTTTCAATATTAGTCATTCGTCCCTACGGCAATAAGAAATTGTGTAAATAAAACTTTGGGTTCAAGACAAATCACGGGTTCTGCAAGGTGTTTGCACCGTTTGTGTCAAGGAGCTGAGACAATGAACTAAAGGTAAAAAAAAAACACAATATTTGCCTTTTAAACGCCAATGATCTGGCATTAGCTTAGAAACCATGGAGATGACTGTTATTTTTGCTAATGAGAACTCAAAATAAAAAGTAAATTCCTTATCGGAACCTTCAGCCTGCTTTAAGACCTGTTTCTTAGGAACCCGATGTATTTGTACCTACTCCAAAAGAGACTTTTGATACAGTTTCATCTGATTCTGATGTTGATACAATTTATGATAGAGATTGTTTTCAACCTGATGTGTCTAGAGAGCCAAACATTTTCATACAAGGTGAACTTGATGACTTAGTGAGAGATTTAGGCCTTCTAAAGGATTTTTCAGAGGTTTGGGGTCCAGACTTCGGGCTGAGAACAACATCATTTTTCTGGTACACAAATCGTGAGAAAGAATTTATATAACATGTTTCTCAAGAGGGGTCGTTGGTTTAATGCAACAATATTGCTGAATTAATACCAATGCTAGCAGTCTATGAATCAAATGAGTAGCGATTGTTCAATGATTCCTCTAAAAGAAGCCTCAAAAGGTGTTTTTCTTCATAATCGTATGCATATGCATCTTTTCCTATAGTTCGTTGGCTCACTTGAAGGAAACCTACGAACATTTCAAACTTCTTCTTAATAAGGTAAAATACAAAGAACATGGCTGACTGCTTGTGGAGAATTTAAAGTCCTTTGCTTGTTGATGGGTCAAAATTCTAGTTATACTTAAATTCATTGTTGTTTTCGTGTGTGAATGGGACAGCAAATCACGAAATCAGCACTGGATGAAGAAGCATTGACCATTCAGAGTTCGTCTGACACCAGGATAAAAAAAAACAACACTGAACATGAAAGTTTGGTTGACCAAAAGAAAATCCTATCACTTCCATTTTACATGAAACTGGGCTTGATGGAGTAGTTTGTAAAGGCCTTACAGAAAGATTGGCCTTACAGAAAGATGGCGAATGTTTCAAATATCAACGTGGGTAGTTCCCAGTGTTTTTGTGTTAGGTCTCAGATTAGGAATTTGACTTTGGGTAAAGAGTTCAAAAGCACAATGAGGAAAGTGGAAAAATAAACGTGGATTGTCTTTAAAGATGTTATTGAAAAACGACCCAAATTAGGAAAATATTGTTAATAAAATGTTCGATATATTCAAAGAGTTGTGTTGCAATATGAGCTTGAAAGTTCATTTTTATACAGTAACATATTAACTAAATTTCAGTATCATCAGTGAAGAACAAGGTTTCATAAAGACATCGGAGAAATGAAGAAGTGGTATTAGGAATAATGGAACATCAGTATGGTGGTTGATTAATGCTAACCATTGAAAATGAGACGCTTCGGACGCAATACATAAAAGAATGACCACAACATGTAGTTTTGGGACTAAAATACACAAACAATCAGGGTGAATGAAGATGCACGTTCATTTGACATCAGTATTCTTCCCCTTTCTTCAACTTATATGTATTTTATAACAAGCATAATACACATTAATGAGTTCATTACAATTAACTTATTGTAACATTTGAAAATTGAGCCAAAATTTTCGTCCACAGTAACAAGCTTATTACAAGAAACTTACTGTAATATTTGATAAATGAGCAAGGATTCACGTCTACTTTAACGAATTTGTTAAAAAGTTGCTGATTTTAACATCTGAAAACTGAGCAAGAATTCTCAACCATATAACAAGCTTACTATAGAAGACTGATTGAAACATTTGAAAACTGAGCAAGAATTCTCAACCATATAACAAGCTTACTACAAAAGACTGATTGAAACATTTGAAAACTGAGCAAGAACGCCTAACCATAGAGCAGAACAAATATTATGGGTAATATACTTTATCTGTTATTTTAGTAGGGATAAAATTAGTTTTTTTTTTATATTAGCATCACATGTTAATTTAAATAAGAAACGTAGATGTCCACATCTAGGGTATATTTAGGTAATGTTTATTTTCTTATCAACGTGTTTCGTGTTTCATGCTCTGGAGTATTATATTCAGAGAAATTAATTATTAGAGATTCGTTGAATATGTTAGCAGAGATCAACAGAACTGATAAATTATACTCATGTTATACAACAAGACAGAAAGTTAATTGCATTTGATATGAATGGTTTATAAAGGAAAGTGAACTGGTATTTAGTCTGATATACGAGACATGGCGCCGTGGACAAGATGTTTATCTCATGCATATTTGATTCGTGACAAATTCCTGACAGCTTGATAATTCAGTAATCTCACACAAAGGATACAACATTATAAAGACAAGTTAATTTAATGTTCACTGTAAGCTGAAATCTGATACTAGAGCATTCAAAATGGTTCCACAACCGAATCCCCAAGCCGGTCTGAATTAACATACTTGCCTGCAAAGTGAAAGCTACCATTTGAAAGAAAATCTTCCGAGTCGAAACTTTGACTTGATGAAGACTGGTATATCGGAAAGTACTTTTAGCGAGTTATTAAGCAAGGTGGCTGGAGGCAATGAAAGTTCATGAGCCAAAGTTTACACGTTTTTGATGACAGTCCGAAATGAATGTCTGGTATCATGTGAAGGATAGCTGAAGAAATTGGAATCACAGCAATTTCATTTGATCACATACGTGTCTTCGATGTATTTTTAAGCGTCAGGATTAGCCACGATTGACACCAAGATAGCTGCTACACCGTTCTTGGAAACTGCTGTTAACCTTCGTAGCTTATGAATATTGGTTTTATATATTTTGTTGATTCACAGAAGTTTTTATTTACTTATGAGTT
The DNA here is from genome assembly GCF_004210375.1 of Tachypleus tridentatus. Lineage (NCBI taxonomy): Eukaryota > Metazoa > Arthropoda > Merostomata > Xiphosura > Limulidae > Tachypleus > Tachypleus tridentatus. Next base: position 40,681,195 of record NC_134825.1, on the reverse strand, counting down.
TCACTTTTGAAATATTTTTAAAGAAGTATCATATTTGTCGATAAAAAATTACAAGCAAACATTATTTATTATTTTTAACTTGGCAATCATCTTATGTAAGAGATGGACTAAGCCTCAAAATTCGTTGGTAAAAGAGTAGCCCAAGAGTTGGCGGTGGGTGGTGATTACTAGCTGCCTTTCCTCTAGTCTTACACTGCTAAATTAGGGACGGCTAGCGCAGATAGCCCTCGAGTAGCTTTGTGCGACATTCAAAACAATCAAACGATTATCCTAAAGTAGTAAAAAAAAAAATTGTACCCCGCAGAGAAAGATTTTAAAAGCCACTAGCTGGAAATGTTATTTTATTATGACAAGTTGTTAGTCGATTGTATCAAGGACTCATGAGGAAGAAAATGTTCGTTTACTGACATATGTTTTCTTAGCTTAGTCTTAATGAAGCGCCGATCGATATTTTTTGAACAATACTATTCTCGTCGCTTATTGGAGAAAAAAACTTGCACAGGAAGGCGGAAGACTACAAAATCACATAATCTGAGAACTAACTCATTAAATTTACTTGGCCTATAATCGTTGTTTGTTGATATTTTATTAGTTGTTTTTTTTAAGGAAACGGCTTGCCACTAATTGGAATAACTAATAAAATTGTCAGACATTCCTAAAACAGCTTTATGAAATATTTTTAGCGTACTTAAAAAAACTTATTTTAATTACTATCTGTTGGGATCGGATAACATGACAGTAGAGAACTTACAAAAACCTAATACCTCAACAAAAGACCTGGTAAAATGCTAGGTCTAGTTATCATTATTTCTTGCTTGAAGTTAAGCAAAAAGCTACAAGATGAACTATCTGTGCTCTGCCCACCACCGGTATCGAAACCCGATTTCTAGAGGAATGAGTCCGCAGACACATCGATGTGCCACTAGGGGCGCCAAGTTATCTAAAGCAGAATTTAAAACAATTTACAGATATATAGAATATTAAGCCATTTATCACGTTCCATATTCGTGCGGTAATTTTTTTTTAATTTCACGCAAAGCTACACGAGAGCTATCTGCGCTAGACGTCCCTAATTTAGCAGTGTAAGACTAGAGGGAAGGCAGCTAGTCATCACCACCCACCGCCAACTCTTGGGCAACTCTTTTAACAACGAATAGTGGGATTGACCGTCACTTTATAACCATTCCCCACGACTGAAAGGGCGAGCATGTTTGGTGCGAAGGGGATTCGAACCTTCGACCATCAGATTAAGAGTCAACGCCTTAACCCACTTAGCCAGTGCGGTTAATGTAAATCACTTTATTTTAGATTTTACAGTTTTAAAAAAGGTGATATGTACGTCCTCAGATTCAAGGTGTCTGCTCCAAGGGGGCGTTATAATGTGACGGTCAATCTCACTATTCGTTGGTAAAAGAGTAGCCCAAGAGTTGGCGGTGGGTGGTGATTACTCGCTGCCTTCCCTCTAGTCTTACACTACTAAATTAGAGACGGCTAGTGCAGATAGCCCTCGTGCAGTTTTCGCGAAATTCAGAAACAAACAAACATCTTGATAACAAAAAATGGATTTAAATCATCTTTAGCATGCTAATGCAACAATTCTTTCTTTCGTATGGTTTATGACCTCTAATATAATCCTCCTGTTCCGAAAATAATTTCTGATCTCACACGACTTTTAACAACAACAAAAATCGTTATCGCAAGTTTTATGAACATAAAAACTTCAGTTTCAACTAAAACGTAACTCAAAATTTAAAGTCTCACGATTCATTAACATTATTTAATGTGCAACTTCGTAATATTGAAAATTAACTCATTTTATTTGTTTCTTAGTTTTTTACTTTTATGGTCGTCCACCTGTGGATAAGTGGCAAGTTTACGGATTTACGATGCTAAAATCTGAGATACCATTCACTGCAGTGGACAGAGTGTATTGTGTAGCTCTGCACTAAAAAAATAACAGTTTCTTTTGTGTGAATTTGCTTATTTTTTCACTACAAAAAAAATAAACACATACGAGTTTACTTTAGTATCAAACATTCCATTTGATTGTTTGATATTTTTGTTTGTCTTTTTGAGACTGATGTTTGTTTCTCTTTTCTTCTCATACAACAATCGTTTTTTCTTCTTCTAACACTGGCGATTCCTAGTAAAACACAGTGAATTGTAGTTATGATGTAAGGACATAGTTTTTTACTGAAAATCAATAACGTTTACAGTTTTTGGACTCAACTGCAGCACTAATGGACTGAAATTGTTTGTCCAGGTTCAGAATGTGTTTCCAATTTCAAAATGCATCTGTGATCATACTGTCCATGCTTAGATTATGTTTACGACGGCATTGTCCAAGCTTAGGATGTGTTTATGATTACATTGTCTAGGTCTAAAATACGTTTATGATTACATTGTCTAGGTTTAAAATATAGTTTATGATTACATTGTTTAGGTCTAAAATACGTTTATGATTACATTGTCTAGGTCCCAAATACGTTTATGATTACATTGTCTAGGTCAAAAATAAATTTATGATTACATAGTCTAGCTCTAAAATAGTTTATGATTACATTGTCTAGGTCCCAAATACGTTTATGATTACATTGTCTAGGTTTAAAATTCGTTTATGATTGCATTTTCCAAGTTTAGAGTGTCCTTTCGATGACATTTTCCAGATTTAAAATACGTTTACGATGACAATGTCCAGGTCTACAAAATGTTCACGTTGACATTGTCCAGGCCAAGGAAGCGTTTGCGATAACATTGGCTATCCTTCAAATGGGTTTTCAATGTACATTCACTGACCATCCTTAGAATGTGTTTACCATAACATTGTTTACTTTTCATTTGTGTACTCTCTTTCCTATCTACAATTATTCCTAATTTTTAATTAATCCTGGTTTAACGTTATACATTACAACCAAAATTTCTCTATAATTATCCACTTTCACAATATTAAGAGGCCATTATAAAGGAAAACGGCATAAATTAGTTCTCTTTTTACAATTTAATTATGTCATGATCTAGCCTGCACTATGCATACTGCATTATAAGTTACAATAGGAGTTATATTAGAATTTGGAGAGAAATCTATAAGTACAGTTAAGAGATCCATAGACAATGCTAAACAATGAAGTTTTATACAGCTTTACAATACTAAACTACGATATACACAATACAGTTAATTGAAGGAAGAATTATCGGCTGTTATCCGATAATATACCACGCAAGGATAAAGTGATACTAAAGTATTTTCACATCCAAGTCATGAATAAATAAAACACATTCTCATGAGACTAGTCAGTTATTAATCCATAGTAAAAATCCATCACATACTTAAAACACGAGTCCACTATGATTGTTTGTTTCAAATTTCGCGCAAAGTTACACTAGGGCCATATATGCAAGCCGTCTATAATTTAGCAGTATAACACTGGAGGAAAAAGAGCTAGTCATCACCACCCACAGCCAATTCTTGGGCTACTCTTTTACCAAAGAATAGTGGGATTAACTATCACTTTATAACGTCCTCACGACTAGAAGGAGGAGCATGTTTGGTGTGAGGATGGTTCGGACCCGCAACCCTCAGATTACGAGTCGAGAGCCCTAGTCATTTGGCCAAGCCAGGCCAGCCCACTACGAAACCATAATAAAGATATATCACACATCATAATGAAAGCCGATTATAAAGTTGTTGCAAAAATCTTTATAACACGATTCAGTGTCTATCTGTCACCTACTTCTCCACAAACCGTTGAATACAACGACTTCTAAAAGGCATCAAACAAATCGTCTCGGTTCCGATGTTTGCATAAAAATACAAATTTACATTCCTTCCGTTGGGGGAACCGATAATTTTCCGATCCACCCCCTTCCCTACTAAACTGCTAGATTCATCAATTTCTAAATTTTGTCAAACGAATTGTCTCAACACCGAAGTTTGCACAAAGATAAATCTTTTATTCAACCCACTGGGATTCCCCGAAAGCAGACCACAAATAAGGCATTAATTTACATTAGACCATGTAAATAATTAAGCCTATTAACTGCTATTCATATCCTAGTTAATATAATTAAATATGCATCATAGTGTTCCTGTTAATGTGGATAACAAGTCCTCGGATTTGTTAGTATGTAATTAAATCATAATGAAAGGATGCCCCGGCATGGCCAGATGGTTAGGGGCTTGACTCGTAATCCGAGAGTCGCGGGTTCGAATACCCCGTCGCATCAAACATGCTCGCCCTTTAAGTTGTGGGAGCGTTATAATGTGCGGTCAATCCCACTATTCGCTGATAAAAGAGTAGCCCAAGAGTTGGCGTTGGGTGGTGATAACTAGCTGCCTTCCCTCTAGTCTTACACTGCTAAATTTGGAATGGCTAGCGCAGATAGCCCTCGTGCAGGTTTGCGCGAAATTCAAAAACAAACGAACAAAACATAATGAAAGGCCATCATGAAGCCGTAGATAAAATGTATTGTGTTAAACATCTATCACAAGACATAACAGAAATATATCATATATAATAATAGAAAGCTATCATGAGCCATACAAAAAAAATATATGATACATGAATATCCGCAACAAATTTTCAGGGCTGGGGCCAAATAGTTTAAAATTATCAATTGAATAAAAAATTCACATACATTTGCCGAATGAATTAATAAAGGGTTAAGTTTCTCATTTTCTAGTGGGGGGCAAGCGTCCCTCTATGGCCCGACGTCGTAATAGAAGTTCATCATGAGTCACAGCATAAATATATGAAACGTCATGAAACACGTCTATCAATAATAATAATAGCGAAACGTACCATTATATTACAATAGAATTTTGCAATGAATTATAGGAGAAGTACTTGAATTCGAAAATATGTATATACATTTAATATCAACAAATATTAGCTTTCAATGGAGGATAAATGAGAACAGAAGTATTCTGTGTTACCAATAGATATTAAATAAATTTATATATCTGATTTTGAAAAAAATCTAAGTACAGTTTGTTTTATTTTTCGCACAAAGCTACTCGAGGGCAGCTAGTCATCACCACCCACCGCCAACTCTTGGGCTACTCTTTTAGAGGCCACGCCGGGCCTCTAAGTACAGTACAAAAATAAAAGATTCCCGCTATTCTTTATAGAATAAGAGAGACCGAAAAACGTACACTAGGAGCTAAGCAACTCTGTGCTTTAATTACGCGAATGTGAGGCATCGTTAGACATTAATTATCTAATTACTTTCGATAGGATTCGCTTGTTAATGACACTTGGCAATCTCTGAAGATGAGAAAGTTGTGTGAAGAAGAGTTGGTTGAAGAATGTAATTTACAGAGTAACCAGTTTTTTATCAGATTATTTTTATATTGGTCTGTAAAATTATATGTGATACTTTGTTTAGATGTTAGGAGAGGAAGCCAGAATGTTGCTGTCCTTTTGTAAAGAAATAATTCTAAAAAAGTCACAACAAAATATATCATACATCATAATAGAAATTTGCCATTAAATTATAAGCCTGGTATGGCCAGGTGGTAAGAACCATTCGAGGGTCGCGGGTTCGAATCCTCGTCGCACCAAACATGATCGCCCTTTCAGTCGTTAATTAGGGACGGCTAGCACAGATAGCCCTCGAGTAGCTTTGTGTGAAATTCAAAACAAACAAACAAACAAAGACGACTAGCGTAGATAGCCCTCGTGTAGCTTTGCGCGAAATTAAAACAAACAAACAAACAAACAAGCAATTAAATTATAAGAGAAATATACATCAGGAATTGTTTTATTTCGCAAATACGAAGACGAGAAAGTAAGTTGGAGAAGAAATGGTCGAAGAATATAATTTCAGTGACCTTACAGAATCACCTTTTTTAAAAAAATTACATTCTGTTTTCATACTGGTCTATAAAATCCTTTGTAATACTGATTTTACATTTTATGAATGAAAATCAAAATGTTGCTTTTTTTTTAATAAATAAAGAATGTCTAAAACGTGACGTATTCCACCAAAATATTTAGTAAATGTGCTTGCACGACTCCGCTACATCAAAAATGAAATGTCACAAATGTTACATGTATGTACAAAGATAAACAATTACCACCGTCAAGCGACGAGGAAGAATAGATAAACCTTAAGCAGTATTATCTCTCTCTGGAATACTTTTCCAATGATAATCCAGAATCATTACATACAATTTTAGCACAACTAATAACATAACAGACTTCGAGATAAATGAAATGGGGCATACGTGTCACATAGAATACTGTCTAAAGGGATTGAATGACATCACATATCTTGGCTTTTAGACCTCACTGGCTGTTGGTGTTCATTAAGCAAGATATTGTTTTGTCATAATGTTTTTATTTCTTCTGGGGGAGGGGGGGTAGGTAATTATATTAAATATATCTTGTGTGTAAACTATGAAAATTTGTTTTGCTCTTTTCAAATCTTATATCAATTTTCAAGCAAACCTAGTAAGTTCATTTGCCAAATTTTGAGGTATAAAAACCAATTAAACGTTCATAAGATGATTTGTATAAAAAAATGTTTACATGAAGTGACATCACTTTTATCATGATAAAACTATAGAAAGAAGATTGTTTGATGTTTGACAAGACTTAAGGAAGCTTGTTTATATAACAAAACGTTTAGAGGAAGTGGTGTCAATCACACCATAACTCTATTATGTATGAAAAGTGTTTGGTGTTTTTTTTTTGTCACGAGAAAGCCATGTATGTATAAGTTGGTCTAAACTTTGTGTATTAGTTTTTAATAACAGCTGATGTTAACTTATGTGATACAGCCACATCATATAGACGAAACTAAAGCCCATAGCAGAAAGTATAACCAATCAAAGAATGCCTTAGGACTCTACGTCATAGACTCTTACAAGTTCACCTCTCGTGGAAAAGAAAACAAATTTTTAACAATTATAACATTCATTCTCCATTAGCAATTTGATATTATTTCTTGCTTCTTTGTTATTAACTTTTAACGAATTAATGTCTATAGCTTAACTATTATAGTTTGTTTTGTTTTCTTTCGGAATTTATGGACAGCCACATAAGTGTAATTCATATTAGTCTCTAATTTGTTTGTTTGTTTTGGAATTTCGCACAAAGCTACTCGAGGGCTATCTGTGCTAGCCGTCCCTAATTTAGCAGTCTAAGACTAGAGGGAAGGCAGCTAGTCATCAACACCCACCGCCAACTCTTGGGCTACTCTTTTACCAACGAATAGTGGGATTTACCGTCACATTATAACGTCCCCACGGCTGGGAGGGCGAGCATATTTAGCGCGACGCGGGCGCGACCCTCGGATTACGAGTCGCACGCCTTACGCGCTAGGCCATGCCGGGCCATAGTCTCTAATTTCGAATTGGTGGATAAGAGAATCTAGCTTTCATAGATTTAAATTGATTCGTGTGTGTAGAACAAATCTATATGCAAGTACTAAGTGTATATTCTCAATATTTTTTAATACACATAAAGCTACCAACAACTCTCTGTTAACTTTAGTGGTTTATAATACTAAAAATCGAATTCCCATGTACTTGTTATGGCAGAGAACAAAGCGTTTTGTGTAGCTTTGTGGTTGTTAACAAGTAAATATGTTTGCAAAATAATAAACACAATAATTTATCTTGAAGGTTTTCTGAATAAACTAAACCCCTTAAACCCAATAAGCGAAGTTATCTTTAAATGTATATTCGTAAGTCTAGTCTGCTTAAAAAACTTGTGAAACAAATTACAAAGGAGTGAATATTTAGTCGAGACATTTTACTTGATATCTTGGAGTTAACATTTACCTCTACCCAAGCTAGCATTTATTCCTACTCAAGACATCTTATATTAATATGATAAATCATCTTGATTAGAAGTTGGTTTGACCCACAGGAAAAACTCCCTACTGTCACAGCGGCAGGTCTATGGTTTTATAATCCTGGAAACCGAGTTTCGATACCCGAGGTGGGTACAGTACAGCTGATCCACTGAGTAGATTTGTGCTTTAACTGCAAATAAACAATTCTACCGAAGAAAACCTAACTGAATTTCAAAGAATGGTCTTGGTTTCTAGACTGAAGACAACTGATAAGATTCGGTTCTTAGCTCCTTGACTGCTCAGCGGTAAGTTTGAAGACTAATAACGCTAAGTTTCTCATGAACAAAAATCGAAGACTATCAAAGCTAAAAATCTCTTGCATTGTTTTCAAAGATACTGTCTGCTCAAGTCGAGTGATCTTACACCAGTAATTCGCTAGTCATGTTTGATTAATTAAGCAGATATGTATTTAAACGTTAAAAAAAAACACAAAAAACACAAAAACCTTTTAAACAATAAAGTGAAACAGACGTTTTAGTGGAAATTAATTATATTTTCATTTGCACTTAGGAAGTGAGTCAGATTTTCATTTGCACTTACCTAGTGAGTCGGTATTCTTATCAGAAAAACATGTATATGATCAGCCTCATCTGGAGCTAAAAGACTGGTAATGTCGACTGATTGAAAACCAAAGTCAGTAGAGAAAACAAAATTAGTTTTAAAAGATTGAACTTCGTGTATTTAAAATCGATAAACTCTGGAATTTTAATGGACTTTAAAACGAAAGAAATGAAACGTCCTACAGATAATGGTTTCTGATAACTGAGCTAGAAAAATCGAATGTCATAAGTTTTTTGCAGCTTTCCGTCCTTGCTTAACAGAAATATATCAGCCTCTTCTAGACAGCTGCACTCAGATATTTTACTTTTAATCGCATATAGTGACAATAACCTGAATCAAAAACACAATATTAAAATAAAAGCACGTTACCATTTTTTTCTTGAATTTTTCAGTAAATGATGAAATATGAAAACGCATGATCAAGTTTAGACCATCCTCACATTTTTCTTTAACAAACAAAGATATAGCCTAAACAAATCTGACTATTTTTTTTAAACTATTATACTTTTTCGTACTACTTTCTACTTCTAATAGCTGGAAAAAAATTACAGAATGCATTTTATTTGACTAAAGTCTAGTTGCATAATGGAACTTATAGCAACGTGACTTTTCCTTACAAACGTTACTATTATATAAATTATTTTAATAAAGTAAAAGGTCCGGCATGGCCAGGTGGGTTGAAGCGTTCGACTCGTAATTTGAGGGTCGTGATGATGACTAGCTGCCTTCCCTCTAGTCTTACACTGCTAAATTAGGGATGGCTAGCGCAGATAGTCCTCCTGTAGCCTTGCGCGAAATTCCAAAACAAAACAAATAACAAAGTAAAAAGTTAGGGTGACATATTTTTAGAAGAAAATTCTACCCTGAACTTGCTTATTAAGTTCACTTACTTACTCTAACTTAGAGTGTTCATTTCTGTGACCTGCTCCCAGTAGGAGAGCGTGAATTCTGCGGATTTACAATGCTAAAATCCGGGGTTCGATTCTCCGTGACTGACCAAGCAATTTGGCTTTGTTTTAAAACAACCAAAACAAACCCCATTTAATGTGCCAGTTTCTTTGCTTTAAATGATCGCAAGAACTAATTCATTTCGGAACAAATAACGAAAGTGTTACAAGAAGTTATTATCTTTTTTGATTTCTAGCAATAAATTTATAATCCTGACGAGAAAAGGTAAAAGTTACAATTTTTGTCGAATATATGTTATGCCTTTCATACAAAAATAAAATCCCATCTAAAGTAATAAGTTTTTACTAGTTTTTGTTTCATAATTTTAACACAAACTATACATTAGGCTAAACACATATATAATCCAACTTTGGGCTGATACACTGGAGAGCCGGCATCTTGCCAATTCTTCCCGCTTGCTCTTGGACTGTTCTAAAGTACAGAGTTCGAGTTTTTGCTGCAACTGGCCGCAAACCATGAACCATCAGATTTGTAGTTTAAGCATGCTTACAAATAATCCACGCTCTGCTTAATCCAGTATAATTAAAAGCATTCATCACACGTTTTTCTATGCATTTCCTCTCGACATAAAGTGTGACGATCCATGATATTCACTACGTGAAAAGTTGAAACTTGAAGCGTAAACAAACATAAACTTTTAAAATGTGAATATAACCACTAACTGAAGAAGTCCAAATCACTCTTAGAAGCTATTTACTTGCTTTAAAAAAAAGTTATATTTTTATAAAGATTTTTGTCTCTTTATACGTATAGCTCACCATGTATTCACTCTTCTTTCTGTAAAAGAAATTTTACTGAATGGGTCCGAAACACGTGAATATTTATTCTAGTCATATTAAAATATTCTATTATAATCTATGCATCCGTTTTAAGAAGACACGTATTACAACGAACATTTCGCAATAAGAAACACGATAGCTCACTGTGAAATAATAAAACTTATGTCAAATGAAACTGAGTTTTTATGTTCATCCAGTTATAACTTTAGGAAACCTTATGCGTAAATCGAGATGAAAGATTGAGGCTGTTTTAAGCACTTTTTCATAAAATGCGTAAAGATTAATTCATTCAGAGGGTTGAGTGTGCCATGCAGAACAATCTTAAATAAGCAATTACGTAAAAATCACAGCTGTTATAAAGTCGCGGTAGTACGGCTTGTATCAGAACTACATTTGAGCATTGTTTGTCATTATGTCAGTAGTGCAATGACACCAAACATTTATCGCTTTTGGAAGGACTTTTTAATAGCCATTTCTGCTCAGCATATTTGTATACTCAGATCACAAAGATGATAAAACGGATAAGCCTTGTATATAATAGCATTTCAAAAGAAAGGAATACTGATCAGTTTGGGGTTCCAGGATCATACAGAAAGAGACCTACAACAAATTGCTTGGCCTATACATGATAAGCTAAGACTTCTAAAAAGTGAGAATCAAATAATACAAAGATTGGTAGTAATAGCGGTCGACGTATTCAAAGCAACAGTTCGCAATATGATCAGGAGAGATCTGTGTCTGGAAAAGTGACACAAGTTGCTTTCAAGACTAATTCGAACTACAGTGGCATCCGCAAAAAGGTGGAGTATGCAACAAATGTTCATGATACTCCATACAAAAACATGTTGATCAAATCGCCAGACTCAGCACCTATGGATTTCTGTGCGATCGAACTGTTGAAATAGGTACTGGGAAATCATGACCTTTGTACATTAGATAGATTATGGAAAATATGAACTGAGGGAGGAAGGGTGGGCTTTGACATGACTGCCTCAGGACGGAGTCTTTTGCAATAGAAACTATACTGTGGAGCTATTTTTAAGATGTACGACCGTCAGCTAGAGTATGACTGGATGTAACGACAGAGACTGTAACGATGTTGTAAGGCTCCAAAACTGTTTTAATATGAACTGTATTATAAGGAAAGAGAAGATGGATATTTTTTATCACAGCATGAACTGGAGCAAATTAGTTTGGAAATTGACATTTTGGCAACAAAAGTGTTTGGAAAAATAAATAAATGTATCACTGCTTTTTAAAAGTGGAAAATGGATGAATAAAACACAAAAGTAAAACGATTTTTTGACTTTGAACATCATTGCGTTATCGTGATGTGCATTCAGCGAATATAAATCGAGTCATTTGGATGGTGCTTTCTAAGAAATAAAATAGATTTACTAAAACTGGATAATAAACAAATAATGTTATTTCCATTACTACAATTTAATAACATATACATATATTATATTATAATTATCTTGCCAAATGTTTAGACGTTGGCTAGTGCTATTTGTTTATTGGTTAGCGATGAACCTTCTTTGTTAAATACAAAGCTACACAATATGTGTTTTCTTATGGCAAAGCCACATCGGGCTATCTGCTGAGCCCACCGATGGGAATCGAACCCCTGATTTTAGCGTTGTAAATCCGAAGACTTACCGCTGTACTAGCGGAGGGCGAGTTATTTCTCTTGCGCCCATTTAAACTCACTTTTTAGCGTTAAAAACTTTTATATTTCCCACTGAGAGATCCTAAAGGGTGGCTGTTTTAACGGACTTCATTTAGTAATCAGTACTTTATTTTACTTATCAGAAGGGAAATCCTCCACAGAAATGACTGAAAAATATATTCATAAATCACTTAATCGAAAATCTCACCAGCTTCTTAATATGCATATTTTTTGTAATTAACTTAATTTTTTTATTGAGCATATGTCAGACTAGTATGATTTATTAGTTAGAACAGCTTTTACTATATACTGATTGAATTATAAAAAAACACGAGTAATAATGAGTAACAAACAAGAAATTGCTGAATAAACTATGGATAACGGAGGTAGATGTATGATGTTAGATTAAAACCTTGAATTAACTCTCACCTACCAGTGGCACAAACGGTATTGATTATCAAAAGAAAAATCACACAGAGTAGATTTCTTTTTGCCCTCTGGTGACAGTTGTTCTCCTAACCAGAATGTCCTGTTGGCGATACCAGAATGAAGTCTTCTTTAGTTGGAGTGTTTACAAAAAATTCAATCTAAAGATATGACAGAGGTGGATAATATTTTAATGTAAAATATATTGATCGAAAACCCAATTAAGACAGTATGACACAGTTCCACAGAATCAATCTTATTAAATGTTTCGCAACGCCGAATTTTTGTTGCTAGATAACAAAATGTTTAAGATATTCATAATAACTAATAAATATAATAAACCGTTAACGACTGGGTGTGTTGAATACCTGTTTAAAATATTTGTAACTGAAACTACATGTAACAGTTTTCAAGAGAAAGTTAGTGAGTAAATAAGTAAAACGCCTCCCGCTGGTACAGCAGTATGTATTCGGATTTACAATGCTAAAATCAGGGTTTCGATTCCCCTCAGTGGGCTCAGCAGATAGCCCGATGTGGCGTTGCTATAAGAAAACATACAAATAAGTAAATTCATATTAACACACGGTTTCAAAGATAATATTTATATAAAAACAATAATAGGTATACTTAAGTAATACGAAAATACTCCAATAAAACTCTTAGTACAACTCAAGCAATTTTTATATCTAAATAACATGACACAACAATGACACAACTTCTAGTACTATTCAAATAACTAAATAATATGAAACAAAAGTAACACAACTCTTAGACTATTCAAATTATACGTATAACTAAATAATATGAAACAGCAATAATACAACTCTAAGTATTATCATAGTATAATGGCATTCTTGCATATATGATACTGACAAAACGTTTTTATTACGCGATGTACAATCCCCAACTTAGCGAAATGTTTTTCCTGTGTGCATGTAAATTTTCAATAGTGATCACGATTTTCTCGTTTCGTCTCCATTTTTCATTGCGAAAACATTATTTTTCTTCATTCCCAGGGTGTAGATAAGACGTCATGAACCCGTCACACACGAATCTAATGCACTGGCGTCAGGGTAATCGACTAGTTCAAGTAATACGTATAACTAAATAATTTGAAACAATAATAACAGAACTCTTTGCACTATTTAAATAATAAATATAACTAAATAATATGAAACAACAATAATACAACTCGAATTACTGCCAAAAATGTGTACAACTATGTGACATGAAACAACACTATTACAATACAAACAGTGCGTATAATTAATTAATAAAAAACTGTGGCAAAATCTAAATACTTCCAGATCAATAATTAAACCAAAGAACACACTCAAGATATTAAGATGATAATCGAGGCCTAAAAAAGTCAAACAAACAATAAAAGTTATTATTATATCTAGAGTTCCTTACGTCGAACACATTAGCGGAAACCTAACTGGATTATAGAAAAGATTCATGAAAAAACACAAGATTGATATAAGTTCACTAATCGTGCAAATCCCAGGAATTAATATCAAGAACTTTATTATTAACAGTTAAGGTAATGAGAATAATAAGAGAAGAATTATGTACAAAATCAAATACAACCCGTTTAGACATTTCCATAAAAATGAGCACCAGACTTGGGAAACATCTTCAAAACCCTCATTTGCTTTTCAGCATCTCAAATGAACCAAATATACATTATCACTGAAAACAATGTGTAAATAATCCCGAAGAGGACCAGTTATCAACATAAGATCAATTGGATCACTATTAATTAAGTCTTCAAAGCCAAGGCCAACTAAATAAACAGAAACCCCCCTTTATCTGTATTAATTCTCATCATTACAAGTCTGTAAGGTTTCTCTACAACTGAAACTGTTACCTGACAAAGACCCGAAATAATGAGTCCAAACTTTGTGATTATTAAAATTTTCACCAATGTAAAAGCTGCTGTTATTGTATTTTTGAATTAAGTAACATATGGCGGAAGCATAAATATTACTAAATAATACACATATACGAGTACTAGACCTGTAGAACTACAGTAAAGTAACACTAAAAACTATTACAACAGTGATGAATAAAAGAAGTAACATTAAACTAGCAACATTATAACTAAAAGTCACAACAAACAATAACATTTACACTTCCATGACTGTTAAAATCGAATTCAATATAGTTTGTACAGCTCCATGTATTTCAACGAGTAGGTTTGTGGAAAGCTCACTATAAGAATTATAACAATTCATTTAAGATCTCTCTCTTAATTATATAAAACTCATAACAACAATGAGAACCTCCGTCTGGCATTTATAGATTTTTTTTCAACTGCTCCATCAGTTGCGGTTACTTATTGAAATCTCAGGTCCTAAAGTCGAGTTGTTTCACTAAGTAGACTAAGAGGTGGCGCCAGAATCTACAGATCAGATCATTACAAGAAGTTTGGTTTGGTTTGTTTTGAATTTCGCGCAAAGCTACACGAGGGCTATCTGCGCTAGCCGTTCCTAATTTAGCAGTGTAAGACTAGAGAGAAGGCGGCTAGCTAGTCATCACCACCAACCGCCAACTCTTGGGCTACTCCTTTACCAACGAATAGTGGGATTGACCATCATATTATAACGCCCCCACGACTGAGAGGGCGAGCATATTTTGTGCGACCGGGATTCGAACTCGCGACCATCGGATTACGAGTCGAACGCCTTAACATACTTGACCATGCCGGACCAGAAGTTTGGTTTAGTTTGTTTTCAATTTCGCGCAAAGCTACACGAGGGCTATCTGCGCTAGCCGTTCCTAATTTAGCAGTGTAAGACTTGAGGGAAGGCAGCTAGCTAGTCATCACCACCAACCGCCAATTCTTGGGCTACTCTTTTACCAACGAATGAGTTTGGTGCGATGGGGATTCTTTCTTCATTTTCTTTCATATTCAGAAGGCCCGCCATGGCCAGGTGGGTTAAGGCGTTCGTTCGTAATCTGAGGGTCCCAGGTTTGAATCCCGGCCGTACCAAACATGCTCGCCCTTTCAGCCGTTGTGGGCGTTATAATGTGACCGTCATTCCCACTATTCGTTAGCAAAAGAGTGGCCCAAGTCTTACACTGCTAAATTAGGGACAGCTAGCACAGGAAGCCCTCGAGTAGCTTTGCGCGAAATTAAAAAAAAAGCATAAACATATCCAGAATATAAAAAGAAAACGGTTCACGTTATTTTTTTCCTTATACAGACATAGATAAATCTCCATTACAACAAACATAGTTACTCATTTGGAATATATATAAACGTTTATTACAAATATATCTGCCAAAAATTGTTAAACGTATTATTATTATTACAAAATCAGTTATCTTCAACAATAAACGAAACTCTGCGGGCCTGTTTAGAAGGCTTATGTCTAAGCACAGTAGGTCCCATCTTTGAGAACAACTGTTCACTTACGATGTACTGTCGTAAATGAAAACTTAAGTCGAAGGAACTAAAACTCGTATATTGGATACACTGCACAACAATTGTTTTGAAACATTTTTGCTGGTTGTGACTGGTGGGTCTGCGCAGATATAGTTTTGGTTTTGTTTCATCACGTAGGAACTCTGAGAAATAGACAGTTAACTGTTTACCGGCAATAACGTATTTAATTGCGTTTATATTTCTAATACGCTATTAAGTTCAACATAATTAAAGTGTTTTGCTCCTGATTTTCGTTTGTATTCAATGTCCGGTGCATCACGTTGCAGTGTCCAACAGTAGTCAGCAACCATTGACTGATTCCAGTTGCCCTGATATCGTTTTTCCATTGTAGCAAAACTGAAGATTTCGATAAAACGGTACGTGATGGGCAAATTTGGATGTGATTTTCGTGATCAGCAGCCAAAAATCTATAAGGAACACCCAACAGTGTTCAAGAAGCAAAAACTTTGTTGTGCAGTGTTATAGTATCTCATCTAATTTAGTATTATGAAGATAAAAACCAACAATGACAACTTTAATGACATGTAATAAAACATATTTAACTAACATCTATTTGAGACTGATTTTATTTGTATTGGGATGGAAACTGTCAACATGGATATTTTGATCAGAGAGTCTTCTTGTTGCCTGTGGGAAAGAATCTATTTTCAAAATTATTTAAAAAGCAGAAAAATTATGAACATTTAGCCTTCTCAGATCATGTTATACATTTTACATTGTTGTAAACAATGGCGAATATTCTTCTGTGTAAACTGTTCTTGTAAGTGATGTTTCTAGTTTTAGCTTCATTCTTCATGTTTTGGTTTTGTTTTCCATATGTTTTCATCATCATGATATAATGCTACATTCACCACATATACCCATATATATATATATATATATGTGTGTGTGTACACTTGATTCTGTTTACAGCACCACACCTGTTTTATAATTAATTAATTTTTTTTTTACACCAGGTATCCAGTGTAAGTTTATTTTAATACTGTTACTTCTACTACGAAATGACTTTCAGGATTTTTACACCAGTCTCGTCACAGCTTTTCTATCTTCAATACGATCCTCAAGGTTCTTCCAAAAAATAATTCTCGCTCAGTTCAAGTTGAGTCAAGAAACATTTATCCATTCCACACACTTGCACTCACCTTTTTCGACCGTCTTTCTTACAGTCTCCTACCTTATCAGTTTGACGTTTGTTTCATTTCTTACCCTGTTTCCTCAGTCTACCTCATCCAGAGATATTACTACGATGCGTAAGAACTGCGTCTTATCAGTTAGGTGGTCCACTTTACAGTTGAATGGCATGTTGCTGTTGTCTGGAATATAAGCCGTTATCGAATGAGCTTCGAGTCTCTCAGTGGTGTTATCCAAATTCTTTGGACAGACATTTCTCTTACTCCTGTGAAAAGGTTTGAGAACTATGTTAGGGCCCTGCCACGAGCTTCACTGTTACCCATGTTGACCAGACAAACGCATCATTATATGCCTCACATTCTGCTCTGAAAGAATCGAGTGGCTCAGTTTTAGCCGCTGACTATAGAAATGTTGGATGCTCATCTTTTCTGTAAGTTATCCGTTGCTACGATCATTGATGGTTTCCACTCACATATCCATTCTATGACTTCTGCTGTGTTGAGAAATTTCTCCCTCTATATCCCACTGTCTATCTTCATTTGGCTTAGCATAATACCATCTATCTGATTCAACTCAGTATTCTTGGTGTCCCTCCGTTGACAATTTATCCTCTACATTTTTCTTGGTCTCACTGACTCATGGTTTGTACGGTTTCTGTATTGCTGACCATTCAAATACGAGATGTCATCTTTCCACAAGGATCCTGCCAGTAATCAATAGAATCATCTTAACTTTTGAAAGTGTACCTGTCTTGCTAACGCATGTGAATTCATGAGAATAATTAATTAAAAGGCATGATTAAGACCGAACACTTGATGATATGGATGCTTGTCATGACTCTTTCGTGAGGTGTCGCCAGAATTCAGACTAAAACTCGTAATAAGTAATATTTTAAATTTTGCAAATAGATACGACATACTTGGTGAAAGTTGTATCTTTGAATGTTTTACCTTATAGATTTTATAATGATTATTATTCATATTTATTTAATTTTTAGTGACAGATATTTAAGAAAGAAACGAACTTTAGTAGCAAACTTAGAAATAAGATTAAATACCCAGTGTCAAACGACTATGTTTAGCACTTTAACATATTTCATTTCTATTTTGCATTAATTTATTGGAATTTATTGAATTCAAAAGCGATTCATGATAATATCTGATCCTTTTGAACCACTTTAGTTTGGTGGTTGTTTATAATCTAGGATGTCAGCACCATCAGTCATATCGGCAACACTGTGTCATATATTTAATAAATAGAGTAATGGTTGTCCTCCATGTTTCAGTGCAATACATAACGTGTCGTACGTCATTTACATGTACTATAATATATCAGACTTTGACACTAATAAAATTTTGTTCTGGTGATTACTACACGTTTCTTTCAGTTTTGTCGTGTCGTTAGAAGACATTTTATTATCGTTTTAAGTCCGCCAGTAATCACAAAATGCTGACAAACTCAGTGAGCCATATCCATCAACCGAAAAGGACGCCATTATCATGGCCGGAAGTATAATATTACACAACCTATAGTTCATAATATTCAGTCATCACAATCACAGTGAAGTGCAATATTAGTCACCCAATGTCTAACTTTTAATATCTATTTTATTTTAAGTAGGTATCTCTATACTTTGCTTAAACTTCGCCATTTAGCAGCGGCAATGTTAAGATTAATTTGGACGTTTTATATAATTAGTGGATGATGTGTGTATTTTCTTTGTAAAAAAAAAAGGCCACAAGAGAAAAATAAAATTCGCAATGTCAGCTCCACCACTTAATCCCTCCCCATCACCCACAAGACGAATCAACAGTAACTTTGCAGGTTAACAGTATTAAAAACGGAGTTAGATCCGCCGCGGTGAACAGAGCGCAGCTTAGCGGTAGAAAAACAATAACAAATTATACTTAAGATTTTTTACTTACAACCAACTCACACATTTTCAAGCAGGGATTAGTTTCAGTAACGTTATAACTCCTGCAGTGCGGTCAGTCACACTCTTTGGCGGTTACGTTTTCAGCATTATCTATATCTTATGTTTATGTTGTACATTTATTGTGGTTAAATAACGAACCTGCAATATCCTCCGATGAGAAAATGGTGAGCTTGAGACTTACGATACTAAAATATGGGTTTCTTTTTCCCTCAGTAAATACAGCAGGTAGCCTACTGTGGATCTGCTCCATAAAATCAAACAAACGAATGTATAGACTTCCATTAAAAGAATCGTTTTAACTCTAGTTGAAAGATAAAACAATACTACCTTAAATAAAAAGTTCACGAGACATAGGTTATGTTTACCAATTCTTTCTTCTAGTTTTAGCCCGGCATGGCCATGTGCTCGCGGGTTCGAATCCCGGTCGTACCAAACATGCTCGCCCTTTTAGCCGTGGGGGCGTTATAATTTGACGGTCAATCCCACTATTCATTGGTAAAAGAGTAGCCCAAGAGTTGGCGGTGGGTGGTGATGACTAGCTGCCTTCCCTCTAGTCTTACACTGCTAAATTAGGGACAGCTAGCACAGATAGCCCTCGAGCAGCTTTGTGCGAAATTCAAAAACAAACAAACAAACAAACCTAAATTAGGGACGGCTAGCGCAGATAGCCCTCGAGTAACTTTGCGCGAAATTCAAAACAAACAAACAAATTCTTCTAGTCACAACACCTACTTGTGATTTTTCGTAATATATCACTTCATCAAGTAACTTCTTTTCAAAATTATAAATATTTTGATATTTATCTTTGATCTTTAATAAAGCTGTCGGACTGTCTGTAAAAACATACAAAAGAGCTCGTTCGCCAGCTTCCGCTACAGTGGCCTGAAACTTAACAATAGGTATTATGATTAAATAAGAGAAGTGTTTAAAAATAATTTTAAAGTTGGAAATCACCTAAGACATGAATTAATAGAAAAACTGAAAAAAATAATTCAATTATATTCAGTAGTACAATGAAGTGTGTGATCGGTAGGCCTACATCAGTACATTACGTTATGAATAATCATATAATCGGAGAGAAACAGGTAACACCGAGAATACAAGGTTATTATAATAATTTTGTCAATTGTGTGACAACAGTTACGTTAAGTATCATCTTAAAAATTATCAAATTATAATTTATTACACGACAACTGTTAACCAAAAAACCCCATTAAACCATTATTTTAAAATTTTAATCTTACATGCTTAACATTACACGCTTACATGCTTGAGAGGTGGTATTTAGAAGAAAAAAATGGATATATAATGAAAACATATGACTAAAATTGAGACTTACGCTTTCCAACAACTTAGCAATATCATTGTTGAATGCAATTACTTAATGTATTCGTTCCTTGTATATGTTCTTTTCAATTTATGTATTTCTTATTTTTAGCTCTTTATATTTGCACTTACTTATTTTATTTTCTTAAAACATTTCAACGAACTGGTACAAACACTCAGTGAACGAGCACTTAAAACTGTTTAAAAAAAGTTTCATCCTAACTTATGGATTTCCAGTAAAGAAATATATTTCATATGTAAATATATACTAATTATTCTCATTCTATTGTTGTTACACAAATATAACACACACCTCCTGGGTTTTTTGAACAAGGTAATCCCTTCATCAATCTTTCCTGGCTAAATATAGACAGGATGCAAGTTTCCTGAATTCACTAGGAGAGAGGGAAGATAAATTAATCACTGGACGAATGCTCTTGTTTAAAGTTGCCAACTGAGAATGGAGAAAGCTTGTAATAAGTCTGTAACCACAAGAATTCAGCTCGGCAATGGACGCTGAGGAGTTCCCCCTCACAAAGCAATATTTCAACGGAACTATTTGACAATTCGATAAGTTTTTCGGGGAAAAAAAAGTCTCAGCAACAAAGACTATAAAGAATATTTTTGGCTACATTTGTCCAATTGTGATAAATTCAACAGCAACTGACCATTAACAGTCCTTTCTCGCTTTGTGTTGTTTCCTTTAGCTTTAACTACGATTCTATTTGAACATTGTTAAAAAAAGTAATTGCAAACCATTGAAACGTTCTGTACTTTTTTTTTTCAAAGAATCTCAATCATTGAAAAGAAATAGAGTGAGGCTGAAAATCTTAATCGACTTCATCAACCAACCGTAATCACTACTTGTTCATTTTTTTTACATATACTTATGTGATGTCTGTAATTAACAAGATTCATGTGAATGTAAAGAAAAAAGATGGATTTTAATTTATTTCTAATCTTGCCGAGCAGTCAGCCTGAAAGTGCATGCTACGTATAACATAATGTACACTTTATGAATTAGTCATTCAACTGTAGATGTTTTATAGCCTGTTGTAGGTAAAATTATATAATAAAAATGTTTAATTAGAAGGACCACGCACAAGAAAAAAACAAAAACAGGCATTCTAAATCTGCCGAAATTAACCTTACCACACAGGCTTACAAATTATATCCTTCAACTATCCGTGAAGCGAGGCAGTAAAATAAGTTTAATGTTTTGGAAACTTTTAAAAACCACGAAATTTTATTCATCAATTTTTTTTTTTAATTTTAATATTTTTTTATACTGCGGCCCGGCATGACCAGGTGGGTTAAGGCGTTCGACTCGTAATTCGACGGTCGCACCAAACCAGCCCGCCCTTACAGCCGTGAGAGAGTTATAATGTGACGGTTAATCCCACTATTCGTTGGTAAAAGAGTAGCCCAAGAGTTGGCGGTGGATGGTGATGACTAGCTGCCTTCCCTCTAGTCTTACACTACTAAATTAGGGACGGCTAGCGCAGAGAGCCCTCGAGTAGCTTTTCGCGAAATTCAAAACACAAGCAAAAAATCTCTTTAAATGATACGTACGCAAAAATGTTCACATTTTCCTGTAGGTGTCAGCGTAATGTATTTATTTCTAAATTTGGAAATGTATGTCTTTTTCGAAATATGGTTTAAGAACTAATAACTTACGGTTTTTTTTTCTTCAAACTGAACTCTGGCACGTACTTTTAAAACTTTCACAGGTCATGAATCAGAAAGCACATATACGTTTTATTAACTTCCTCTGCATTTGGGGTAATTTAACAATTTATCGGGGGTAATGGAGGGGTGACAGAAAAAAAGTTAAAATTCTGAAAATCAAGAAAACATTGAGGTAGCTGGTATTAGGATTAATGTTAACTTAGTCTTAGTATGTAAAGTTGTAAATTAAACCTATTTTAAGTATGTAATAAAGTTAAACCAAATAACAATAAACATCAAAAAACTAATATACAGTAGTAGAAAAGAAAAAAAATGTATCTAAGTGTGTGGTAACCTAAAAGTATTTTGACAAGTATGCTTCAGAACACAAGTCACTCAGTAACCCTGATGACTCATCGGCGTGTCCAGTACGCGTCACTCACTGCCTGAGGTTGCCTCTGTTTCACACTGTCAGTTTCTATGTGAGCACCAGCCGAGGTAGACAAAACCTGGTATGTATGTGTACTGCCCTGTGCAGTATAGTTAGTATTTACCTACTATTACATCATTCCTATGCTGAATAAGCTCTTTTAATGCTATCTAGAATGCCATGAAAAAATAAATAATAAGTTCACATTGTTCACACTTTTTTATGCAGTTTTTCTTTTTTCTGCAGATTAAACAATAAAATGTCTAAAAAGCGCACCTACTCTGACGCCTTTCTTCGCTATGGCTTTGTGAATTTACCTTCTGGTGGAGAGGATCGGCCACAATGTGTAGTATGTCACAAAGTGATGACAAATGAAAGCCTCAAGCCATCAAAACTCTCAGCTCACCTCCAGAAGTGCCATCCAAATCTTCAAAATGAGGATCAGGCTTATTTTCAGCGCCGGGCTGTAGCACTGAAGAATATCCAGTTCGATTCATCTGGAATTCAAGCCCAAAAGCTTCAAGCTGCGGTCGAAGCATCTTACTTTGTTGCATATAAAGTTGCCGAACAACAAAAATGCCACACCATTGCAGAGAATCTGATTATGCCTTGTGCATACGAGATGGTAAGCAAGGTATGTGGGGAGGATCAAGCGAGTGTCATATCTCAATCAAACAACACAATCCGCCGACGAGTCGATGACATGGCATCAGATATTCTGTCCCAAGTTACAACAGAGATCAAGGAAAGGTCATATAGCAAATTCTCCTTGCAATTTGATGAATCGTGTGACGTAGCCAGTTGTTCTTCTTGGGTTTGTTCGTTACGTCCACCAGGACAAGATCAAAGAAGAGTTCCTATTATGCGAAGATCTGCTGACAACCAAGAAGGAAGAAGATATCTTCAATATTATCAACAGTTTCTTTACCACGAATGGATTGGATTGGAACAGCGTTCAACAGGTAGGGAGAGATGTTTATATAAAGTCTAGATTAGTATAAATACAATGAATTACATGGCATATAGTCATATAGTTTTATTTATTGTACAAGTAGCTGTAGTGTAGCTAATATTTTATGCATAATTCACAAAAAAGTATCGTGCCTGTCGTACTGAAATACTAAAGTACCGAAATAAATTAAAACCATATAATTATAACGCAAAAGATAAGTAAGAATGACTAACTGACGCAATTTATAATAGTTTTTCTTTTTTAATCTAGGTCTCCGTCGATGGAGCACCGTCGATGATGGGTCGTAATCGTGGATTACGGGGCCTCATACAAGCTGTGAATCCAGAAATTTCTGTAGATCATTGCATCATTCATCGGTACTCTCTTGGATCAAAAAGCCTGCCTGGTAATCTGAAATTAGTGTTTGAAGATGTGTTGAAAATCGTCAATTTCATCAAGTCCAGGGATGTGAATTCGCGCATATTCAGGGAGCTGTGCAAGGAAATGGGAGAGCAGTATCAAGTTCTGCTCTACCACACCGATGTTCGCTGGTTGTCACGAGGCAAGGTTGTACGTCGAGTCATTGAGCTCCGAACGGCTCTTCAGGAATTTCTGAAACAAGAAGAATCTCCTTTTGCTACCAAGTTCACTGATAAGGAGTGGCTTGCTCGACTTTGTTACTTGGCTGACATATTTGCGGAGCTGAACAGTGATAATCTGCAACTCCAGGGCCAAAACACGACTGTCATTGATGCCCATCACACTGTGACTGCATTTCTGGGAAACTGAGACTCTGGATTCGACGCTTGGAGAAAGGAGTGATCGCTCAGTTTCCCAACCTAGACCAGTTTGTTGAGGAAAATAGTTATGATACTGGATCACTTTTACAGACCATCAACAAAGAGATGAGCGACCATTTGAAGGGGCTTGAAACAAGCATACAGCACTACTTTCCAGAGAGTGACCTAAAAAACAGCCAGTCTTCAGTGGATCATTCATCCCTTTTCTGTACCTGATGAGGCCATTTATGATGATGATTTCCCTGCAAAGGAGGAGTGGATCACAATGCGAGCAAATGAAGCCTTGAAAGTCAAATTCCAAAACCAAAATGCAGATTCCTTTTGGATTTCACAACTACCTGACTCGCCAACTCTGTCCAAGAGAGCCTTGAAGTTGTTGGTATCATTCTCATCAACGTATCTGTGCGAGAAGGGGTTCTCAACCGTGCTGGGGATGAAAACAAAAAAGAGGACTCGCTTGAATGTTGCAAACGATGCCAGGCTGGCACTTTCAACCACAAAGCCAAGAATTCCTAAACTAGCTTCAAGTATGCAACTCCATCCATCCCACTGATGTTCTTGACATCTTTGGCAATATTCATTAGAAATGCACAATGATCAAATACAATAATTAAAAGTGTAATTTAGTGTAAATAAATTATATAAATAAATTGTGAATAAATAAAGTGCAATATATCTCTAGTTTAATTTAGCCATATATATCAATGTTGAAAACATTTTGTGAAAGGGATAACATGCTTAATGTGGCATGTTAAATTGGGTAATAAGCTGAAAAAGTTTGGGAGCCACTGCTCTACATAATTATATTTTCCGTCTAGATAATTTTTGACTTAGTTTTTGGTTTTGGAACTATAAAGATTACTGAACAGCGGTAAATCAGCCACGAAACCGGTACCTCTCTATCCATCCATTCACATTCATCTTTAAGAACCAATGTACCACTTTTTACAATGAGAAGAGTTATGGCGTAAGCGCCTTTTTTTATAAGCAGGCAAAACATGATTATATCTAATTACACTTGTCATAAGATATTAGAATTACGTCTATTATATTTTTAAACGCTACACTATAGATTGAGTGAAACGTGCCGTCAAAAGTAAATATGGCGAATATAGATAGTGTGACTGTAATACAATTATTATCATACACTCTTCCAATTCGTGAAAATCCCCAAGGAACTTGATAAATAATGTAGTGTTTAAAAATATGATAAACCTAACACTATAACAAGTGGAACTAGTTATTACTTGTTACATACACTCAGAAGACAGATAATACTTAAAGTATCAAATTCGTGGTCACTATTACATACTTTAAAAACTCAATCGACAGCTTCAAAAAAAAACTACAAAAATTCTTACAATATGCAACACAAATAACTTTTGCAATAATGAACTAATAAATTCGTATTATTTCTGGTTGTCATAAGACTTTAGTGTCAGATTTACGAAAATTTTAACAATACATTATTTATTCTGTCACTTGGCCCAGCATGACCAGTTGGTTAAGGCACTCGACTCGTAAGCCGAGGGGGAGTGGATTCGAATCCTCCTCACACCAAACATGCTTGCCCTTTTAGCCGTAGGGGCGTTACAAAGTGACATTCCTTCCCATTATTCGTTGGTAAAAGAGTAGCTCAAGAGTTGTTGGTGAGTGGTAATAACTAGCTGCCTTCCCTCTTGTCTTACACTGCTAAATTTTGTTATTTGTTTGTTTTTGAATTTCGCACAAAGCTATTCAAGGGCTATCTGTGCTAGCCGTCCCTAATTTAGCAGTGTAAGACTAGAGGGAAGGCAGCTAGTCATCACCACCCACCGCCAACTCTTGGGCTACTCTTTTACCAACGAATAGTGGGATTGACCGAACATTATAACGCCCCCACGGGTGAAAGGGCGAGTATGTTTGGCGCGACGGGGATGCGAACCCGCGACCCTCAGATTACGAGTCGCACGCTTGGCCATGCCGGGCCACTTACTTAGTTACAAATTGGTTTTTATTTTGTTAGACGGGAGTTATTTATTTTTGCGACCTAAAATTCGAGTTAAATATATCAAAATTTATTAACTGTCACTTATGTTTGCAAATATTTTTCTAAATTTGTTCCTGTTCCATTAATGTGTGCTTTTGAGAAAAGTCGAACAAAACAACATTGTGTTAGTCATAACTCTCTCGACAAACGTAGTCGATGTGCTAAAAAAAACCTAAAAGTCGTGTGAAATGAACGTCGATGGACACTTTTACTACTAGGTTTAGTACCGTCATATAAAACTTTAAGTAGATTAAGTGTTGTTTTTATTTGTAGAAAAGAAAGAAGACATGATTGATTGGTCGTAAAGTTTTGCAAAGCTCTAAACAAACAAGTGGAAAGGGTATTAAACGTAGCGCTAAGCCTTTCATTTTGCAGAGTTTAACTTAGGGTGACGTCTGCCATGTCTTTATAGTTTAAGATTACAAACAGCGCTGTTAATAAACCTGTAACAAGTAGACTAATGCAGCGCTGCGACAAAACACGCATCGAAACAAAACTATGTGAAAGAGCGCTTATAGTTAAACGCAAAGTTGCGCAGAGGGCTGTCCGTGATCTGCCCACCACGTGTATTGAAACTCGGTTTCTAGTGTTCTTTCTCTGCAGACATACCGTGTACCACTGGAGAGGGATAAACATTTATAGCGTGATAACTCATACAGTGTGTGTTTTTTTTTCTTATAGCAAAGCCACATCAGGCTATTTGCTGAGTTTACCAAGGGGAATCGAACCTTTGAATGTAGCATTGCAAATCCGTAGTCTTACCGCTGTACGAGCGGGGGAAAACTCATACGCTGAGGCAAATATTTGGAGAAATGCTAAAACACAAATCAGTCGGTATCGATGATTTGTAGAACTATGAAATATTCACTATTAAACAAAATGTTTTATACATAAACATAAACTTGATAAAACCGGCAGAATTTTTTACAATAAAATAAATATGTTGTAACAGTTAACTAGGCAAACCTTCGTGTTTACATTAACAGTTTATAATTCACCTTAATGAATATCTACATTCTTGAATAGATAAAGGTTTTTCTCAGCTTATAACCTGCATAACAATTAGAAGTTTGAACCAGTGTTTCTTGATGTGAGATAAACATCCCTGTGATGGTAGAGTAGTGATGTGATATTTATTTGAATATAGCTTTTCGCACAAAGCTGTACAGACGGCTACTTGCGGCTCGGCATGGCCAGGTGGTTAAGACACTCAACTCGTAACACTTAGGTTGCGGGTTCAAATCCTCGTCCCACCAAATGTGTTTGTTTTTTTATCAGCAGTAAGGGCTTTATAATGTGGCGGTCAATCTCACTAATGTTTGGTAAAAGAGTAGCCCAAGAACTGGCGGTGGGTGGTGATGACTAGCTGCCTTCCCTCTAGTCTTACACTGCTAAATTAGGAAAAGCTATCGCAGATAGCCCTCATGTAGTTTTGCGCAAAATTCAAAAAACAAACAAACGTCTACTTGCGCATAGTTTTCCGTAATTATGAGTTGGTTTCTTGGCATTTGACACTACAAATGTCGTACATAAGTGATGGAAAGATTTACATGATAAAGTCATACAGTATTCGAAATGAATGTGTTTCCACTTCGCGAGATACATAAGTTTGGAAAGTGTTATACCAATCAGTAAATAAATTTGTGTACTTAATGTCGTACATAACTTTGGGAAGTATACATATTTCTAATAATAATACATAAGGTATTGTCCTCAGCTGTGACAGCGGCAAGTCTAAGGATTTACAACACTAAAATCAGGGGTTCGATTCACTTCGGTGGACACAACAGATAGCCCGATGTGGCTTTACTTATTGTTGTTTTGAATTAAGCACAAAGCTACATAATGGGGTATCTGTGCTCTGCTGACCACGGGTATCAAAACCCGGTTTTTAGCGTTGTAAGTCCGCAGACATACCGCTGAGCCACTGGGGGGCATAAACGAATAATAGGATTGACCGTCACATTATAACGCCTCCACGGGTGAAAGGGCGAGCATGTTTGGTGCGACAGAGATTCGAACCCGCGACCCTAAGATTACGAGTTGAGTGCCGTAACCACCTGGCCATGCCAACTGTGGCTTTACTATAAGAAAACACACACATAAGGTTTTAGATATTTAAACTTTACGATGCATCTAACGATAACTAAACGCACTTGATTATGTTCATAATGTTGAGACATAATTAATTTTGATGGCGTTCAAAGGGTTAAAGGTGTTAATTGGTAATGATGTGTAAATAAAAGGAAAATGTTTGGCTAAATCACCAAAGTATCTTCTTCTTCCACATCGTCGGCAATGTGGTTCTTATTCTTAAACATTTGTATGCTCTTTATTCAGGCTTGGCTGAGAAAAGATTAGTGCATCGAGTCAGAAACTATAATTCAATTCATACCAGAATTATGTTTTTTCTTACCTACTGACTTCATAGGTCTGCTAACAGTACAGGGTATTTTGCAACAGAAAATCTAATGACATCGGACAGTGCACGCATAATTTTCAATTGATTTGATAATTGAAATTCTGTTTAAAGTCAAAGCTTTGCTAAGTTTGAGATATGAAGTAGCTCCCAGTTTCCTGTACTTCTAAAGTGCCCGACAAAATTGCCTCGTAAACAAGGTCATTAAGCTGACGCGTGTCCTTCTTATGACTGCTCAACTTAGCATATATAGTAGGTTAAAGTATCGTTGCAGGTACACTGTAATTGACTAAATACGTCCAAAGTTAATAACATTTAAAGAGAGAATGTATTAAGGAGAATATTAAGATTGAATGTGCCCATTAACTCTGATTAAACTCCGGCTTAAAGGTTATTATGCATATTTAATATCTACTACACATGAGTCAGGCCACGTGAGCGGAGATTTGAAAGGTATTAGCAGAGACAATGGATGAGAGTAATCTGTATTCATATCAGAGAGGTGAACGTTTTTTATTGATTGATACGTATGTCTGCTAAAGTTATATCAGAGGTGGAGATGTAACACATTTGCTCCTCGTGCATCAAGTCCTCTCGGTAGGTCAGCAGCAAGTTTACTGACTTACGACAATAAAATCTGGGGTTTGATTCCTTTTGGCGGAGAGAGCGCAACTAGCCTATTGTATAGCTTTGTGCTGAAACAAGTAAACAAAAACTCCGTCTGACTACCTATGCCATTAAAGGCAACTATTTGTTGTTTTTTATACAAAGTTAAGTAGGTAATATTGCTTATCTTTTTTGCCTATTGGCACAAATTGCAGCGCAATTAGTAAATGTTCATTTTTGTGGATCATCATAGAGATCCTGAACCCCTTCTCTTGACACGACTTCTTTTTGAAAATCAAACTGCACCTCAAGTACCGTATAAGTTAGTTTTATTAAGGATTCACTGAGGTCAGACTAATGCTGTTTTAATGCATCAGGGCTGTTCAACATCTACACCTGCACCAACTCTCTACTGGAAAATATATGGTATTCATGTAACAGGATTTATACACACGCATGGCTAGTGTATAAACGCGATACAAAATTCTCACATTATGACAAAATTTGTTAAGGCTCAAATACACGATTTCAAGAGAAAACGTAGATTTCGAAGATGCACCTCTCTTATATTTACAATGGGAAGTTATTGATGGTCGTGCGTAAAAAATTGTTAAAATATATAAGGGTTCCAGTCACGAATGATAGAATAAATTTGTCTACTGGTTTACTAAACGCAAAACTACACAATTGTGTATTTGTGCTGTGTCCACCTGGAACATTGTTTGTTTGTTTTGAATTTCGCGCAAAGCTACTCGAGGGCTATCTGCGATAGCCGTCCCTAATTTAGCAGTGCAAGACTAGAGGGAAAGCAGCTAGTCAACACCACCCACCGCCAACTCTTGGGTTACTCTTTTACCAACGAATAGTGGGATTGACCGTAACATTATAACGCCCACACGGCTGGGAGGGCGAGCATGTTTGGCACGACGGGGATGCGAACCCGCGACCCTCGGATTACGTGTCGAACGTCTTAACACACTTGGCCATGCCGGGCCATGCCACTTCGAACATAGAAGCCTGCTATAAGCATTATAAGCTTTCAGACTCAGCCACTGAGAAGCAGCAAGACCCGGCATGGCCAAGTGGTTAAGGCACACAACTTGTAATCTGAGGATCGTGGGTTCAAATCCCGGTCGCACCGAACATGCTCGCCCTTTCAGCCGTGAGGACGTTATAATGTGACGGTCAATCCCACTATTCGTTTGTAAAAGAGTAGCCCAAGAGTTGGCGGTGGGTGGTGATGACTAGCTGCCTTCCCTCTAGTCTTACACTGCTAAATTGCGGACAGCTAGCCCTCTAGTAGCTTTGCGCGAAATTCAAAACAATGAGTTTTGTGGTATTTTATTTTATGGGTAATAAACTTATACACATAATTAATCTTTGAAACAAAATCTCAAACACAAATTGAGTTTCAACCTTTTAATAATTTTTTTAGTATTGTGTTAAAGAAGGTCGTGATGTAACCATAGTGCTCAGCGGTCCATATAAAGGTTTATCACGATAAAGATCAGGATTAAATACCTGCGGTGGACGCATCACAGATTGTGTGGCTTTATCTTACCAAAACAAACTGAACTAAAATGATTTGCAAAATTATGTTTCCGTGTACGGATAATTTAATATTTCATCTAGATTTTAGAACATTTATATCTAAATAAAGATCATTTGGATGTAGTGGGTGTAGTTGTAATAATATTTTAATCATTTGGGTGTATCTCCTACCTCCTCAGTAGGACAGAGGAGAGAACAAACAGAGAAGCAACAAAATAAGTAATGAGGTGATACCGACATGCAACAAAGTTTTAAAAAAAACTACTATCACTAAAGTAGTTTTTCTGTCGAACGCAATTCAGTGTTCGTACATTTTTATTGTTGTTTTTAAATTCCATCACATCAAAAAGTTTCAGTGAAAACTATGATTATTTACCGAAGAAGTTTTGCAAAATTTTCTGTAGTAAACATGACGTGGTTGGGAACATTTTTCTGTCCATGTACTATCAGTTTATTTGTTTATAGAGCCTTTGCACAAAGTTACTTAGCGATAAACGTCCGTAATTTCAAACTGATGAAAGGTAGCCACCGTCATCTCTTGTCTGCTCGAACGATGGGAGTCTCTCTGCGATAGTGCACTCAAGGCCTCAAAGTTTATAACGATGCATAAAGTAACCATTGATGTTTTTTGTTTGAAGAAAAAATTCGTCTATGCAGAATGGCAGAACTTTGACCTTTATAATTTTGTTGTAAGGGTGGCCATTTTGAATTATTCACTTAAAAGAAAATGCAGTCTACTTAATGATAAGGCAAGCATTTTGTTTTTCCAACTACAAGTTGTACAAGTGTAGCTTGTACAGGTTCCATGTAATTTACGTTTAGCTTAACTAGTTTGTGGTAGATCGACACATAGTAGTTAGTAGGTCGGATTGTGGATCTGAGGTGCGGAGTGATTTTTTTCTTTGTCAGTAACGGGACATGAACCGCAAGACCTCAGTTCAAAAGCCTGGCATACTGATCATCAAGCTGTACTCTGCGCGAAACTGAACATAAACAAAATTCAGAGCACTGAACATAAACAGTTTGTTTGTTTATTGTAAAACAAAAATCTTCACAAAGGAATGTCTGTACTTTGCTCAATGCAGATTCAAAACTTGATTTTAGTTTTTATAAATCTGCGGACTAATTTCTGAGCTATTTTGATGCCTGTTGTAACAGAATAACAAAATCAATCAACAATCTGAACAACTTTAAGCTTCCAGATCATTTCTTAAGTCTTCAGTAATATTCCAAACTTTAAGCCACGTTATCATTACATGTCATCAGCATTTCTTCTGGCTAAACAACCATACAGAAGTCTCAGGTCGTGATAGTAGTCTACAACAATATTTATATGGATAGAAAAGAACTTTACGTATCTGCTATTTATTATTGCTAGACTCTTTAAAATGTTATAATATTATAACCACGTAGGTTTTTGAAAAGCAACTATTCGATAAGGGAATGTCGGAAACTATAAGTATGTACTATGTTTACTTCAAAAGACACGATTATAGCTAGCTTATGAATGTTGGAATGTCATTTGAGCTTTATGTGTAAATAACACGCGACCTCTCGTTGTTAACGTTGGTGGTAGGTAGAGGAATCGGATACTGATGACGTAAGATATTTCATAAAGTCAGGAAAGGAAACCTCAGCCATGTACGTTAACGTATATATATATGTGTGTGTGTGTGTAAGTATAAAGATAGACCTGTATAATTCATATTCAAGTAAACCTCACGCAATGAAAATACCACGTATGATCTCATTACAAGAAATAACGTTAATGGAACTTGGCAGTTTGTCACGAATGTTTAAACAAGCTATAAATCACTTCGCACGTAGCTGTAAGGTGTTCAAACTTTTATGTTTTACTTTAAAAAAATGAAACTGAAACCAAGTGGATTTAATCCCACATATTTCATCAAGGCAAATTACTTGGAAAATTATCATTTGCAGGCGTAAATGTAGTTCCGTGGAAACTTTGATCTCAACATAATACCAAATATCAGGATTACTCATGCAAAACGTTATATGTAAGACCTTTAATTTAATTTCTCTACCTGCTCTTAGCTTTGTAGAAGATAATTAAAATTCTTTTTGAGGCTTTAATAAAACGAATGCTTTTTATTGATTTTTTAGACCTTTGAGCTACAACAAATCGTTGCGATCAGCATGAGGAGTTCTCACTAACTAATATATGTCGACAACTCACTAGGGCCCCATCTTATTTATCGTCAAGCAAGTAATGTACTGTGCATGTAACTTATAACTGAAACCCACCGGATACAAGTCATTAGAATTTTTGTTTATAATTACCAGTTCGTTTGTACAGAATAACACATATGATTAATTGAGAAAAGCGTACTCTCATGAGAATACTTGCACCTGTGCTTCTTATGAACTGTTACTCATAATTGAACTTTTACGCTAATTAGGCTTCAGGTACGATTTCCCTCGTGTGTTTCGCCTGGACTATTATTTTATACGTAAAGTATAGTTTAAGCCTTTGTAGCTCCTGTTATTTATAAATCAAACATAGGTGGCTTTTATTGTCATTACAAGCTAAAATATATTTGTTATGGAATTAACAAAATAAAAATAATGTACTTTCCCCTCCTTCTTTGAATATAAAAGTACCGAGAGTACAGTTCGCCAAGAGATAGGGAATTACTTTTTGTATGTTTGTCTATGAATTTCGCACAACCTCCACGTGGGCTATGTGCGCTAGCCGTCCATAATTTAGCAGTGTCAGACTAGAGGGAAGGCAGGTAGTCATCACCACCCACCGCCAACTCTTTTACCAACGAATAGTGGAATTGACCGTAACATTATAACGCCCCCACAACTGAAAGGGCGATTGTTGGTGCGACGGGGCATTCGAGCCCTCGACTCTCGGATTATGCCCTAACCATCCTCGGCCATCCTTCTGTTATGATTTAAGAATATACTAACAAATACGAGGGCCTGTGGTCCACATTAACAGAGTCGCTATGATGCAAATTTAATTTCATTAACAAAATTATAACATTAACACAGGGTTCGATACCCACAAAGTGCTGTAGCGTAGTTATCCCTTTATGTGGCCTTGCGTTTAAAAAGCCTACCGCTGGTACAACGGTAGGTCTATGGATTTACGATGCTAAAATCACGGGTTCGATTCCCCTCGGTGAATTCAACAGATAATAGCCCGATGTGACTTTGCTACAAAAAAAACACACACTTAAAGACAAACTAATAAGTGCTTTTATGTAAGCTGGAAAATCAAAACCCGATGTCATAACATGAGAATGTGACAATCATCATGTCACCTTTATCATAACATGAGAATGTGACATTCATCATGTCACCTTTTTATAACATGAGAATGTGGCATTCATCACGCCACATTTTTTATAACATGAGAATGTGGCATTCATTATGTCACATGAGTAAATTAAAAAGGTATTTGCTTTGTCACCTGAGCGATTTTTTATTTTTATTCTTAAGCCCAAAGCTACATACACAACAGAAAATTTGTACTCTTCCCGCACAGGGAAGGGGGGTATCGAATCTGATTTTTAGCAGCGAGGAGGTACCTGAATGGTAAAACCAGAATACGAGAATCGCGATGTCACATAAATGATTATATAAATAATGGTATGTCCGTGGTATCAACGCAAAAATAAAAAGTTCAACAACTGAATGACAAATTCAGTATGAGATATTCATATGGATTAAATATGTTACATCTGTAGTATCATATGGATTACACAATGTAAGTGTTATACGTGTGGTATCATATGGATTACACAATGCAAGTGTTATACGTATAATATCATATGGGCTACAAATGGTAAATGTCACACCTATTGTGTCATATGGACTACAAAATGTAAATGCTGCACTTTATTGTCTTATGGACTTTGGAACGTAAATGTTTTACGTGTAGTGTCGTATAGACTATAAGATGTGAATGATGCACGTGTAGGGTCATCTGGAGTATGAAACGTAAATATTGCGTGTAAGACATGATACGGCCTACAAAACTAGAATACTATTTATTAGATTTGTAATATCACCTTACCTAAATACTCAGTGTTTTAGATATTTATTGTAATCTAAACTACAACATTAAAAGCCACAATGTTGTATTTGTGTTGTCATTTGGAATATAAATCCAAAATGTTTTATTTTTAATATTGCTTTTCTTGAGACATCACTGCAGTAATTTGTTTTATTATCACTTAAACTACCCTATAACTACCCCATACCCCAATGGCATAGCATTATGTCTATGGTCTTACAATGCTAAAATCCGGATTTCGATACCTGTGGTGAAAAGAGCACAGGTAGACCCATGTTTAGCTTTGTGCTTAACTTTAAACAAACAAATCTGAGATCAGAATGTTGCAAATAATGATGCATTTTACGTGTAACATCAATTAGAATTAATCAACACTTATCCAATTATTATATTAGTTGTTATACCTAAACTACAAAATCAGAATATGGTGTGATTTAAACGAGAAAATCCAATAATTAAAATTTTAAAGGCTAAAGTGTATATGTGTTTTTTTTTATAGCAAAGCCACATCAGGCCATCTGCTAAGCCCACCGAGGTGAATCGAACCCCTGATTTTAGTATTGTAAATCCGTAGACTTACTGCTGTACTAGCGGGGGACTAAAGTGTATATATATATGATATTTAAGAGCTCAGTACAGATTTTTAGCTGTAAAAACAACCAATTGTTTAGCTAGTATATTTTCTTTTATTTGTGCAAGTCCCAAGCTGGGACAGCGGTAAGTCTTCGGATTTACAATTCTAAAATCAGGGATTCGATTCCCTTCGTTAGATACAGCAGATAGCCCGATATGGCTTTGCTATAAGAAAATACACACGCAAACACTCTTTGTGTAAATGTTTTCAGCTAAATTGCCTTCTTGCACAATATAAACTACAAACTAGCCAGCATATATAGAAGGTTAATAAATTTCATGAGAACGATTTCCATTGTATCTTTCATATATCTTTAGTTCATCGCGAATTTAAGACTATTATACACACTATTATGGTTCGTAGAAACTTTGACTGGATATAAATGTTTAAGTATATCAGCACAACACAATATTTAAACGATTTAAAACAAAAATAATTATTGCACAAAATACAAGTTCTCTAATTATTTAAAGAAAAGAACTTCTAGTGTTCTCGAGGAGCCTGTTTCAGGATGATAGGAACTAGTCCTAGATATTCACATGCTTTCAGAAGAACTGCTTATTTAAATAATATTTTGAAGATGATATCATTCAGGATTCTCCATGGAAGTAGAAAATACCCACACAACAAAGTTTTAAACACCAACTAATTCCGAAACCATATCTGAGACCAATCCAAGAGAAAAGCTCTTATCCAAATGAATATGAAAAAGAACCAAAACAAAAGCTATTGAAATGAAACTAGGCATATATCCCTGTACTGATCTACAACTGACAGAGAATAACAATGTAAATGTTCAGAAACTTCTAGCCACACATAAAAATCAAAGTGGACAAAGAAACTCGAATCGTTATAATTTCAATTCACTAAACACCTGTCACATCCTTCATTGCAGCCGAAATGAGCTTTCATACCTTTGACCTGCTCAAACATGGCCCAAGAAGCTAACATGTACTCACAGTGGAGGATGTCTTTCAAGTTTTCCGAGATGTTGGTCTAAGATTGACCTACACATCATTCTTAGAAACGTATTGTACTAGAAATTGCGGTGTCGGGGAATCCTGAGAAGGATCAACAATGTAAAAAGCAGTCCTAATAAAACTGGAAACCCATTCTTATAAAGTGCGATTAACCTTCACTGTATAAACAAAAATTATATAATATTAGATAAAAAAGTCCACTCCTTGTAAACATGCTAACCACAAACATATAAGCATCTTCTATGACAGAAAACGGCTGTTGACGCTATTGCCTTAACGAACCACTGCACCTACAGATACATGTAATACACTGAATACTAATATGAGCAAAAGCTAGCTAACTAAATGACATTACTTCTTGTTTTGTTCCATATACTTAATAATAATGTTAATTATAGATTGCCATATGTGTTCTTCATTTGAAAGCATGAGCATTACTTGAATCACTTGTCAATGGTTTTTTTCTGGACTGTCTCTGCTATGTCCATTGTGGGTATCGAAATCCGATTTTCAGCGTTATGAGACTGAGACGTATCGTTGAGCCACCGCAAGGTCAGTTCTGTTATAAGAACTGCATTTATTTTAGGGGTTGAAAATTAAATATATTCAGGTTCTTGGAGATAAATTCGTAATTTTCAAAGATATTATAAAATCAGTTTACGCTACACATTGAGATTTTGTTAACAAATCAGATTTATTGTTTGAATACTAGTGTGATAATAGCCTGGTATGCCAGGTAGTTAGGACGCTCGACTCGTAACTTAAGTGTCGCAGGTTCTAATCTCCGTCACCCTAAACATGCTCGTCTTTTTAAACGTGGAAGTGTTGTAATGTGACGGTAAATCGTACTATTCGTTGGTAAAATAGCAGCCCAATAGTTGGTGGTGGGTGGTGATAATTAACTGCCTTCTCTTGACGCCACCTTGATGCTAAATTAGGGACGGCTAGCCCATATAGGCCCCCCGTGTAGCTTTGCGCGAAATTACAAAATAAACAAACCAATTGCTAGAAAATTAATTTTACAGCACTTCTCAAATAAACCTTGATTCTACGATTTCCATTTAATTAGACGGTGTAGAAGTGTTGGTGTTATAAACCTAGACACAACTTCATTGCTGTATTGTGTTCAAGCGTATGGACCTCGCAAGAACACAATCCTTTTAAAATATTATGCAGTGTTAAACTAAGAAACAATGTTTTTTTTTTTACATCCAAGTTCAACTATTCATAGTTCTGTTGTTTCTCATCTTATGAGCTTCACGAAAGCGTAATGCATTATAACATTTTACATTTAAAGGTACAATAAATAAACTATAACATCTTGAATAATTATACTTGTTTATTAAAGTTCTCCAATCTATTTAAACATCGTTTGCGTCATTGCTAGGCCTATTTTTAGACAGGAAACTCTGGTAACAATAAACATGTGATAAACGCTTTACGTTTTTCTTCACTGGACAGGTTCGGTATTATTTTGTAGAACTGAAAGACTGTGATAAAAGATATACTAAAGCCTTTTCTACTTTTGTAACTGCTGTCTATTTTCAAAAGATACGTGGTAGGTATTTTAGGCTTTCCGAAATTTCTATATATATAATCATTTGTATGTGGTGTGTGTGTGTGATAGAGTTGTACGCATGTGTGTGTGTGTGTGTGTGATAGAGCTGTACGCTTGTGGTGTGTGTGTGTGTGTGTGTGATAGAGTTGTACGCTTTGCTCCAATGAAAAATATTGTAAGTAAACAAGAGTCAAAGCAACAATGTTAATAAAGTTATTGTTTTCTTCAAAGTACTTTACATCACCTCTCTCTGTATATATATAGATATATATTATTGAAATTCAATAAATACATTTAATTGAGGATAAATAACCAAACAAAATCGCGAGGAAGGACTGCGTTAGAAACAGCAAATTCTAACCTCTGATTAATTATATTACAACCAGAATTTTGTAAAAGCCAAAACAAAACACTTGAAAATTATAAAAGTAAAGAACTTTTTAAACTTTTCATGCGTTTTGTTTTGGCCTTTTAAAAGTATGATTTTTATATATATATATATATATATATAACACGCGTGCGCACACACACACTGATAGAATTCGGTGTTTTGTAAATAACAGTACAATGCAAAAATGTTACGACAAGAGGATATTTTTTTCATTCTTTACATTACATGGGGCTAGTTCTTCCATGTTATTACAGATTGTAACTTTCAGCAATATAGTAATACTTCACTGATCCCTGCTGACGAGTGAACCACGGTGAGAATACTTATTATACTTGTAACACAGGCATGTGATAAGGGTTCCGCTTGAATACATACTGATAAAATTTAGGGCCTGAAATAACCGTCGTGGTGCCCCATGCAGTGTCTCAACTATGTAGAAAGAAGCTAACAGGAACTTAATATATGGTACCAGTTTATGTTCGACAGAGTTAATTTAATAGCACTCCACAAAAAAGCCTTGGTAAAACCAGTG
Source organism: Tachypleus tridentatus (assembly GCF_004210375.1). Classification (NCBI taxonomy): domain Eukaryota; kingdom Metazoa; phylum Arthropoda; class Merostomata; order Xiphosura; family Limulidae; genus Tachypleus; species Tachypleus tridentatus. The sequence continues at coordinate 40,642,489 of NC_134825.1, read as the reverse complement.
TCTAACACTATATATATTAAGTTTTGCTGTCGCTCCACGGCCCAAAAAGCGTAGAGAATTTTAAGTAGAGTAGAGAGTTTACATAAAAGTTTTACATGATGCAGGTTGGAGTCTCCCGCGAATTGCTGCTGACTTGAAATGCTCCCCAAACACTGTCAGGTACATCCTAGATCGTGAGACCGAGACAAGTAAATTTTAAAATAGAGAAGGAAGAGACAGAATATCTAAATTGAATGATATTGATGTTAAGTATCTTCGCTTATGGAGCCTTCAGGACAGAGGGAAGCCTTGTAATTGATTTCAAGCATGAGATAAACAACCATGTACCAAATGACGGAAAAGTGTCCAGATCTATAGTGTCAATAACACTCAACGAGAATGGAATATTTGGTGGTTATGTCGCAGTTAAAAAGCCTTTACTTCGATCTTTAAATATTGTCAAGAGACTGAAATTTGCTAATAGGTACAAAACTGGACTGTTGATAAGTGAGAAAGGGTCTTATTAACCGAAAAGTTTGAAATATATGGTTCAAAGCACAGTTTGTACGTCCGACGGAAGAAAGGTGAAATATATTTGTCTCAATGCATTGTACCTAAAATAAAGCATAGGGAAGGTTTGGAGGTGTTTTGTTTTTCTGCTGAGGCGACAGAAGATATTTATACAATGGATGGAGTGATGGACCAGCGCAAGTACCATCAGATACTGTTCCGTCATGGGCAGTTTGCGTATTATCAGTAAATAATTCTACTACCAAAAGGATAATGACACCAAATAGTCATCCAACCTATGAAGAAATTACTTAGCTAAGAAGGAAGTTGCTGAGTCATTCAAATGATCAAATGGTCCAGAAGGAATTAAATCTCAACCCAATTGAGCAGACCTGGATTTGATAGATCAGAAACTTAACAAATGAAAAGTTACTTTCAAATAAACTTTATGACAGTGTATTAGAGACACTTAGAGTAAAATCTCAAAGGACACTCTGATTTGGTATGTTGTAACAATATCTGAAAGAGTGTCTGTTCACAGTTATTTAGCAAAAGGGGGATATGAATATTAACTGTTTGTTGATCTCAAGCACTTCTATTGAGTTTCTGTTGTATTAAATATGAAGTCTGGTGTTCCACCTGTGATTTACACTTCCATTACTGTTTAAACTTAGGCTGGAAACTAAATTTTATCTTTGTCCTAACACTTTTGTACAGCACCTTATGTCGAGTGAAGCTTGTGTCTATTTTGTAATTAGTTTGAATACAAATGATATAATTTAGTAAAACAACAACAAAATTAAACTTTTTATGCATTAAGTCCAGCAGAAATAAATATTTTGAAATAATTTGTCAAAACTTTATTCCTAAAAATTAAAAAGTTTATTAGCAAGTGATTCAGAATAACAAGTGTTAATAAAGATTCAATTAAAAAACGCTTTTCTGGAGAAAATACTAATTACAAGAAGGCTAAAGGAAATCAGTATGTTATGGCTCTGATGTATCTTTTGTAGATTTCCTACAAGTGAGTACCATTATATTACAAGCTGAGGTCCTCATACTTTGTCCGGGTTATGAACTTAGAACTATGTTTGGATTGTTGCTATGATAAATAATACAAATATCTAAACTTTCACACAGTAGCATAATGTATCATTACAGCATATTTTATTACATCGTCAAACGTTTTGTAAAAGCTTTAAGAACTCAATATGTATATGATGAAAATAGTGTGCGAGGGTCAGGATGACTTTGTAGGAAGAGGTAGCAGAAATGTAGTAGCGGTAGTGGTGGGTGCTTTTCTTTTACTCGCTTTTAACAACCAGCTCTTAATGTTCTTCCACAGTGTTTCACGTGATTAACTAACTGAAAGTCATTACTCGTAGATGTGTCTTACTGGCTGAAGTTGCAAGGTCACGGGTCAAAGAAGAAAATTTATATAACTCAAAATTTAGTTCTTTATATCAACCTTATGGGGTCTTTTGGAGTAGAAACTTCCCATGATTTTATGCATTACTGCAGTAGTGACACCATTTTATCTTCCATGGAGAGTGCAATGTCACACTCGGAGATGCATAAGCGGTTTATATGTCATCTCCCACAGTGTGTGTATTTTGAGTTATATAAAATTTAATAATATGTATTTTTCGGTGTAAAATACAGTTAACGTTAACTTACGTGAAATATAATAAATGTTCAATTATAGCATTAATGGGGTAGAAGGGGTTTAAAGACTCCCATTAACATGCCCCTTGTTCGAAACTATCATTCCACAAAGTTGATTAAGATCGTCAGGTTGTTTTGTAATATCAAAAGCAGTGTAGGTTTGTTTTTCACAATAAAATACTTTTCACACTACATTAGCAGTTTTTTTTTCACGTAGAGCTGAGACCAACGTAAAAAAACAACCATTCAATAGTTACATGGTGCTTGCTAGTAATACTTATCTGTCTTGTACCATTTAAGTGTCCTATAAATAAAGTATTTAACTGATGCTTATAAGTACAATTACGAAGTTTCCTTTAACTTTATATTTGCAGTATTCGGCGCGCTATTTAGCATACAGAGCTATATTCAAAGTACCAAGAACAACCCGACAGATATTCGTCATCACGAGAAACCCACTTCAAACAGACAGATAAGTGATGCTTGGTGAAGATTCAGGCCCACGCCTCAAGCAATTTACGTAATACACGTATCATTAGTGTGATTTGTACCTACGTTAATGTTATGTTTAGCTTTCGTTTGAGACCAAACTTTATCAGGTATATAACTTGCAAAACATAAGTTATGATTGCAAAGTATTTATTCGGTTAAATTTTCTCGTGATATAAACGTGCTTCGAAATTTTCAAAACATTATTATTACAGCTTATCAAATGTTTAAATTACGAATTTTCCATCGAGGAGTAACAATTACTCTGGGTTCCAGATTTGTCTTCGGTGTTACTTTTGCACGGTTTGTATTAAATAGAAGGCCCGGCATGGCCAAGCGTGTTAAGGCGTGCGACTCTAATGTGAGGGTCGCGGGTTCGCATCCCCGTCGCGCCAAACATGCTCGCCCTTTCAGCCGTGGGGGCGTTATAATGTGACGGTCAATCCCACTATTCGTTGGTAAAAGAGTAGCCCCAGAGTTGGCGGTGGGTGGTGATGACTAGCTGCCTTCCCTCTAGTCTTACACTGCTAAATTAAGGACGGCTAGCACAGATAGCCCTCGAGTAGCTTTGTGCGAAATTCCAAACAAACAAACAAACAAATTAAATAGAAAACAACATTATTTATTATCTTTAGTATTGGATTTTTCATTTCAAAAATTTTCATTTTGAAAATATGCCATAAAAATATCATTCAAAAAATATGATAATCGTAAACGCCATCTTCCTCGATTTATTACAGAGACATTATAATAAACAGACTCACAGTAATAATCACCTGATTCTTAACCCCCACACCACACCACTCTCATGCGAGCTACGTCTGCGCGAGCGACAAAAAAGGAACACAATTATCTGAAATGCTGATGAAGTATAAAACTTCCTTGGATGGAAATTTGGAGACTCGTTTTCTGTCTCTTTTTACTGTAATTTCAGAATCCAATAGATACAGTGCAAAAAATATGATGAACACAAGTATTTTGTGAGTAATAGCACACAAGCCCCAACATCTTTAATGTATAGATGTGAGATATAGTTTAATTTCTTCTTAAAATTGAAAACGAGCGAAAGTGGGTAGATACTGTCAACACATACACTAACTGGTTTAGAGAAACACGATGTAGTTTTCACTTTCTATTTTTGAAGACTTGCTTAGTCGATATTTCTTAGAATTTCTTGAATATTTTGAAACTCTTTTTAAAGCCTCGGAAAATGCTTACGAGTTTTGTTCGTTTGTTTTGTTTTTGAATTTATACTACAATATACACAATCGTGGAAGTGAAGCAAAACAATAACTTATTGTTGAATATAAAAAAACACAAACTTAATGTTTGTAATAATGTAGTTTTATTACTGTCTTTCACATGATTCAGGAACTATAGTGCATAAACGGTACATTGAATTCAGTTAAAACGAGATCTAATTCCAAGTAGCTTAAAATTCCACTAAAAGTCTTGTAAAGAAATGGAAATTTGTACAAGTTTATTTATATTACCTAGCAGTCATTTTTTTAAATATTTAATATAGAACTTTTGAACAAACCTATAGAATAACAACATGGTTACTACCAGACCACATATCATAGCGTTGAAAGGCCTTGGAGATGAATAACTCATCATCTCATAATTGTACATTTTATTTTTTTTAACGTATTTGAACAAATAATGAGCCTCCGCTGAAATATATAATAAAACATTACGTCCTAAAGATTGTTTGTTTGTTTAGAATTAAGCACAAAGATATACAACGGGCTGTCAGTGCTCTGCTCACCATGGTTATCGAAATCCGGTTTTTATCGGTACGAGTCCGCAGATATACCTCTCAGCCACTAGAGGGCACATTTTAAAGAAAGGAAAACGTAAATTATGTTTGTTTAATCAGATTATTCGCAATTTAAACTCTGACCATACCTGTAGCTTCACAAAAATAAATATACTACGTCATGTTTGTAAATGCAATAAATAATTACATTTTTCATTCAAGATGCTTTAGGTTTTAGATGACTGTTACGATAGCGTGAAGCACACGCGCTAAGATAGAATATTGCTGAAAAATGTTGAGTTGTATTAGAAAAGATTCACCAAGACAAGAAGAAAACGTTCCAATTCAAAGGTATACAGTGGATGAAACGCTTTGGTGAAGTTTTCACTTTTCTCTACGACCTAAAATATATATGGAAGGTATCTATATATATATTTATTTACACCGCCCTCTACCTATCGTTAACGCAACACGCGAGAATAGCAGTAGCCTTTATCGGTAAAATGGTTCAGTGAATGTAATCGTGATTCCAGCTGTTCATGTATTTTCCCAGTGCTCCAGATTGGAGAAAGAGGTGACGTGTATCGGCACTGAAAGCGAATTTCGTGCCTTTTCACGAGATGTTTTTGTTTGACGAGAGAGAATATCCACATTCACTGTCAAAAGTTTTATTTCAACACGCTACCGTTAATCGAATTTTAGGTCCCTAATGAGTAGCCTCTAATTCGTAAAAATCTTACTGAAAGTTCATTATCTAACAAGTGTTTGTATACTATGAAAACAGAAATATGTATCATTTTCATAAGGCTCAGAAGCAGCTCGTAAGTATATTAATTAAACCTGTAATGTTTGGTTAATCTTAATAACGACACAAAATATGGAAATATAACCAAACGTGACACTTTGTGAACATTACTGTTTGTTTTATTTTGTGTTTGAATTTCGCGCAAAACTACTCGAGGACTATCTGCGCTAGCCGTCCCTAATTTAGCAGTGTAAGATTCTTGGGCCATCCCTTTTACCAATGAAAAGTGGGATTGACCGTAACATTATAACGCTCCCACGGCTGAAAGATCGAACATGTTTGGTCTGACGGGGATTGGAACTCGCGACCCTCGGATTACGAGTCGAACACCTTAACCCACATGGTTATGCTGGGCCAGGACGTAACTGAAAAGATCATGTAGCTAGAATGTAATCTTTGAGTGATGTTATGTGTAGTTCTCTCCACTGTAGAGAAATTTAACAAGATGGTTAAGGCACTCGGAGAATAAAACAAGAACGTTTTGAACGTTTTACTTCTTTCTCGAAAACGACTGTTTTACAAATGTATTGGAAACAGAAGCAGCTGAGTTTACAGAATCCCGTCACGGCCTTTCAGCCGTGAGGGCGTTATAAAATGACATTCAATCCTACTATTCGTTGGTAAAAGAGTAGCCCAAGAGTTTGCGGGGTTGGTGATGACTAGCTGCCTTCACTCAAGTCTTATAATACTAAATTTGGGACGGCTAATGCAGATAGTCCTCGTGTAGTTTTGCGAGAAATTCAAAACAAACCAAGCATCACAAAATTCAAACAATAAAAAAGAAAACACTCAATGAAGCATTCTATACAACGTGAAAGGCGAGTTTTACATATGTTGTTAAAATGTTACTAGTTTAAATGTTACTTCTTTAGTTCAGATGTTACTAAAACTATTCTACGATGTAGGAAAGTGTTTTTTCTTCCTTCGTAAATGAAATCGTAAGCACACAAACACAAGTTATAATGAAATAACGATGAGCATATATCTTTGTATGTCATGATAAATAACGCTCATAGAAAACTCATCACTGAATCAAACCACAACCAATACTTTTTTCGTTGTTTCTAATTACTCATTCTCTTTCCTATGGATATATTGTTCTATTTTTTCCCTTTTCGTAAACATTCTTCATTGGTTGGTTTTCCTTAATGTTTATTTCGGGCAGCTAAGATTAATACGTATACTATTTATTAAGAGTAATTATATATTACAGATTGTAAAGAAGTTCACTTCATAATAATTTGTTTATATTCTTCCGCCATGAATTTTCGTAGCTCATCTATATTAACTAGTTTTATAATGAAGAATTCAAATTAAATTATTCGTCATTTTTTTAATTATATTAGTACATAGCGGTGACTTATTTAATCACAGGAAAAGTAATATATGTGTATATACAGTTCTCGTTTTTTTTATTTAAAAAGTTGTTCTAATATAATTCCTACTCGCCAGGTATTCTAAAAGTTTTATTTGTTTCGAATTTCGCACAAGGCTACTCAAGTGCTATCTGCGCTAGCCCTCCCTAATTTAGCGGTGTAAGACAAGAGGGAAGGCAGCTAGTCATCATCACCACCCGTCGCTAACTCTTGGACTACTCTTTTACTAACGAATAGTGGGATTAACCGTCACTTTATAACCCACCACCACGGCTAAACGGGCGAACATGTTTGGCGTGAAGGGAATTCGAACCCGCAACCCTCAGACTACGAGTTGAGAGCCTTAACCATCTGGCCATGGCAGGCCTGTTCTAAACCCGTGTGTTTAGGTTTTAAAACAGTATTTTCAAGTAGATACACTATAATAAAATGAATACAGTGCAACTGCATGATTGTTACTATACCAGAGAGTTTCACAGCCCTAGTAGTACACCTCATCAGTGCTGCCTCTCAATATCCAGTCTTGGTTTACACGTGAAAGTAAATATCAATCGCTGGCGGGAACTAAACATCGGTATTCAAGCTTACACGTATGGATGTGAGAATGAATGCGTCACAATGCCTAGTACCCATATGATAGTGAAGTATACGTTAGGAACTACTTTAACAAGTAGACGGCTTGAAATGCACTTTTGTCCTTTTTTATTCTCTACTATTTGTTTTGTCAAGATATTCTACATAAAAGTACGAACGTCCATTGTCAAAGGAAGTTAGCAATATCAATCATTTTGTCCTCTGGTGGTTCACCTGTAAGCTTAAAGGCTTTTAACACTACAATTTTGGGTTCGATATTCGCGTAGCTAACTCCTTGTGTAGCTTTTCGCTTGAACGCATACAATCAAATCTGTATCTTTAATTATTATTACAGATTTTACGTACGGTAGAAAATAACAGTGACGTGCTATGACGTCGTCTGTGTAATCTTTTATTTTAACAAACCTAAAGACTGCGTGACCGAATGTTTCTATATAATACATGTAAAAACATTTTACTAAATGGTTCACCGTGTATGAGACATTTTTTGCTCTAATATTACGTTGCGTTATATTACTGTAGCAAGTAGTTGGAGTATTCCACAAAACACAGCATTTTGGGAACTGAGGTACTATATTTTATTTATCAAAAACTATTAAGGTATGTTTTGCCAATGAAAAAATATAAAGATTCGCCAGAGCGTAAAGTTTGACTCAAGTACGGGAAGTTATTCAGTGTTATGAAAAAACTCGTCGACAATGCTCAGTAAGTACAACAATTTCAATCAAAAGAAAATGAAGGTTAAAGCTATTGTAACACTATTGATATTTTGCTAACGTCACCGTTATTGCTCCTAACGACAATAAAAATGAAAGTTTTGAACGTTGGCATTTTTACTTCTTTCTCGAAAACGACTGCACCTGTTTTACAAATGTAGAGGAAACAGAAGCAGCTGAGTTTACAGTATCAATTTCTTTTCGCTTTACAAACTTACAGGAATTCGCGGAATATTATCAAACAGCTGACTCAGGCACTGGCTATTCGAACTTGGCATGTGTATTGTTGTTTTCTTATCTGCTATTATTGTTATTATTGGTTTACTTTTGAATAATACACGCATTAGAAAGAATAACATTGGTAGTAAGTACTAGTGGAAAACTAATTTTAGCTTAAGCCTTTCTTTTCAAGTATGTTGAAAGTTTAAAAAATACGGTTGTCTACACGTGAATAAGAACTCGCTTCGGTGCTTTAATTCTAATGAAGTTTAGTTCTAGTGTTTGACGTAGCGCATAAGCTACACAAAGAGTTATATGCACTTTCTCTACTGCGGAGAATCGAACCCTTGATTTTAACTTTGTAAGTTTGTACTATTACTCTTTTCTAGTGACGTTCACATATTACATCGCATTTAATAATTTTGTTTACGTTTTCTCTTGTATATTACTTAGTGTAATCAGATAGCCCAAACAAATTGGGTAAAATCACTCCAGGTGAAATACATGGCGGACCCTAGCCGGAATTAAACAGGAGCAACTGAAATAATAATGGTACTTTTATTGAGTAGTTCTAATAATGATGGTACTTTTATTGAGTAGTTATAATAATGATGGTACTTTTATTGAGTAGTTGTAATAATGATGGTACTTTTATTGAATAGTTGTAATAATGATGGTACTTTTATTGAGTAGTTCTAATAATGATGATACTTTTACTGAGTAATTGTAATATTATTGTTACTTTTATTGAATAGCTGTAATGTTGATGGTACTTTTGTCTTAATGCTATATTTTATTAGATATCCTGTAACCAACAAAATCAAACAAACACTTCGTTGTATAAATAGTTTAGAAAAGTGTGTTAAACAATCCTATGGTATCGAAATATATTTCAGTGAAAGGGGTCACGGGACGCACCACTATACAACATTGCGTTGTCTGTCAGCCAGTCAGTGGACACTAAAATTACGTCACACGTTAAACGTTGCAGTTTGTACTTTCGTGACGTCAGTAGAACGTGCGCATGCCACGAATAACGAGAAGAGTTATGCACTCTACAGGCTAGAATACAGCATGATATGTAAACTTCAAAAGTAATAAAGAAAAATATTGGCTTCTCTTAATTTTGCTTTCATCTATTCTTGAAACAGAACACTTTCTGGGACCCTGTGGAAGTACATCTAGTTTAATTATTATTTATCCTATTACTAACGTTCACGTGTCACCTGATGATGAAGCATTTTGAAAAACCGTATAATATACTTAGTAGCTAAATCTATATTTATTAATATATGATATTATATTGTATATTATACAAATATATATACTTATAGTTTTAACTATTAAATACGTGATACTTCTAAAATTTGATGTTTTTATATTATGAAGGACCTTATATTAATATCTAATTTGACATACATTTAAAACATCTTGGTTCACAACGTTAAATTTAAAGTAGTTTTTCTTACTTTCATTAACAGTGTTGGTTAGAATGTTTTAATGCTATACTTTTATCATAAATACTGTTTTGCGTTGTTGGTTTCATGTGTGTATTTAGGAATAAATAAAAATATCCTCAGCTTGCCAACCCTCCTGAGATACCTTTATAAAAATATCCTCAGCTTGCCAACCCTCCCGAGATACTCTTATGTTTATGGTCGAAAATGTCGTCACCAGCGAGTATACTTAATTGGTGAAACATTGCATTCTACTCATTACAAGTAAGAACGTAATAAAAGTATGTTTAATCAGCTATATTCCTTACCTGGTTGAATTATATTCTCGCTCTAAGTAGGTATCTTGCTTTGATTGGCAGTTAATATTAATTATGTAACGAAACACGTATAATAGCGAGCTGAGAACTGCACTTTTAAAGCAGTGTCAGCTCTCATCGACCCAGTTAAGTACATATACATACATACACACACGCGCTTATATGTTTCATTCAAAAGAGAATCTAACTCTGTTCAGCACTCCAACTAACTTGTGCACTCAAGTTCATAACACTTGTCGGTCTCGTGAAATCTAAAGTCGTATTATGTACGTAAACTCACAAGAATATAAAAGTATATATATATCACAACTATAGCAATCTATTTTTCACATGCAAAGCCCCACAAGAATTATCAGTCAGTATAATCGATCTACATGGACTGAAGAAAGTATCAGTGCATATTTCAACTGATCATGCGATGAACCTAAATGTTTTCATTTTTCATCTCGCAATATTATTAAGTGAAGAAAACAAAAAGGTAAGCGTTAGTAGAGCCTTTCTTTCGCTGTGTTTTCAGTGAAAAAAAATTTACTTTTCTTCAGAATTTTCGCGTAAAGTCACGTGAGGGATATTTGTATGTAGGCAGCCCTAATTTCGAAGTGATGGACTAAATACATAGAATACTCGTCTATAACTATTGGGCTATAGTTTCGTTAAACAGTGATATTTAATGATCAGTCTTATAGCATACGCAGCTTAAAATACGAGTCCGTCGATGGGTCAGCCATAAGTTTACAGTATTACAAAGCTAAAATTTGACGTTCGATCCTCCATGGTGAATTGTAGAGCTTTGCGCTGAAAGAAACGAACTAAAAATACAGAAAGCGTTTGTGCGGAAACTGTGCATGAGCCATGAACTCTCAGATTCATAGTGCTGTTATTGTGACTTTAGGTCCCGCCAATTAAACAACTCGAACCACCTAATTAGTTCTTATCTGTGAGAAGGTTAATAATACACAGTGGTGTGCAATTCAAAGACGTTATTAGTGAACTACATGTGTCTAGGACGTTTTGGACAACGTTTCGAACTGTTATTGCAATCTTCATTAGGTCCTAATTAAAATCTGCGCAAGCATCTCTATGTGTCGCCCCAAATTTTCTAGACACATGCAGTTCATTAACAACTCCTAACACGTGTTATTTGTCTATTAAAATATGTCGGAATGAAATCATGAAAAATAAACATTGATGTTACAGCACACTTTACAAAATTGAAAGCGTTGTATGTGTATTTGTCTTTTTATGTTTGTACAATGAACTGCTCATTAGACAGACAATAACACGCATTAAGAACCAATTTTAAAATATGGCCAGGTGGTTTAAGGCGTTGAACTCGTAATCTGAGGGTCGCGGGTTCGAATCCCGGTCACAACAAACAAGCTCGCCCTTTCACCGGTGGGGACGTTAAAACTTGACGGTCTATCCCGCTACTCGTTGGTAAAAGAGTAGCCCAAGAGTTGGCGATGGGTGGTGATGACTAGCTGCCTTTCCTCTAGTCTTACACTGCTAAATTAGGAACGGCTAGCGTAGATAGTTCTCGAGTAGCTTTGCGCAAAATTCAAAAGAAAAACAAAAAGAAAAATATGTTGAACTGTAACATAAAAGCGTATTAGTTCCATAAACGTTCATAAAAAAAACGGAATCAATATATCAAAGTGTGCAAAATAAATTCCATAGCATTTAATAAACGCAGAGTATATATATATATATCGAATAAACTTCGCTTAAAAATTGGTCATTCCATGTTTTAACGTTCACGTACATAGTTATAGTATATATAGTACATAGTATATAGAGATATATATGATTAAATACGGATTTTGAAAGATTATAAGTTGCCAAATTCTGTAAAGACAGGACCAACAAAATGAAGTATTATTTACAGTAAGGAATTTATTTCAAGTATCAGATTGTATTGAAAATACACAGCGTAGCGTATACCGTGTATTGCTAAGCGGATATCGTTTAATAGAAGGCCTATGAAAGCACCGCTTTGTTTTCTGTTCAGGAGTTTAGTGTGGCTTCCTACGTAAGATATTAGTAATCCTTCTCAGAAGTGATTTGTTTCGCGTCAGCATTGCGTACTTAGAATAACATTTCTTTTGCTGAGAGAATGACCTAACGAGTTTTGACGTGTTAAGCGCGGTTATAAAAAGGTAATTCGACATCTAGTATTAATTTAATATGCCGTTCAATACACTTAAAAAATAAAAAGGAATCTTGGTTTTAATATTGCAGATAGTGGAATCCTCTAGAGAGATATAAGTGTCAGCCACTGTTGTGCTCTCTCTCTCTCTCTTGTCCTCCTGTACGATAGCGCCCCCCTTTGGCACAGCGGAATGCCTCGAGACTTAATCCTTGGAAGCCGAATTTCGATATTTATGGTAGGCAGAGCACATATAGTCAATTTTACAGCTTAAATACAAACACACACACAAACAAACTAGTCATAAGTTTACTGACTTACAACACAAGAATCCGGAGGTCGAATTCCAGTGACAGACTCAGCAGATAGCCAAGTGTGGCTCTGCTCTAAAAACACCCACACCCACACATTTTCTTCGTCAAGTCCAGCAGAAGTTATTTTTATTTATTTTCTCCAAATACCTAAAATAGTGATTTATTGTTAATAGTTTAAAAACAAATGTTTTCTTCAAAATTAATACTTATAGCAGAGAAAATCACTCAAATGAATATTTAGTTTGTTTTGAATGTAAGTATTCGATCTATCCGTCCGTAATTCCAGGACTGATAGACATTAGAGAAAAGACAGCTAATCAACAGAACTCTGTTAATTCTAGGGGTACTGTAATAGAATACTGTTAATGGGATCTGACTGTTACTCTTATAACTCACCACTCCGAAGAGCAGAACATTTTTTTTACGAGAATGAAACGCAAAATAAATACCAGGGAGAGTCGCTTTCGAGCTTAGAAATTTTATTTTAAAAACATCTAAAACAGCTGGTTAAAAGCCAATGTCAGAACTGTGGTCATCTGAACTTATTTCTAAAATTATTTTAATTAAAATAGAAGTTTCTAGTGTGATAATGAATTTCGATCAAAATTAAAGTAACTGTCATAGTGTATTCAGATACTTTTAATATTCTACAAGTGAGAAATCTTCATTATAAATATCGAAATGACTATTTCAAGAGTTTTTCGCTTTTTTCTAATAATTATGCGAACTTTTAATGTTTCCCTCATAAAAACAGCTCGAGACACGCATACCGTTTAAGTCAGAATGAAATGAATTAGGGCAAGTTAAATCTACTTAAAATTTGCTAATGTGATGTTTATAGTTGAAAGCTTTTGACTTTCTCGGTTTTTTCTTTACTAAAAGGTTTTGCTAACGTTGATTTTACTTGAACATTATACATAAAAATTATAAAAATTACTTCGACCTTAAACAGCTGACGAGGTCGGAGATAAATACATAAAATGTCCAAGCATTAGCGAAAGAAAATTAAACAAACCAGTTGGAGAATGAAAAGGTCTTCTGTTGTAATAAAACCTAGATGTCTTATCAGCAGAGGTAGAACTAAAAAAAAACAAAAAACATAACAAGTCCAACCCCTTGTTTAAAGCCAATGTCTTAAGCCCTACTACCCCCCCCCATGTTCACGGCCTGTAATGTCGTGAGTATTGTAACGATTCGCCCATAGCTTCAACCCATCGTCTTCACTCTCCCCAGTTTTGCATACATGTGTGTTTGTTTATTTCTGAATTTCGCGCAAAGCTACACGAGGGCTATCTGGCCAACCCATCCCTAATTTAACAGTTCAAGACTAGAAGGAAGGTAGCTAGTCATCACCACCCACCTCCAACACTTGGGCAACTCTTTTACCAGCAAATAGTAGGATTGGCCATAACAATATAACGCCCCCATGGTAAAGGGGCGAGCATGTTTGGGGTGACGGGAATTCGAACCCGTGATCCTCAGATTACGAGTCGACCGCCCTTACCACCTGGCCATGCCGGGCCTCCCTAGTTCTGTCACCAACATTATCCGTCCGCGAGCTAACTGTGAGAAATGATTTGACCGAGGACAAAACCAACAAGATTCCGAAATTCTCTACCGATCCCTCTAAGTGACCAGAGTGTGCATTGTAGTAACGCACAAGCACAAGTGGATGTGTGTGTTTCATCATAGCAAAGCCACATTGGGCTATCTGCTGAGCCCACCAAGGGGAATCGAACCCCTGATTTTAGCGTTGTAAATCCGTAGACATACCGCTGTACTAGCGGGGAACAAGTAAATATTAGATGTATCGATTATTTGTTTGTTTGTATTTGATTTTCGCGCAATGCTACACGAGGGCTATTTGCGTTAGCCGTCTCTAATTTAGCAGTGTAAGGGTAGGGGGAGGCATCTAGCCATCACCACCCACCGCCAGATCTTGGGCTACTCTTTTACCAACGAATAGTGGGATTAACAGTCATATTATAATGCTCTCACGGCTGAAAGGGTGAGCATGTTTGGTGTGACGAGGATTAGAACCCGTGATCCTCAGATTACGAGTTGAGCGCCTTGAGTACCCGGATATACAGGGCCTTAGATGTATCGATTTTTGAATACAATATATTAGTCCATTATTTTGAAAGAGTTAATTATGGAATAAAAACCATCTGAATTTTTCGCTTTAATAAATCAATCTGTATATTTTATTCCATCATGTGAGGTGTTCGTTACTAAATCATTTTAATAGTAAATATACATACCACTTTGAAAGCACAGTTTCAGAATGTACAAACCGAATTTATCAGTCTGGCATCTCGGCTTTCGAAATCTATAGATAGCTGACAAGAACGACCCGTGGTGCAATTCAGCTTCATGTACTCTCTGTCTAGTTACGTTTCTAACAAAATCATTGAGCGTAAAAAAACTACCACTTATTTCAATCGGTGCGATCTTCGTTTTTAACTTTATTTAATCATCAGCGATCAATCCTCACAAACGCTTTTATTAACTACGACATTTGTACAGTAAGTAAGTAAGTACGCAACTCAGATGACCTGCAGAGAAAGAGGAAAAAGAAAGAGACACTCACTGGTTTGAGTCGGTAAGTAAACAAACAAAAACGGTTTCACGGAAATCTCTCTCTTAAGAAAACAAATGTATTCTTAATACTAAAAAACGTACAGGAATGTTTTCAGACCTCTTTCTGCTTGTGATCTCACAGACTATCAAACTGAAAGCTACTGAATCTATTGGCATTCTCACTTCTTCAAAAATCCAGATCGATGTTGTTATAATGTCACAGTTACAGGGTATTAGCGATAAAGATACTTACTGACCCCCCGACCTGTAAGGATACGACATACGTGAGAAGTCTTGGTTCACGTCTCTGTAGCAATGGCGGATAGATAAGCACTGTCTCACTGGAAAAAACCTTTTTCTAAATAATACATTTCAGACACGTGCTGGGCACAATCCGGCACAAAAATAGAAAAACAAAAACCCAAGAGGTTCGAGAAAGTTTAGCTTTCTGAAAGCATCGGAAAACAAGTTGGAATGTGTTCGTATTATTCATATTAGGTAGCTATATAATATTAGCTAGGTAGATATAAATTCAGTTTATTTGTAATATGGGAAGACGGACAGAAGAAGAGATGGTTCAGTAAAATCGAGTAAGTTCGCACAAGGAAGAACTGAGGAGATAAATTCGGAGTCAGTTTATTAAATATTGACGTACAGCGAAATACTACAAACACAAATTCGTTGATCGCGTTACAAAATTTAAATACAAAAAAGTTATGTTTTTGAAGCAATTTAAGTAAAATTTTGCTAAAGATAAAGAGCGTTTAAAGAGATTATAAATATATTGTTTCCAGTAAGTATAACATCTTTCCATGTTTCTATGTTGTTCTGTGAGTTAATTTGTTCTGACAGGAAGTGGAGTGTAGCTTTATATGATGTTCTGAAACGTGATTACTGGTTTCTGATTTCATTTAGAGACTTTTCAGTTGAATAAGATATAACAAAAGAAAGAACGATGTTTTAACTGGAATATAATAGCCTTTGTGTATTAGGGCATCTTGCTGACGTTTGGTGGCGCTTGTTTGTTTGTTTTGAATTACCGCGCAAAGCTACACGAGGACTATCTGCGCTAGCCGTCCCTAATTTTGCAGTGTAAGACTAGAAGGAAGGCAACTAGTCATCACCACCCACCGCCAACTCTTGGGCTACTCTTTTACCAACGAATAGCAAGATTGACCGTCACATTATAACGCCCTCACGGCTGGGAGGGCGTGCATGTTTGGTGCGACCTGGATTCGAATCTGCGACCCTCAGATTACGAGTCGAGCACATTAACCATCAGACCAGACAGGAAATAATAACATTATCATGCTGTAAAAGTAAGTAAAACAGTAAAATAAATTATTGTAAGAGTTGCTTTTAAAATTAATCGATTACCATTATTTAATTAGTTTAGTTATTTATCTTCTTTATGAAACATGAAAATTAAAACCTTATGTAAAGCAACCTGTGAAATTATCAATAGCTATTACGATACAAAAAAATCACACACACACGCACACACGTATAAGATATTTTAAGCAAAAACGTAATAAATTATAAAGCAGAGACAAGATTTTAGCTGAAATAAAGAAGTCTTTATAATATGAGAGTTTTCAATAATAGTCCACCGCTGGTACAGCGGTAAGTCTACGAATTTACAACGCTAAAATCAGGGGTGCGATTCTCCTTGGTGTACTCAGCAGATAGCCCTCCGTGGCTTTGCTGCAAGAAACCACACACACACGTTGTTTTATATTATTAATTTGATTATGAATTTCATATAATTTATGTTCTCAAGTATCTCACTATAATAGTACAAATAGTATCGACATGAAATCCCGTTTCATGGTGAAAAATTCATATTTTATCATGTTTACCAGAAGTGAAAACAATTCATTTTTTGAGCTACATATATAATGTCAAATACAAGTATTTTAATCACGAGTCAAATTTGTGAATCGGTTTAGTTGAATTTCAAGTAAAGCGACTCGAGAGCTATCTATGCTATTAATCACTAATTAAAAAGTGAAATAAAACCTGGAAGTCACCTAGTTAAAACCACCCGCCGCCAACTCTTGGACTACTCTTTAGCAACTTAAAGTGTTATTAGCCGTAACATCGAAACGTCTCCACGGTTAAAAAGGCAAGCATGTTATGGTGACAGGATTCAAACCCGTGACCAACAGATTGCAAGTCAAGCGCTCTAAGCACAAATCTATCCAAAGACCCTCTGTGAAAGAAGGAAGTGAGACTTGAATTATGGGTCATACTATTTACAAACGCCATATGACGAAAAACATCATTGGATAAAACAAGAGGCGTTACTAGTCCGACGATAACGTTACTGAGTGAAACTAGTACCCTTTTCGTTTAATATAGATCAATGTTTAGAAACGAGAAACTTATCTCTCTCTGTACTCAGCGCTAATACGATACAATTAAAACGGATTCGTTCATCCTTGAAGAAGCATGCGTCCTGATGTATGACGACCTCTGATTAATTAGCGAAATGAAGCAGTCACTGCTGGACTGCTGTTAGTTCAAAATAGACTTTCCGAAATGAATTACTTCGAAACGTCGAGAACAAAATTAAATATTCAAATTAATCTCAACTTATTCATCGATCTATTATTGAACTTCGCATGATGTTCCAAGTCTCTTTGATATGACGTTACATCAAAATTTAGTTTTTCGTATCTCTTGCAAGAGTTCCTAATAATATTATTAACTGTGAAAGATTTGATTCGAGGTAAAGGCCGTTAATTTCGGTAAATGGTCTTCTATGTTACCGAAAGACCAATATGTATATATTCTCATAAAATACCCTAGACACGGATACAATTAAGATTAAACACTCATAGTAATTACGTGTTGTTTTGCTGTCGAGTTTCAGTGCACTGATTGTTTTGTTTTTTTTTAAGTTTGCGCAAAGCTACTCGAGGGCTATCTGCGCTAGCCATCCCTAAGTTAGCAGTGTAAGACTAGAGAGAAGATAGCTAGTCATCACCACCCACCGCCAACTCTTGGGCTACTCTTTTACCAACGAATAGTGGGATTGACCGTCAAATTATAACGCCTTTGCAGCTGAAAGGGCGAGTATGTTTGGTGTGATGGGGATTCGAACTCGCGACCCTCAGATTACGAGTCGAACGCCTTAACCCTTTTGGCCATGCTTTAGTGTTACTTTAGTTACTTTAGTAACACAGGCCTTTGGATCTAAACTTCGTTGGCCCGGCATGGCCAAGCGTGTTAAGGCGTGTGACTCGTAATCCGAGGGTCGCAGGTTCGCGCCCGCGTCGCGCTAAACATGCTCGCCCTTTCAGCCGTGGGGGCATTATAATGTTACCGTCAATCCCACTATTCGTTGGTAAAAGAGTAGCCCAAGAGTTGGCGGTGGGTGGTGATGACTAGCTGCCTTCCCTCTAGTCTTACACTGCTAAATTAGGAACGGCTAGCACAGATAGCCCTCGAGTAGCTTTGTGCGAAATTCCAAAACAAACAAACAAACAATCTAAACTTCGTAAAAGGTGCTTTGGTTTTAATAACGGATATTTACACAAATTTTGTAAATAATATTATACTTTTAGCATCACGCGAGGATTTTCTTACAAAATTGGGAAGAAAAATTTTCAATTTGATCAAATTATTTCTTCGATTACCCCAATGGACAATTTTAATTATTGTATTTGTGAACAAAAATACAAACAAACTAAAGAAAAAGGAAAAACATTAATGTCAAACAAATATGTATCCTCATCCATCCTGATTTTCTTTGGGAAATCTACATCTTTTAGTCTCAAAACTACCGTGTTGTCATCTTTCTTTTATGTATTGAGTTATGACGTTTAATGAAAAATCTGTACCTGTTGGAGAGAAAGGGATATCGTTTTCAGAATAAGGAATTAATACGTAAACATTTGAAGACAATAAAATCATTGCAGGCCTGTATAATCTTAGCATATTTTTTGCCAGGAAAACTTTTAATTCCGTGATATACTTAACAAATTAATGGACCTACCTTGAATATTCTATGTACATTATACAAATTGGTAATTTTGCAACAACTGTCATCGACTAGTTCAACCCTTTAAACTATCTGTAGTAATGTAAGGTTTAAAATCTGATTTCTTACTAATACTCACACGTTATTAAAGCGTACTGCTTGACCTATGTATTTCTATTGAGATTTTAATAAAACCAAGTGTATTTTTTTAAAGACCGAGAGTAAATTTATAAGTGTTACCGAACCTGTTCTAACTCTGTGAGAGTGTGCCTTCAAAAACTCCTTGACTCAAATACGTGTCGTGTTTCCTGATTTTTGAAACTTCCAAAAGTACCCTTGTCCATGCTGAAATCCTCATTCTTATCAGGATGGTTCGAAAACAACTTCGAACCTTTATAGCACATCAAACTATTTTTATATCATTTTGTGGTTTTCCCCTATTGCACACTGTTTTAAATGTGCAATGTTCCCTATCTTTACGAACAGTGTTTCTAGCCATTCTGTGGTGTATTATTATGAGCAAGAAATAGAATTTTTCATTTATTTTATTTACTTGTTCTCTCGTGGAATCTGTGAAGACCCTATAACTTTCAAGATATGATAGCTTTTTTTTTTTAAATACCATCCATCTCTTTCTCCAAAGCTTTAAAGCAAGCATTAGCTGTCTGGAGTAAACTGGAGTTTTTTTTTCACCTTGATATTGTACCTAGAGAAACCTCCATCGTTCGTCATGAAAAGTTTAACTGTCTTCGTCCAAAAAATTTAAAATGCTTTGTGCTTTATAAAATATGAAAGCTATTTTTTATAAAACTGATATTACAAAACGGAATATTGGTAATCTGTTCCTCAACTCTCTGCTTAGAAAGTCTCTAAGTCACATAAAGGTTTTTACTGACTCAATGGTGTAGTTTCATACTGGTAAACCTGAAGGAAATAGCTGTAAGAATGGTGTCATTTTGGCATTTGGAACAACTACAAAATATTTAGCTCACAGTACTGCTATAACGCTAACACTAACTTTCAGAATAATTAACTGGAGGCGTTCACAAATCCTTAAAACGATGACGTTCTTATAGTTTCTTGCAGACGAACTTATGATGTAATTAATTAGACATTAATAAGATTATTTTTAAGAAACTGTAAGACTTCTTACGTAAATAAATACTTACCACTATAACTTTGTGAGTAGTGGTTCATTAATTTATTTCCAAATTTCTTGAATGATTACGACCACGAGCTTTGACCAGTTCTTAAGTATTTGTTTGTTTTTAAATTTCGTACATAATCACACGAGAGCACCATCTACACTAGCCGTCTATGATTTAGTAATGTAAGACCAGCTGGAAGGTGATATCTCATCACCATCCGCTGCCAACTCTTGGGCTACTATTTTACCAACAAATAATGAAATTGATCGAACATTATAACGTCTCCACAGCTGAAAGAGAGAGCACATTTGATGTGACGGAGATTCGAACCCCCGACGCTTAGATTAAAAGTCTAGTGCCCTAACCACATGGCCAAGCCTTGCCAGTTTGTAAGAAACATTTTCAAATTTATTGTTCCATGGCAGTGGTAGCTGTTCTGACTTAAAACGCTAAAATTCGCGGTTCGATTTCCCGCAGAGAATACAGGAGATATACCAAATCTCTTTTCCATGTGATTAACTTCTAATGATAATAAAATTTTCATTTAATTACCTGATAATCTTTCTGAGCGAATATTTCGCAATTTTATTCAACTTAATGAAACTACCAACTTACGATTATCATAAACTCTCAGACTGTGTAAGCTGTTGATAATACTTTCTTTATTATACTGTGTAATTTGTTGGTTAATGTGAGCTGTGTTAGAGTCAGATACACTCATTATAGGTCACGCTCTGTGCTGGGACGAATACAGTTATGACCAGGTAGTTAAGGCGCTCGACTCCTAATCTAGGGGTCGCAGGTTCAAATCTACGTCACAACAAATATGCTTATCTTTTCACCCGTCGAGGCGTTATCATGTGACGGTCAATTCCCATTATTCGTTAGTAAAAGAGTAGCCCAAGAGTTGGCGGTGGGTGGTGACGGCTAGCGCAGATAGCCCTCGAGTAGCTTTGCACGAAATTCAAAACAAACAAACTTAGAACTGCAGTGAGAGAAGATGACAAAACTTAAAATAATTTTTTGAAAACAGTCCTTTATAGCATGGCATTCTGAAGGATTTTTTATCTCTCTCTAATTAGAAAAGTTTAAGATAATTTAATAATAATAAAAGAAAACATTCAGTAGAGAAGTGACGCCCGTCAGAATTATTATTTGTCTTCGTGGTTTTATTCAATCGGTTTTCCAGTGGCGCAGCGGGATGTCTGTGGACTCCTATGCTAGAAACCGGGTTTCTGTACCTGTGGTGGGTAAAGAACAGATAACCCATTGCGTAGCTTTGTGTTTAATTCCAAACAACCATTATTCAATCACCTTACTTCTCTTTTAAATTGAGAACTGTGGCTATAATACTACTGCCATAGATCTTTGGTTCGAATCCCACTTCATGAAGAGCAAAGTTTCATTTGACAACCTAATGGACGTAGATCAAGAAATTTTGGATGTTATAAACTTTAAATACAATCTCGTTCATACTAATTAGGAAATAAGATATTTAAAGTATTTAAACCCATAGAAAAAAGTTGTCACTTGGAACATTTGTCTGACATAAAACACTCAATTAAAATTAATTAACTAAATAGAAATGTGGTAATGATTTCAAATTATTATATGAGGTGATATCTGGGTGAATAAAGCATGTGACAAACAAATCAGAAGTTTCTCTGTGCAGATGATTTTTAGAAATTATTAAGATGTAATCTTAGCGCTTGGAAATTAATTTAGCGTAAAAACAATAATTAAAAAACGAGAAAAAATTATTTTACCTGACTTAGAGAAATATCAAAAAACTTTCTTATAAAATGGAAATGGATAAAAATGTGAAGGACAAAAACAACATCCGGTTTCTGTTGAAACTCCGTATCTGGTACTTCACATTGATCGCGTATGTACCTCTATCTTACCTGTAGTAAAATATACACAAACTCGACTACTAGGTCTGATACTGTCGTTGCGTGCTAGAAGGTAAACAAATGCTTAGCATATGTAACCCCTCAGTCTGTAGAGTTGTAAATAGATATAGTCAAATTTATTTGTTACGAAAGTAAACATAAAATATCTTGCACAGTATAGTAACCAATGAAAAGTTGACTTGGTAATTTTAAAGTGTTGTAATTCCGAGCTATTACAACATAAACACAAGTTTCACACTTTTCCTGAAACGTGTTTAAAGTACAAGACGTCGTTTGGAATTGCCAATGAAAACTCTATTTCTAAATACAGAGGTTGAACAGGATCTTAAATGGATGTACTGAAATTTGTTTTTAAGTGAAAGACCTTGTTTGATACTCATAAAGATTTTATATATTTTTTTCTTAGTGAATACTATAATTTCTAGATTGCTTATATTAAGAAAATATATGCAAATTATCAACGTTTTATCAACTGTTCAAGCGCAGACTTTCTACGTTTGAATAAACCTGAATGTTATCAATGGAAAACAAAGTATTTATTTGGTTCTGAATTTTGCGAAAAGCTAAACTAGCTTTCTATAGGTGAATTGAATGTTTACACTCAAGATTGTACAAGATAAATAAATAATTGGGCTAAGATAAGACCGGATATACTGGAGACATTATTTAGCCAAACTACAAACTTCTAATTTCTGGATTAATACTGTGATCTAGAATCACATTTGGTGGAGTGCAATGGATTTGTAGCAGACAAGGAAAATAAAGTAAATAAGTTTTACAACATGATAGTATATTATACATATTGTTGTGAGAATTAGTCCAGCTATCGTTTCGCCATAGTGTTTGCATGTTAAAGGTTACTTTCATGACTAGTAGTTCTTGATCCTGAGGGAACAGCATCATTAATAATAACCTCCTTATGGATCGCAGTAGTCATGAAGGCATTCATTCTATGTAATCTCCTTCGCTACTGACTATATAAGATTCAGGTCACACTGGTATCGGGGCCCGGCATGGCCAAGCGCGTTAAGGCGTGCGACTCGTAATCCGAGGGTCGCGGGTTCGCATCCCCGTCGCGCCAAACATGCTCGCCCTTTCAGCCGTGGGGGCGTTATAATGTGACGGTCAATCCCACTATTCGTTGGTAAAAGAGTAGCCCAAGAGTTGGTGGGTGGTGATGACTAGCTGCCTTCCCTCTAGTCTTACACTGCAAAATTAGGGACGGCTAGCACAGATAGCCCTCGAGTAGCTTTGTGCGAAATTAAAAACAAACAAACAAACACTGGTATCGGTCTCCCAGCATGCCTTACTGTAGATATATGTTAATTGTAATATGTTCTCCTCTGTGACACACAAAAAAAGTTGTCACTGGTTGTTGTCGAACAGTTAGAGTTTATCTGTAAGAGAACTCTCTACCAGCTTTACTCATCATGTTATTCCTGGAAGTATTTTATTTGTTTTTAAATTCGCGCATAGTCACAAGAGGGCTATCTGCGCTAGTCGTTCCTATTTTTAGCCCGCCTATTTTTCACTATCCCTACTTGCAGGTTTTAAAATTCCCATTTTTTTTATTCGTCTTATTTGCTGACGTCTTATGCTTAAGTATGGGCAAATGATTACTTGATATAGTAGCTGACTTTCTACTTTGTAGTGATAATAAACATAGCTAGTAAGTAATTGAAACAGTTTTCATTCCATACATAACATTCCAACGAAGAGTGGGATTGGTTGTCACATTATAATGCCCCTGTTGCTGAAAGAACAAACATATTTGGTGGAGCGGAAATTCGAAGCCGCGATTCACGCGCGCCTTAACCACCTCGCCATGCCAGGCTACTCTTAGAAGGCAACTGGGACCACTTCATATTAACGAGTTCCACTCTGCTCTAGAGATAACACTCACACCTGTATTTACAGTTACATCGTTGGCCGTTTCTCTATTTAACTCTGGGGCCCGGCATGGCCAAGCGTGTTAAGGCGTGCGACTCGTAATCCGAGGGTCGCGGGTTCGCATCCCAGTCGCGCCAAACATGCTCGCCCTTTCAGCCGTGGGGGCATTAAAATGTGATGGTCAATCCCACTATTCGTTGGTAAAAGAGTAGCCCAAAAGTTGGCAGTGGGTGGTGATGACTAGCTGCCTTCCCTCTAGTCTTACACTGCTAAATTAGGGACGGTTAGCACAGATAGCCCTCGAGTAGCTTTGTGCGAAATTCCAAAACAATCTATTTTACTCTCGTGCATCGTGTTAATAGCAAACTCTGAGCTCTTTAACATTATTTTTGAAGAGTTTTGGGTTTTTACCTCGACCGTTTCTATGCGAGTAGTACTACTTTGAAGGACCTCCTCGAAAGTTTCTATAGAGATCGGAGTGGAGGTTAATGATCAGCTCGGCCAGTCACACTGTTTGCTTTCGCTTGATCTATAATATTTGTATGACCTATATCTTGTCGCCCCCCCTTCGCCATTTTGTTTATTTTTCAACTTACGAGGCATTTAGAGTTAAATCCATCCCTGATAGAGATCGTACGATAACATTAACTAATTTTCACTTGAAAGACTAGAGGGGGAGCCACTATTCAACAGTATCCACCAACAACTTTTGGGCTACTCCTACTTAATCAGATAACGGGTTTTGGTTATTTAGTATTTGTTCACAAAGATGTTGATGATTAAAGCCCTGGCAAATTTGGTGAAATTGTTGTTAAACCTTAATGGATAACACTATTGTTTCTTACGATACCCAAAACTGTTGAAAAATTTTAAAAAAACAACACTTTTTTCATTAAAAAAGGCTCTGTTAGGGTCTTTTATTTGGTTTATTACCTAAAGGTGTTGATTTCTAACAACATGACACGACTCACAACAAAAATCCTTTTCTAAGTGAAGTCCAATAAATTATCCTCATCTTCTACTTTTTTATTTTTATAGGGGTATTTCTTTACCCCTATTTATTTTCATGCTTACCCTTTCAGCCGCGGGAGAGTAATAATGTGACGGTCAATCCCAATATTCGTTGGTAAAAGAGTAGCCCAAGAGTTGGCGGTGAGTAGTGATGACTAGTTGTCTTCTCTCTAACCTTACACCGCTACATTAGGGACGGCTAGCGCAGATAGCCCTCGTGTAGCTTATCAGGAAATTAAAAAAAACAAACAAACATAAGTATCTGGATTTAAAGTACCTAACCTTTTATTCCTATTAATAACCTCAGATGTTCTTGGCCCCGGCATGGCCAGGTGGTTAAGGTATTTGACTCGAAATCTGAGGATCGTGGATTCGAATCCCCATCCCACCAAACATGTTTGCCCTTACAGTCGTGGGGGCGTTATAATGTTTCAATCAATCCCACTATTCGTTGGTAAAAGAGTAGCCAAAGAGTTGGTGGTGGGTGGTGATGACTAGTTGCCTTCCCTCTAGTCGTATACTGCTCAATTAGAGACGGCTAGTGCAGCTAGCCCCCGTGTAGCTTTGCCCAAAATAAAAAAAAAAAAAAGATGTTCTTGTTATATATTTTGAAGTAAAACTTGTCACAAATTCTGTTAGCAAAAATCATTTATATTCGTATTTTCTATGACATCTACCAGTGTCTCTGATCATTATTTGATATATTTACTTCCCGAACATCTTTCTCTACTAAGTAGTAATATTTATATCTCAAACTGTCTCACTTGCTGCTTATTACTAATGAAGCTTTCTTGAACCTCGTTTTCTATATTTGCTCGTGATACCTAACTAGCCCCTCTCTATCACTCTACTTACTAGTAATATCTGATTGAATCTCTCTCTTACCCTACGTACTACTAGTATCTAACTAACCCTTTATCTGACACCGTATTTTCTAGTAATATCTAACAACCTTCTTTTTCTCTCACCCTACTTACCAGTGATACCTAGCCAACATTTATTTGTCACTCTACTTACTAGTAATATCTAATTAAACTCCTTTGTTTTTATTTATAAATAATATTTACATTACTTCTCTCTCACACTCTGTTTCCTGTAGATATCTGCCTTAGTCTTTTCTTTAACTTGAACATCTCTCTTCCTTTACTTAGTGTCAATAGCTCTGCTGAGTTCTCTCTCTTCTATATATCTATTTATTAGGGGTCATTACCTAAAAGTCTCTTCCTTTCGTTCTTCCTGTTCGAGCTGAGAGGGAACAAATAGTTAGAGTATCGAACAGGTGGAACAGAAAATTATAGGTTGTAGTCCACGGAATGTCGCTGAACACGCTCCACATTTTCATATATGGGCACGATATAGAAATGGCAGTTAACTACAATTCACTGTCCAGAGTTTGGGCTCTAAGTGCCACCTAGTGATACATGCCCACAACACACTACAATTCACTGTCCAGAGTTTGGGTTCTAAGTGCCACCTAGTGATACATGACCACAACACACTACAATTCACTGTCCAGAGTTTGGGCTCTAAGTGCCACCTAGTGATACATGGCCACGACACACGTTTTCAATATTTCACTGTTCATAGATGCGCTTTAGGTACAAGCTAGCAACCCTTGACCACATCACGTGCTTCTAAAACTTCATTGTCCATTAGTGATCCATGAAACCACAATACATATTTCCAGCAGTTTACTGTCCGCAGTTGGGTCTTTAAGTACCACTTAGCGATTCACGACCACACTACAAGTTTCCAAACACTCACTGTCCACCGTTGTAGCTCTAAGTCGGTCAAAGCGTAGCTTTTAGTTTTACGTATAGGTGACAATATTGCAGGCTTATTATTGGTTATCCTATAACAGATTGTATAATTGCTCTTCACAGTGTATACTGATCATTATTGAGGGATCTGAGGTCTGTCGCACAATACGAACCTGTTGGATAGTCTTAATCGACTCAGCATCACTTCACTTGTCGTTTACTAAATCATCTGGCTGAATTTTAAACCATCATGCCATACCCATTCTTGTCAAAAACCTCTGATATGTGCAGAATACGTGAAATTGAAACCCACAGCCCCAAAGTTATTATAAGTCGGTTTTATGTTCTCTAGTAATATTCTCATATAACTTCCAAAGCTGTAACAGGCAAGATTATGTAGAAGGTAATAATATGTGGATGATGTGCTCGTAAATTTGAGTAATTTTCAGTTCATGTACAAACCATTGGCTGCAGAAGAGTTCTACTTAGCTGCAAACCTAGTACGCAAGAAAGATAAAGTCGTACGAAAGAAAACAGAGCTCAGTCAACGTGGTGGAACATTTAGGAGATCATACGGTGAACAATATTTCCATCGCCTTATACTGTAATTAAGTCCTAGTTTTTCATAGGATAATATTTAGTTAGAGACAGATTATAAAGTGAAAATAGGTGTGTTTGTGTAAACTACTCTAGTTATTTGCTCCATGTAGTCTCTGATGGCTGAGCTGTAAACTTGCAAAATCATAACGTCTGTAGTTGGCACGGCATATGTATAAGCTGTCGTGCGTCTTCGTTCTTAAGGCATTTTAAATAAAACATACTAATGTCTTTTGCTTATATAATTTGTTCCCCGCTATTACAGCAGTAAATCTACGGATTTACAACACTAAAATCAGGGGGTTCGATTCCCTTCGGTGGACTCGGCAGATAGCCTCATGTGGCTTTGTTATAGGAAAACACACACTTATATAATTCCCCAAACTTACATAGTGTAAAAACTAATAACTATAGTATTTCAATGACTTATGTTTTAATATTCAACTCAATGAATGTATAAATCCTCTGATATGACCTTTATTAATCCTATTATTGCGGAGGACATTTTTTAACTTTATTTCTACAAAATTTATTAATAAAAATAAAGATGTGTGAAGCGACACGGTTGGATTTTATCGTGTAAAATTAAGATATCGAACCCTTAACTTGTGTATGTTACGTGTACGCTTCCAGCAAGATGTTCCTTTTTTCAATAAAATCTTATAGCCTAGAGTTTAAATTTTAACGGCAACTTACTAATACATACAACTCTTACAAACTGTTAATTATAACTTAAATAAAAAAGGCAATTATTTGGGGCTTTTAATAACCCTCCCATAGAACTCAAAGTATTTACTTTAATACAATTATATATTAATTATTTTCTTAATTCTCTAAGAATACAAACTTAAGTGAATATTTTTATTATTATTTTTCTAGGTCCTCGTAATCCGAGGGTCGCGGGTTCGAATCCCGGTCGCACCAAACATGCTCGTCTTTTCAGCCGTTAGGGCGTAATGAAGTGACAATCAATCCCACAATTTGTTGGTAAAAGAGTAGCCCAAGAGTTGGCGGTAGGTGGTGATGACTAGTTGCCTTCCTTCTATTCTTACACTGCTAAATTATAGATGGCTAGCGCAGACTGCCGTCGTGTAGCTTTGCGCGAAATTCAAAAAACAAACAAACCCTTTATATTGAACTGTATATTTTTCACTGCTGACCACAAAAGACAGCGACAGTACTGTGAATAATGTATCATTACAATATTATAACCACCTCTCTACCCACACTGCACTACGAGATTTCTTTAAGACGTCTTAAATGTATTTTATTTATTATTATGTTTCTCTATACGTTTTATATAGATGCTTTCTGATAGTTTTGCACGAAGCTAGGATATGTACTTATATATTATTATTAGTATTTACACTTCTTATCCTAAGCTATTCCTGGTTTTGCATTAGAAAAGTATTTTGAACCTAACTAGTAGCAGTAAACCATTAAAAAAATAAATCAGTCACTCTAGAAATTGTCACTTGACAATGAATAAAGATATTTCATCTAATATTGCTAGCAGCTCTGTTTCACTGCAAACATGCATAAACTTTTCGAATCATTTGTTGTTTAGAACAATCAGAATGAAAAAGACAATCCTACACAATGTAAGTTATCGATTCTAGATCTTAAACGTTTCAGTGAACAGAGTTTAGCTGTGTATAGATTTATTAATACTATGTATCATAAACACGCTATTCTCTATCATAAGAAAACGTTACAGACTGGCCAAAGGGCGTTCAATAAAGAACTTACCACATGAAATCGGCAAAAGAACATCTAACTATTAATACATAGCTCACTTCTCTGGATGACTGCGCATCAATCATATTACGTTGAGTGAATTTTATATTAATGAAAAAACAAGCAAGCAAATCCTGTGGATGAAAGGTTTTTCAATCAATCAGAAATAGTGGAATATGTTGTTCCATTCTATTACGATACGAAAAGTATAAAAGAAAATGGAAGAGAAAAGAAGCATTGAGAAGATGGCGGATTCAGCTGTTCTGGTTCATGAACGGTAATTGATTTTGTATTTGTGTATTTGTATGATCCTAAATATTACTGAGACGTTTCTTTCAAACAAGTTTTTCATCTTTCATTCCTTTGAACTCTCTCTCTCTCTCTTCTCATTCAATTGTGTAATAGCATCTAGGTACACACTTCATATACGATAGTTACTTAATAGGGTCCCCCGCAAGTACAGCGTTGAGTATACGGACGTACAAACCTAAAGTCAGGGGTTCGGTGGACTCAGCAGATAGCCCGATGTGGCTTTGCTGTAAGAAAGAACACACACATACACTGAATGGAAATGAATATAGCATGTTGGTCAGTTTTCAAGGCCCGGCATGGCCAAGCGCGTTAAGGCTTGCGACTCGTAATCCGAGGGTCGCGGGTTCGCATCCCCGTCACGCCAAACATGCTCGCCCTTTCAGCCGTGGGGACGTTATAATGTGACGGTCAATCTCACTATTCGTTGGTAAAAGAGTAGCCCAAGAGTTGGCGGTGGGTGGTGATGACAAGCTGCCTTCCCTCTAGTCTTACACTGCTAAATTAGGGACGGCTAGCACAGATAGCCCTCGAGTAGCTATGTGCGAAATTCCAAAAACAAACAGTTTTCAAAGTTGCTAGACTTTTGGTGTTCTCTTTTGAAATATAAATATATTTTAATTGTAACGTATATATATATGTATATATCAGACCTGGGGGCATTGTAATTAGTGCTTCTTGAGTTATATTAGTTAAAAACTGTTTTTCATACACACTTAAACCCCATTACTGGTTTGTTTCTAAACTCTCCTACATTTGATGAATATAGAAATGTGCCCCAGTTAACTCTTACCCTAACATGAATTTTATAATTTTGTGTCGTCCAGTCTTCACTGAGATGAGGAAGTTTAGTGATGTTTCTCATTTTCAAACAGTCCTCGCCAGTAAAACTGCGGAACTGGCTGGAACTTTAAAAGCTTCCGTTTCATGAGTCGAAAGGTATTGTAGGAGGTCCGACAAGAAATTTGAAAGCAGAGAAACTGTAATGCGAAAATAAACTACTTTGACATAGTCGAGGTTAACATGAACTGTGAAGACCAATATTCGCGCATTAGTACATCAGTTGACAGTTGATATTAACTACGAACCAGAACTATCCACTTCAACAAGAACAATGAATGCAAGAAATTAAATTTATAAGCGTTGTCTCATCCACGAGTCGTTAATTTAACCTCTGACAAAAACGTACGCTAACAGTGGTACAAATACTGTCGTTACTGCACTGCTGACCGGTTAAGATGTGTTGTGTGATCAGACAAATATCGATGTATGCCATTCTGTACTATAAAAGCCCCAATGTTTGTTAACATTTCCAAAAAAGAAGGATATTGTACTATTTCCACAGTGAAAACTACTAGAGTTGGAGTAATAATGTGGGTGTGCATTGCTGTGACATAGTCCAAGTCTCTTGGTCTCTCTCTCTTAATATTTAAACGTTATGGAGGATAAAATGCTCTATTTTTATCAATAAGGTTACGGATATTTTCAAGTCATTTTCAGCACAAATTTTCCCTCTTCCCTGCCTACTTGAGTCCTAATATTAGAGAATGTTGTCAGAGCCTGCACGCGTTCACTTTAGGGCCTGAAGGAATTGGAGAGGATATTGCCTTAATGAGTCAAACACGAACATCGTGCATTCCAGAAGTTAACTCCAAGGTACAATCAAGGCGATTAAAACGTTAGGTAGTCCAATACGCTTTTACAAAATGGGCTTGAATTGTTTAAGCAGTGGAATGAACTTACATCATGAGTATCGTAGACCACATGTCTCGCGCTACATTTGGGAATCATATGGAATCGAGGATCGTCGATAGTGCTAAGCTACACAATGGGCTATTTGTACTCTGACCACTGTGGGGAATTTAACTATGGATTTGTGCGTTGTAAGTCTGTAGATGTATTGGATATTCACGGTGAATTTAAAATAAAAACGCTTAATTGTTTACATATATTATAAAATAATTTGATGTTCCTAGTGGCACTGCATGCGAAATGGTTTTGTTGTTCTTTTTGCGAAAGCAGAAAATGTCTAAATCAGACTATAGTTTGGTTTGAGTTTCGCGCAAAGATACATGATGACTATCTGCGCTATCCATCCCTAATTTAACATTGATGGAAGGTAACTACTAAACACCATTCACAGCCAACTTTTGAGCTTCTCTTTTATCAATACATCCCCGTCGCGCCAAACATGCTCGCCCTTTTAGCCGTGGGGGCATTATAATGTGACGGTCAATCCCACTATTCCTTGGTAAAGAGAGTAGCCCAATAGTTGGCGGTGGGTGGTGATGACTAGTTGCCTTCCCTCTCGTCTTACACTGCTAAATTAGGAACGGCTAGCGCAGATAGCCCTCAAAGTAGCTTTGTGCGAAATCCAAAAACCAAAATAAACAAACTTTTATCAATGAATAGAGGAATTGACCGTTACATTATAATGCCTAAACGGCATGTTTGCTTATAGGGATTTAAGCCCGGCGACCCTCAGATTGCGGGCTGAGCGCCGTAATCAACAGGTAAATCGCACTATGAAAGGTTTTATGTTATCCAAAATGTTATACGGTTAACGTGGAAAGCTTTATAAGAGACTAGCATCAAGCATGCATGCTGGCAAGTCAGCAAAAACAATTAAAATGGATTACGGAAAATCTGGGTCAAACAGAATGTAAGAAATTGAACAGTAAGTGGTTATGAGTAATGAAGAGTGTCTTTCGGGATAGTAGAAATTAAGCAATATGTTGTTCGGTACAGGATGCCCACCACAAGGGGTGCTAGAATCAACATAGCAATTAGCAATTCCTGTGAGATCCACAAGGGAGAAGCCCGAATTCAAAGCTCTCACAGGCCACAATTTTTACCAGGGCTGGCTCCCTTGAGCAAGAAAATGGATTAAGAAAGGCCTAGCGTAATCCAGGTCTAGCAGGACCATTCCTGAGTATAGACACTATTTTATAACTTTAAAAGCTTCGTCAACGGGTACTTAGAATTGAGGTTTAAGTTTGGTTCACGTAAGTAATTAATGCGATTTATTTTTTTTAGGACAGCCAATTCTGATAGATGCAAACACGTTACAACGTACAAAATTACATAAATGTGTTTAAAGTTTAACACTCTCAAA
Organism: Tachypleus tridentatus; assembly: GCF_004210375.1. Classification (NCBI taxonomy): domain Eukaryota; kingdom Metazoa; phylum Arthropoda; class Merostomata; order Xiphosura; family Limulidae; genus Tachypleus; species Tachypleus tridentatus. The sequence goes on along the minus strand of NC_134825.1, from coordinate 40,610,098 downwards.
CACGCCGTTTAGCTATTGGGACCAACAACAGTGGCTAAGTACAAAACGGATTCCATACAAAATATTTTAATTTAGAAGGTGCTATTTGAAGTTTAAAGAATAAACAACGATAAAGAATGACAAAGCGTGTGATGAATCTCAAGAAAACAGAAAGTTGAGCCTTAAAAAACGACGTAAACGTAGTTCCAGTAATTGTTTCTCGTCACGTAATAAGAATTTAATTCCTTGTTCTTGCTTTCTGTTTTTTGTTTCGTCGAAATGATGCTTATTGTTCACTTCAGTGGAATGATCATTTTGATGTGTGGTGTGCGTGTGTGCAACAATGAATTGTAATAGTCACATGTTTTCTGTTGAGGAGAAAACAATACTGTTCAATTTTAGCGTAAAAATACCATATTTTCCAGAAACAGTTTTTCACTATAAAATTATTACACATTTGAAATAGCGCCCTCTGTGTTTCACGAACTATTTAATGAGCTTTTACAAATGAAAGAACACATTAGTGTAACAGCTTATGAAGGCATTCTCCAGCTGTTGCCACTTAGAATATAAGTGGAGTAGTTTCTTGAGAAATATGTAATCAATATTAATAAACTAGGGTTCTTACACGTTTGGGAATTTAAGCAGTTGTTGTGCACTGACACCAAACAAAAAAAGTAAGCACAAGCATTGACATGTTAATCTAATCAACTCCTAACAGGTTTCTCAGTTGATGAAATAGGAAAATAACTGGGAGGAAGATTAAGACATGCTCAGCGTGATAGGAACTTCAATTATACCCTGCTTATGCAAAATAAAACACATCCTTAAAAGTGCACGCAATATTCCGCAGTCATGAGAAAAATGTACAATGAAATGTTGGAAAGCTGACTGAAGTAAGATATTGTTATAGAAGAAGGATACAATAGCAGCTTGTTTGTTCAAATTTGTTGTACTCCACGCAAAGGTACGCGAATGCTGTCTGCGCTAACCGTCCATACGTAAGAAGTAATAGACTAAATGGAAAGCAGCCAGTCGGCACCACCCACAGCGAACTTTTGAGGTTCTGCTTTATCAACGAAAAGTGGTATTGAACTTAACATAATAACGCACCTACGTCTGAAAGGACGAGCATTTTGGTCTATCTACCTATCTAGACAAGAATATATAGTGATAGAGCCTCCTTCATTTTTTATTTAATTGTAGCGATGTGTTCTGACGACTGTTGGGACTTAAATAAATTACTTGTATCTAATACCGGAAGATTCGAACTCATCAACGTTCATTGAAGACAACGAACATCCACATGTCTTCCAAACTCAATGTAATTACCAAATTGGAGATTTAACCAACTGGATTACTTAAGAAGTCTTTTAGAACGACGTTCGATTTAATAAAATGTATCTTTCTAGCTTAGTATATCAGGATAAAGTTTCAGAATAAAATGAAACATCTTGAAAGTCCATGTGGTGACAAACACGTTTAAGAAAATTGGCTTAATCTCTGGTAGAACAATGATGGTGTTTCTATGGATATGTTTAATTCTAGGTTTAAGCGTTAATACTAAGTTTTAGGTTTTGTTTGTATTAGGTGTTTTTTTCAATTTTGCGCAAAGATACTCGAGGGTTATCAATAAGAACTAGTCATAAGGTTATTTTTTGCTATAATCAAAGGTTTTATCTCGCGTTCTCTTCAAAAGTCACATACATTCATTGTGACATCTTAAATATAAAGTTAAGTTTTCTGTTCTCGTGTGTAAATATTTTATGCCTGAAATTTAAAAATCTTCAACAGAGTTATAATAATTTATTTTAAGATCTAGGCCATCAAATTTTTTAAAACATTACTGTGGTTTCATTGTACACATCTCCTTACATACATAGATAAATATATGTGTAAGTATAGGGGGTGAAATAAATAAAATATTAATTAAAAAGAATTGAAATACTTTAAATTTGGTTTGTTTTGTATTTGTCGCAAAGCTACACGAGGACTATCTGCGCTAGCCGTCCCTAGTTTTGCAGTGTAAGACTAGAGGGAAGGCAGCTAATCATCACCATGCGTCGCCAGCTTTTGGACTACTCTTTTACCAACGAATAATGGAATTGACCGACACATTATTATGCTCCCACAGCTGAAAGGGAGAGTATGTTTGGTGTGACGGGGATTCGAACCCACGACCCTCAAATTACGAGTCGAGCGCCTTAACCACCTGGCCGCATCAGGCCCTGTGTATAGTAAACTGAAATAACAAGATATCGAATAAATTTGTGCTCTGGAAATCCGGTCGTTCTAACTCTTTTCGTAGTTTAGATGACCCAACGTGAACATTTATGTGCGGAAAACTTAGAACCCGGTAACTTATACTCGAAACATTTCGATGTTAACGCCCTCAAAAACAACCGATCTATGCCCCAAGCTGCAGCTCAGATACGTTAATGATACATTTGTAATATGGTCACACACTGCAGACGAGATTCAAAATTTCATGAGCCACCTGAACGGACAACAATACAATCTATAATGGAAATAGAAAAAATATAACAGATCACCATACCTAAAGGTGGTGGTTACCAAGACGAAAAACTCATAAAACACAGAAGTTTACAGAATACCAAGACGAGAAAATCATAAAACACAGAAGTTTACAGAATGCCTACACATACAGTCGAACGAATAAAGATCAAGTTTTATATAATATTCAGTACTGAACATCCGAATAGTACCAACACTAAAAGCAGCTCTTTTCGCAAGTTTCCTGAACACAGTTGCAGGTTGACAGGCATCAATAGTCTACACAAATGGGACACGTTTTTATGAAATATACGGATTGTCAAATAACCTCTACACCTCAGTTAAAGTTAATTAATATTGTTAATGGAATGAATCATAAAACTGAACTTAAGAATAAATTTTTAATTATCGAACTTTATCGAATTGCAGATGAAATTATATTGGACGGAAGTGTCAAAAGATTTGAAATTTATACCAAGAGAAAATAAAACACTTGATAAATTAGAAACGAATGATTAGACCTTCGATGAACGCATTGCGAACTCTTCAGATGTCACTAACTAGGGCAATGTAAAAGGCGTATTTAAAGAATGATCAGATGTCACTAACTAGGGCAATGTAAAAGGCGTATTTAAAGAATGATCAGATGTCACTAACTAGGGCAACGTAAAAGGCGTATTTAAAGAATGATCAGATGTCACTAACTAGGGCAACGTAAAAGATGTATTTAAATAATAATCTGATGTCACTAACTGGGGCAACATAAAAGATGTATTTAAAGAATGATCAGATGTCACTAACTAGGGCAACGTAAAAGGTGTATTTAAAGAATGATCAGATGTCACTAACTAGGGCAACGTAAAAGATGTATTTAAATAATAATCTGATGTCACTAACTAGGGCAACGTAAAAGATGTATTTAAAGAATGATCAGATGTCACTAACTAGGGCAACGTAAAAGGTGTATTTAAAGAATGATCAGATGTCACTAACTAGGGCAACGTAAAAGGTGTATTTAAAGAATGATCAGATGTCACTAACTAGGGCAACGTTAAAGGTGTATTTAAAGAATGAATTAAGTACAAGAGAATTATTATAAACTGTTAAAAATAAAAAGATGAGTTCGAATTTGGAAGCAAATTTTTAGAATTCCATTTTGTAAAAGATGCCACTGTATAATATGTTAATTATACACGTACATAAAAACGTCAGGTATTTCATTCTTTGTCTGCGAGACCCCGTTATCCACCGATTCACGTGGAGTCTGTTTTTTTTAACTTTATACAAATAAAATTATTGTCAAGATGGAATTGCTGACATCGTGGTTTTTTTTTTTGTGAATTAGTAGTTAGCATCCAGTTTGTTTACATGAATTAGTTACCAATTAACGAAGAGACTCAAGTGATTATAGGTTATTACCCAATCACAACAACGATGTATGGAAAACATTTTTATTCTGAATATTCTGTTGTACGCTCAGGATCCTGCAGTCTGATTTAATGTATTTTGGATTTGATTGGATTGTTATTACACTTTTTGTTCTTTTGTAATTAGTTTAAATATAGTTACTAAAGTTTTTCTTTTAGCAAAACCAAATCACATGACTTTAGAGAAACCGGCACAACGCTGAACAGTTTTTGCAACGAAACAGCAAACGTGCTTTTCTTCGATTGAAACCAAAGGAAATAATATGCAAAAAGAAAGGAAAGAATTTCAAATCCGTTGCAAATGAAGAAAGCTGAATCTAGATGAGCAAATATGTATTTAAGCAAAATTCTAAATTACGGACGAAACAGTAAAGCTGCTTGTGGAACAAAATTCACATGAGAACTAGATTCAATACGAACGTCTGGTTGCACAGATACTAGTTAAGCAACAATTAGTAAGTAGTACCAAAATTAGTAAGTGTTTTAAATTTTCAATGTTATTAACTATAACCAGATATGATGATGTTAATAACGTATTAAATCATCAAAAGTATATTTTGATCTGAAAGTTATCTGTTTGTTTTAATCTTTTCTTACACGTCTACGTCACTACATAGATCATACGTACATGATAATGATGCAGAAAGAATTTAACGAAGAAATAGATAAGTGACAATTTTACGTTTTCGATAACACAAAACAGAACAGTAGTTAATTCGTACCTTCCTCTAGGTTGGCCTGGCATGGCTAGATTGGTAAAGGCACACGACTCGTAATATGAGGGTCGCGAGTTCGAATCACTATCACACCAAACATGCTTTCCCTTTCAGCCGTGGTGGCGTTTTAATGTGACGGTCAGTCTCACTATTCGTTAGTAAAAGAGTAGCCCAAGAGTTGGTGGTGGGTGGTGATGACTAGCTGCCTTCCCTCTAGTCTTACACTGCTAAATTAGGGACGGTCAGCGCAGATAACCCTCGTGTAGCTTTGCACGAAGTTCAAAAAACAAACAAACAAATCCTCTGGGTAAAATAACATATCTAGAAAAGTGTTCTTAAAGTTAAAATAGCTTCTTTTGGTTACATGATTTATTTAATACACACCTTGATTAGGTTTTTATATAGAATATCGCCACAATTTCCCGTTCTTGGCGTCAGATACAAGTACAACACTACGGTTTAAAATATTGAGTTTATATTTTGTGAATATCCTCGAGCAGCTAAAATTATTATTTGAATTAATCTCAGGTGAAACCTTTATTACAGTTTATCTTGTATATACGCCAGGCTTACTCGTTTCAGGTAGACAAGTTTTGTTGTACGTGCGACGATGTTATACTTGAGTGAAATATTCTCTCAGTTTGATATATCTGTTCCTAACGAAGAGCCAAACATGGCGTACATGAGAGTGGCAGGTACAGTTAATATTGATACGGCTTCAGATAAATAAGACAGAGGGAGGGAAGAAATTCGAATATTTTAGAATTATAGTAGAGCAGAAAGCGAATGGCATAAACAAAAAAGTTGACAACGACCAGAGAAAGGAGAAAATAGCAACGTTGCCTACAGAACAGTACACACATGAAATATTTATAGGGAACAAAAACAAGAAAGCTGAACGTCCACATTAGTTAAAAATACGTGAAGATTTCTTTATCTAATGGAATAAACTTTCTTGTCGGACGAGCTTGCGAGAATAACACGTGCAGTGAAATGTACAAGGACTACTTCTGCAACTGTACTACTAGATAAAATTCCAGTAAGTATTATGACAGAAACCAGACCAAATGTGAAATCATTACTATCAGTCGGTCGTAAAAGGTAGTTCAGTTGAGGCAGAGAAAAAAAAAAACAACTTGAAAAATGTCACTGTGAGAAGAAATTCGAAAAGATACTTAAGAAATAAAAAACACGGAAAAACGAACAGTCCAAAATTCAATGAAAAAATATAAAATAAAATAACTTTCATTCATTTCTATTTTTAATGCATTGTCAAACGTAGAACATTACATTTCACAGCAATAACATAGACAAATAAAAACACTCACAAGCTTATCGGTTAAGGGTAACCGGTAAATTGTGTATCCATATATCAAATATTTATGTTGTTCAGAAAAGTTAGACAGTATTTTAGAACGAGATTTCAGCGATTTCTTTGAATACAGTTTTCGAAACAAACACGTAACACAAGTTCTGGGTTTGATCACGCTTATTTTCTTTCAGATATATTACAAACACTATGGCTTGTTTGTTTCTTTTTTTAATTTCGGCTTACGTTGGAAGAACGTTATTGTGGTGTGACTTTAATAGTAGATAATCAAAATGGAGCGGTAAGACGAGAACAGTATTATGTACTGTGTTAATTATTGTTGCAAATATATGAACCTTCGGTTTGTTTGTTTATTTTTTAATTTCGCGCCAAGCTACACGAGGACTATCTGGGCTAGCCGTCCGTAAATATAGCACTGTAAGACTAGATGGAAGGCAGCTAGTCATCACCACCCACAACCAACTCTCGGGCTACTCTTTTACTAACGAATAGAGGGATTGACAGCACATTATAACGTCCCCACGACTGAAAGAGAGAGCGTGTTTGGTGTGACGGGGATTCGAACCCGTGACCCTCGGATTACGAGTTGAGTGCCATTACCACCTGGCCATGCCGGACCTCTTCGACTGGATGTCAGTTTCATCTGTTTGACTTAAGTAACCTAAAAAGCCAACCAAAAAAAGGCATTTTAGCTTGAAATTTTTACTTGGATTAGAATAACTGGTTAAACGTTTTTTTGCTCTTTACCAGATCTTCTACGTAAAGTAACTTTTGATAATTGTCAGGCCTTATTTGTTTTTTTGAAACAAAAAAGCAATTTTTTTTCTGTAATTTGTTTGCTTCTTCTCGAATTTCTCACCAATCTACTGAAGGGCTATCTGTGCTAGCAGTCTTTAATTTAACAGTGATCAACTAGAGGGAAAACAGTTAGTCCACGCCACCTACCCGCCAATTCTTGGGCTATTCTTTTATCGACGCATAGTGGGATTGACAGTACCATTATAATGCCTCCACGACTAAAAGTGTGAATATGTTCGGTGAAGAACATTCAATCCTCTGATTGCGAGTCGAGGATTCTAATCATCAGGACATGCCAAACCATTTTCTTATGAATATGCAAATTCACTGTTCGCGACCCACTGACGTAAAAAAAAAAGTTCTGTTATTTGGGATATGTAGTGGGGGAGACTTAGATATGTCAGAAGAGTGACCATGATATCTCACAGTTCGATCATACAAGAGTAAGCTAAGAGTTGGCGGTGGGTGTTGTTAATTAACTTCATTCCTTCAAGTGTATCAGTTCAGACATTAAGAAATAACAGTACACGTATAGTTTTGTAATTTATAATAGTTATTTACGTGTGTGTTTTGCTATATCAACGCTACGTCGGGCTACCTGCTGTGCCCACAGAGGAAAATAGAACTACTGATTTGAGTTTTGTAAATTCGAAGAATTATCTGTTGTCGGATCGAGACGATCGTAAGGTCTAAGCACCTTCTGTTCCTAGGCCTACCAGCCGTATAAGTTAAACCAAAAGTTAGATAAATTATAAACAATATTTCATGTATCCGTTGGTACTATTTCAATTCGTTTAGCCTAACAATCTCAATTGTAATTCTGAACGGATTAGTTTTCTTTCTTTCTTATTTTAAGTTAAGTTATCCAAGTGCTTAAGATATTGTTATCTTTCAGTTTATTAATATAAGACCAGGGACAATCATAGAGCAGATTAATATCACGGCGACAACACAGACAAAATGGAATGATATTTTCTGTTTAAGGTTACGTTTGTTTATTTTCTTTTCACGAGACTTAACTTACTAATTAATATAGTGCTCTTATTAGTTTAACACAAGAAGCACTGGATATGTCAATTTTCTTTGCTGTATACTATTGCATTAGAAGCCAGGATCTAGTTAGCTATCAAAGCGACTCTGTTTCTGGAACAGATAACTGCATTACCTCAGTCATTATTGTAAAATGTATATTCGAACGTTCAGATCGACGACAGTGTTTCGTTCCTATGGTGACGCAACAGTCTCTTTGTGTCAACCTCTACATTTTAAGGTTTCAACTGACAGCTCGTGCGTAATCGCATCCAATTTTGCTTCTATTTTCCTTCAATGTTAACTCGAAGTTGAAACTAACATTCTTACCATTGAAAAACGAGCAAGACTAAAATATTTATCTTGTGAAACAATTCATCGATAATTTACAAACCAAACTAATAATAAAAATGTTTAATAAATGTCAGATATTTACGAAAGCTAAAATAAAGGAGTGACTACCTGCGCTGGCCATCCCTAAATTTGAACTGATAGACTAGAGTGAAGGCAGTTAGTGCAAACATTTCCCGTGATCTCTTGGGCTATTCTAATCAAATAAGGTGTATCGTTGTTATTATAACGTCCCAGAGGAATGTCTTTAATGTCATATATGTTCTCACTCAAAATACATGAGTGAATTCTATAATTAATTTGTTTTCTCGTAATGTCGAACTTCAGGTATTTATTTAGTCATGTTATTAAACACTTTGTATTTGTTTCAGAATATTCGAGCAAGGCAGCAACAAAGACTACCTGTAAAAAGACTTTGAACAGATATTTTTTCTTAGAGCTAAGCCATGTCGGGCTATCTGCTGTTTACACAGAGGGAATCGAACTCCTGATTTTAGAGTCGTAAGTCCGAAAACTTACCACAGTTTTACAGGGGGGACAATTTTGAACTTGCATACTACAAGAAAGGTAGCTATTTAACAGCACCCACCGCCAATGCTTAGCCTGCTCTTGTTTGACCGAATAGTGAGATTTGACAGTCGCTCTTATAGAGCACCTGAAGTCTTAAAGTGAAGTTTTTTGGCCACGAGACACAAGCCATTAACTTTAAAATACAGTTTAGCACGCTAACCAGTAGGTCACACCTGACCAAAATATAAATTTCTTTGTGACATATTAGAAATTGGAGAATGGAGTACGTAAATAGAGTTTGATTAAAACTAAATGTTCGGTGATTAAAGTACTCAACTTGTAATTCGAGGGTCGTGGGCTCGGGCCCCCGTCACATCAAACATGCTCGCCCTTTCAGTCATGGGAGCGTTATAATGTGACTGTCAATCCCACTATTCGTTGGTAAAAGAGTAGCCCAAGGGTTGGCGGTGGGTGATAATGACTAGCTGCCTTCCCTCTATTCTTACACTGCAAAATTAGGGACGGCTAGCGCAGATAGCCCTCAAGTAGCTTTGTGTGAAATTCATAAAACAAAACATCATTATTCTAAAGAAGGATGGCCGATGTGCATTCGCCGGGGTACAAATTAGTTGAGACGATTTTACTAATTTAGATTCTTTGTGGTTCAGCAACATGTGTGAGGCATTAAAATTAATATATAGTGTGAACTCTATACCTAATTAGCCATTATTAGAATGAAATGCTAATTTCAAGAGGTAAGTTTATTTAACTTACCCCCAAATGGTAGTACCATATTTTTCTTATTTTAATTTTTCAGTTAAGTTTTCCCTCTTCTTTACTAAGCCCACTATATGGGCTTGAGTATCCATATCTCGCTCTCCTAATTTTTATTTCTATTACTATTTCTTTGCTCTATTTTTTATTTATGTGAGACTGGCGAATGCAGGTTAAGAGTGATAGACGGTGTATCCCCACCGTAATGTGGGTTCTAATTCTGCAGTCACCTCCAATACCTAGGATACATTTTATAGTCCACATTATAGCTTGTATTCTTGGATCCTTTCAATTAGTGCAGCTTTTTTTAATTTTTTAACTTGGTCTCAAATCCCCGTCACATCAAACATTCTCGCCCTTTCAGACGTGGGGGCGTTATAATGTTAGGGTCAATCCCATTATTCGTTGATAAAAGAGCAGCCCAAGAGTTGGCGATGGGTGGTGATGACTAGTTGCCTTCCCTCTAGTCTTACACTGCTAAATTAGCGACGGTTAGCGCAGATAGCCCTCTTTTAGCTTTGCGCGAAATTCAAAACAACCCAAAATTAAAAATTTCAATACTCATATTGAAATCTATCCAGATATTAGAGACACGCTCTAAACTTACCTAAAATAAAAAAAATATATATATTAAATTATAAAAAGTACCAGATAAACAGTTTGAGAAGTTAGTTATTCTTTTAACACCGTCACAAAGATCAGAGAAGTTGGTGTTTAACAACAAATTTACACAACGGGCTATCTGCGTTTTGTCCACCTCCAGGAATTGAATCCAAATTTCAGTGTTGTAATTTTTCTACTGATCTGCCGAAGGACAATCAGAAAACTAGACTTCTCTGTCTCCTCAGATTAAATAAATTCTGTCTTATTAAGTAGTTTATCAACATAAAAATAAATTTTTTTAAATAGAATATCATGAGAAGCACAAAAAAAAAACAGAATGACTAATAATTTTTGTAATTCGAATATTCTCGTAGTTCAAACATAAGTGCATAGGAAGGTGAGGGACCAGAGCTTTGTGCTTTTAACGTAGGAGGAACAACCACTCACTTTAGTCCAATATTTTAATAGGTTTAAAACTTTCCCAATATAAATAGAATTTTTTAAATCTAAAGTCGTGACTTGTTACAACTATCTGAAAATAATTTGGTAGCTATGCATAAAGACGCATAGATATAAAATTAGAAAAATAGAAGGTCATGTAAGTTGACTATTAAACTGCTCATTGTCATATAATCAATATTTTGTATGTCCAGAACTAGGTGACGCTCCAAAACTAAAAGTCTGAGGAAAACAAAAACAATTGCACGTTTCACAAATATTCCACTTATCATGCCCATAGCAAAACGATGGTCAAATTAACGAAAATTTGTAAAACGTACAAATCTCTTTGTTTCTCACACTTCTGTTTATTTCACATTCATTTCTTTCACTTTTTTTCCTGACTTCGTTCATATCTTAGGCCTTCAGTGCACAAAACTAGGCTTAACTTGACATTTTAATTGTAAAACTTTCTTAAAAGAATGTGTCCTTGAGATTTCTATTATAATTTCTGCTTGCCTTTGGAAGACACACTTTTGGCAAATTTAATTTGTTTATAGCTTTAACATCCTTATACAAAATAATAACAATAACATATTTTCCTTCCGACACCAATGAATTGTTTGCAAGACGTAAGAAATGTTTACTGTATTTTACCATCAAATTATTGCACCATTTCTAAGCAAATAACACGCTTACGTCTTTTATAAACAGCCAAATACATCAAAATAAAAGTTCGAAAAACTGAGCACAGACAGTTTCAAGCGTCAGTTTTCAAATGATCAAACCTTTATAAATGTGTATTTCATAATCACTATTCACGAGAATTAACGCATAAGTGATTGGCGTTCGTTTTTTGAAGAAAAGCAAACTTTGAGCATATTTTTATGAAGCTGGTGTTTGTTTGTAAGTAAATCCAAAGTTACGCAATGGGATACCTATGCACTACTCACCGCGGTATCATAACCTGATTTCTAGTTCTATAATACTGTAGACATGTCATTGGGCAACTGTTGTTCAAATCACAATTAATGTCATTCATTGAGTATTCCATGAGGGTGAGTTGCGTATATAGTTATACAAGCTATCAAGTTCAAATATTTTTTATTTAAAGGTAAGCCTCAGGCTTTACATTGGGCTCTTTACGTTTTTAACCTCACGCGTGTATCGCTTTTGTTTTGTTTTTAATATCGCGCAAAGCTACTCGAGGGCTATCTGCGCTAGCCGTCCCTAATTTAGCAGTGTAAGACTAGACGGAAGGCAGCTAGTCATCGCCACCCACCGCCAACTCTTGGGCTACTCTTTTACCAACGAATAGTGGGATTGGCCGTCGCATTATAACGCTCCCACGGCTGGGAGGGCGAGCATGTTTGGTGCGACCGGAATTCGAACCCGCGACTCTCGGATTACAAGTCGAACGCCTTAACACGCTTGGCCATGCCGGGCCCCGCGTATGTCGAGCCATGAATTTTAGCGTAATATAGCTCCAAACTCACAGCCGAACCAAGTTGGAATAGATATTTTCTGGAGTAATACTTATGACTTCCTACAAGGAAGAGAGAATGAAATACTAACGATTTGAACAGCCTTATTGATCTGCAATACATATGGTCATTTGTAATTCATGAACATTTTATCACTTTTACGCTAAAACCTTAGTTTTAGCCATACGGTGCAATATCTAATTTAACTGTGTCGTCTTCCTTTGGTTGCATGCAAAGACAGCTTAATCTTAGTGATATAATCTGGTGAGATATGACTCGCGTGACAAGATAATGTGTTTTAATGTAGTCTTATTCATTCAAAAAGCATCTACCAATTTATAAGTTCATATTAAATTATCTAAAACTATGGATATAAAACTTTAAAAAAAATATAGATGGCCTAATTGGAGTACTTTGAAACACAGGACTGAATTTTTTTTTTTTTTGAGGGGGGAGGTCAGAGCAACCACGAGCAGAGTTCTCTAGAACCCCAGACATGTCTCTTGCATTTATTATGGATCGAAAAATTTCCTTATATTATCCATTGCAATTTTATAAGAGCTCAGACGTCATATACACAGAGAAGTTAGTGGATATGCATATAGATACTTTTATAACTTCTCTGGTCCATTTTCAGAGTAATTGAAAATTTGTAAAGTGTGTATGCTCATACAAGAATACGCAAAATGAATATTTGAAAACGTAATCTATTTTAGGATAACAAAGATACTTGAACAAATCATTGTAAAAATTCCAAAGCATACTTCAATTTATTTTACAAAAATTGGTTACTACCGAGAATGTTCATAATTGTCGTCATTTGGAACCACATTATATAATTATATAAACAGTGAAATCTTTGTTTTGGAATTTCGCACAAAGCTACTCGAGAGCTATCTGCGCTAGCCGTTCCTAATTTAGCAGTGTAAGACTAGAGGGAAGGCAGCTAGTCATCACCACCCACCGCCAACTCTTGGGCTACTCTTTTACCAACAAATAGTGGGATTGACCGTAACATTATACACCCCCACGGCTGGGAGGGCGAGCATGTTTAGCGCGACGCGGGCGCGAACCCGCGACCCTCGGATTACGAGTCGCACGCCTTATGCGCTTGGCCATGCCAGGACAACAGTGAAATCAAAATTACTGAAACTTTATTTTCTGCAGACACAAAGGGACTACACAATCGTTCGCGAAATTTGGGTTATCGATTTCGGTGTTTTTTTACTGATTGCTTGCTTCAGAACAAAGTCACACTGAGCTGTCTGCTGTGGAAAATCGAACCCTAGACTTTAGTTGTAAGTCCCACCAGGAGACTTTAAGTAATCTAAATAATCGGATGCAAAAACGAGGTCCGGCATGACCAAGCGTGTTAAGGCGTTCGATTCGTAATCCGATGATCGCGGGTTCGTATCCCGGTCACACCAAACATGCTCGCCCATCCAAATGTGAGGGCGTTATAATGTAATGGTCAATCCCACTATTCGTTGGTAAAAGAGTAGCTTAAGAGCTGGCAGTGGGTGGTGATGACTAGCTGCCTTCCCTCTAGTCTTACACTACTAAATTAGGGACGGTTAGCGCAGATGGTTCTCGAGTAGCTTTGCGCGAAATTCAAAACAAAATGTTGCAAAAATGAAAAAAAAAACACATTTCTATCACTACTCGCTTTTATTTTCGATAATTCTTTGTATTAGAGGAAGAACTTGTTAATATTTTTTTTATCTCTGCTTTAGTTGTATTGAAATTCCTTTTCTGTCGATCATGTTACATCGAGTAAGAAAACAAAGAGAACTCAGTCTGAAATCTAAACCTAAGTATAATCATCGTCTTATAATACCTATAGCACCCAAAAAAAACACTTCAATACCAAGTCTCGAAGAAAACCACAGGAAATTAGAACATCTATTAAATGAACGAAATAAATCACATATTATATCAATGAAATTTAATTTCAAACTTACTTGAGTATTTATTTTCTTTGACATTCAGATTTTTCATAAATACATACGCATTACTCATCAACTTTTCTGAAGTCCGGAATGTGTCTTTAGCTTCACAAAATTCGTTTGGAGATCATTAACTCTAAGTTTTATTCTTCTCATTTTTAAGTTATGCACATATAGAAATTAAATTTTAGGAATAGTTTGACGTACCAATTTCTTTTTGAGTCGCCAACAGAAGGAGAAAAAAAATCTATAATAAGCGTCAACTATGGATCAGTTTCGACAATTATTTATAACTGAATGGGTTGCGTGGATTCGACTGGCACTGTTGTTCGTCATGCTATTAACCGAAGTTCGTGTGAACTTCGATGTTGATCGAAACATTTCTCATTTCTGATGTATTGGGCTCAGTTCGTGGAAAGCGTGACGACCGTCAAACTGAGAAAAAAACGAATAACGTAGCCACGTGGTGAAGAGACACCTAGACTTTTACTATCTTCGAATTAGGTAATGTTTTTGCATTGTCTTTCGAACAACTCAAGTGAATTGATAAGCAGTTTGATCACTATTTTAGGTTTCAAATCGCACTAATGCACAACTATAAAGACATATGCGCGGCCGTCATAGATCGGCCATTATGGTTGGAAATAACCCAAACCATTAACCCAATCACATCCTCAAGATCACCACCGGATAGCTATCAATCTTTTACTTTTTAAGACTAGTACGTGCGACTTAGAGGATAGATGTTGGACGACTGCTAACCCTAATCGATAACAATCACACTTACCATTCCTTTGCTAATGACTTAATGGCGAAAGTGCAAAAGTACATTAACAACACACCTCAGAACTTTACATCTGTTGTGCAAAATCCGACTTTATACTTCAGTAGGTATTTCACCGCAATATTTCAATCACAGCTTTGTTGAGTGATTACATATAATTCTTTTTAATTTCGCGCAAAGCTACACGAGGGCTATCTGCGCTAGCCGTCCCCAATTTAGCAGTGTAAGACTAGAGGGAAGACAGCTAGTCATGACCACCCACCGCTAATTCTTGGACTACTCATTTACGAACGAATAGTGGAATTGAATGTCACTTTATAACGCCCCCACGGCTGAAAGGGCAAACATATTTGGTGCGACGGGGATTCGAACCCGCGACCTTCAGATTACGAGTCGAACGCCTTAACCCACCTGACTAGCTGCCTTCCTTCTAGTCTCACACTGCTAAATTATGGACGACTAGAGCAGATAGTCCTCGTGTAGCTTTGCGCGTAATTCAAAAACTAACAAACAAACTTATCCTTTTGCCTCAAAATCACGTTAGGCCTCAGGTGTGCACCAAGAGTCATAGTAAAATTTTGTTATTCGGACAATTAACAGAAAATAATAAATGCTGCTGACTAACTGCCTTCCCTATAGTCTACAGACTCAAAATTATTTGTAGCCTTCTTTGTAACTTTACGCGAAAATTCTGAAGCAAACAAGCACAAAGTGCTTTGTAATATAATGTAACAACAAAGACACAAAGCCTAACGTTATGTCTTTGTGCGAGAACACAAAGAAGACGAAAGAAAACATTTTGATAAGGAACCAACGTAACAGAAACTGTTGAAATAAAAACATCACTGGCTACAGGATAAAGAAAACCTCAAACAAGTAAACATGTTCTCAAATATTCCGATAAACTTTACGGATATAGTATATGTAAGGAAATTCAATGTAAAGGGAAAAAGATGGCATTTTTAAGACCATGACGTGGCTCAGTAGTTATTGTGCCACACTGCAGACTTGAAGCCAAAGGTTCGATAGTTAAAGCAATTAGCCATTATTTTTTAGTTAGGATTGCCACGTCAGCTGCAGCTATTACTAACTAGTAGACTTCCTCTGGTCAGTCGGTCAAATTATAGACGACTCTACATGAATTCTGGAGCCTCTGATCTCGTTTTTTTACCCCATGTGTCACATAATATATCGATCATGTGAAATAAAATTGTTGTTTTTGATAACTAACTCTACAATAATTTTGACTGAATAAGAAAACAATGAAATCAACAGCATAATGAGATACGCAAATAAGGCATATAATGTTGGTCATTAGACGAACTTCAAGCACCAACCTAGTTAAGACAGATCGAAATCTTGAATATATCTTAAGAAAAAGAAGAAATGAGATACCTGCATTAAATATATTACTGGTTAAACTGAAATTAGGTGTAATGAAAATTGATTTGTATTGGTAGAAAAATATAGAAGACACTTGAGACCAACTTATATGGCGCTAAGATTAAACTATTGCTACTGCGAACTAAGAACTGGGTTGTTGTTTATAAAGTGCACTGATCTGTCAGCATTTAAATACAGAAGCTTGGCTCACTTAATCTTGACAAGAAATATCTAAATCTTAGCTAACACACAACTTAGGAAACTAAACAGTAAATTTGTATTTTGAATTTCGCACAAAGCTACTAGAGGGCTATCTATGCTAGCCGTCCCTAATTTAGCAGTGTAAGACTAGAGGGAAAGCAGCTAGTCATCACCACCCACCGCCAACTCTTGGGCTACTCTTTTACCAGCGAAAAGCGGGATTGACCGTAACTTTATAACACCCCCACGGCTAAAATGGCAAGCATATTTGGCGCGACGGATATGCGAACCCGCGACCCTCAGATTACGATAAATAGTAAAGTAGAATTGGCAATGAGACGGCGAGTTTTTATGTAACTTTTTCTTTATTTGTCTCAAACGTATCGGTGTAAAACATTAAATTAAAATATGCTGTAACTATATATTTTTTTCAAATTATTTGAGGTTAAAATTACATACACATTGATTTGATTACTTATTATCTGAGAACTTTTATTTGTTTTAATGTACGTATTAGATCAACCGAATACAGAAAATTTCGTAGGCGACTTCATAATGTTTTATTTTGTTCACCTCTACACTTATTCATACATGATTCACTTAACGTAGCTCTAATCATGTAATGGATGACAGGGCACTAGACTTGCAACTTGTGGGTCGCAAGCTCGAGTCCACTCATCGACCATGTTCGCCCTTTGTGCTGTGGAAGCATTATAATGTGAAAGTAAATCCCACTTTTCGTTGGTCAAAACGTAGCTCAAGACATGGCCGTGTGTTGTGTTGACTATCTACCCGTTTATCTCTTCTAAATTAGGGACAACACAGTGCGGATATCACGTCGAATGGCCTTGCGCGAAATTTAACAAAAAAATAAGTCCTCAAACTTACCGCTAAACTACCACGATACGTTCCAAGAATAAAGCTGATCTTTTACACAATATGCGATCAAAAATTTGACTAAATACCCAAGAATCAAGCTTAAATTATCAGTTGAGAGTATGAGAAGAGATAACCCTCGAAGGCAGATCTCCTTCATGTCTGGAACTTTTCTTTATTAATCTAAGAAACTTCTTTAGACGTCAACATAAATAACATTGTCAAGCCTGTCATGGACAGATGGTTGGAGCGCTCGACTCGTAATATGAGAGTCGTGGATTCGAGTTCCCGTCACACCGAACATGCTCGGTAATGTTACGGTCAGTCCCACTATTCGTTGGTAAAAGAGTAGTACAAGATTTGGCCGTGATGGCCCTCTAGTTTTACGTAAATGAATTAAAAACGGTTAATGCAGACAACCCTCGTGTAGCTTTGTACGAAACTCAAAACAAACAAACATTTTTTTTTTCAGAAAGAGGAAGTGCATGTTTTTATTCATGGCTTTTTTTATTAAACAAACATATGTCTTTCAATGTCTATGTCTATCAATAAAATAAATCTTAATACTAAACAACATAGCACGAGCCAAATACTTGAGTGTTTTTTTTGTTTTTCTCTGAAGATTACGTGTTATTTAATGATGCCTAAGATGTCTATGTGATGTTATTAGACGGAAAGTCGACTTTATGACGGAAAGTCCATACTATTAATGTGAACATTAAATGCTTGTATGTCAATGAAAGAGACGTGTAACAGACTGGGGATTAAGAACAAGGAATGAAACAGTTGTAAGATAACTCTGTTGGAATAATACATACAGTTTCTTCAAATCGATAATTATCGGCAACTTATTCAATACACCAGATAATTAATTCTAACTTCGAGTTTTATCAGTTGTGAAACCGTTATTTCTTTTCTCAAATTTGAAGACTTAACCGATAATGTAAATGCTCGCGTACAAATGTACCGAAAGCACTGGTTCATATATCAAAAGTTTCTTGAGCAGTTTTCAAGAGTTAAACGAATAAAGACTGTCCGTTTATCATCCAAATTGGCCCGACATGGCCAGGTGGTTAGGGCGCTCGACTCATAATTTAAGGATCGCGGGTTCGAATCCCCGTCGCATCAAACATGCTCGCCCTTTCATCCGTGAGGGCGTTATAATTTGACGATAAATCCAACTATTCATTGGTAAAAGAGTAGCCCAAGAGTTGGCGGCGGATGGTGATGACTAGCTGTCTTTCCTCTAGTCTTACACTGCTAAATTAGGGACGGTTAGCGCAGATAGCCCTGGTGTAGCTTTGAGCGAAATTTCAAAACAAACAAACGTTCATCTCAGTCACACGTGGAATAACAGTAAATCTATACTTTTGAAACACTACTTATTTTTATAAAGTTGTACCAGAGAAGAAATCTGACTGTATAAACTCGTATATCAAAGATGTTATCTAGTGTATCGAAACTATTGGTATGCATTTCAACGATCAATACAAATACATGGAAACCACGCAGAAAAACAAACAAACAAACACTTTCTTTACTACTAAAAATAATAAAGCTTCAAAGGTACAGTAGAGAATGTGAGTGACGTCACTTCACCAATATACTTTTGTTTGGAACATTCCTCGGTTTCTATTGTTATTTTTAATTGTTTAGTGAACATAGAGATTTACGTGTTTGATTCTGTGTAGCTGATAGTACTGTTGTTCTATTCATGATCTACTAATGGGTCTGTCTCCATAACTAGTTTCTATGCGTACTTGTAAAAACAGTTTTTTCTCTAAAAATGTATTTTGAAACACAGCCGGAACTAGTTTCTCTGAGAGCTTGCTACTATAGAAATAACAGTCTATATAAAACAGACGAACAAACTTAGATATTTGAAGTAAGTGTTATGACATTGGTAGTAATGATAAACTTTGTAATGTATGACAGAGATAACATTTCTACAATATGTATAGTCAGTTAAACTTAATTAGACGGGCAACTTAAATAATAATTTTTGAACAGAGCATTTTTAGATATTCTACACATGTCGCATTTAAAGAACAGTCATAAGCTGTCCGTAAGTACTAGACAGTTTCAAAATAAAGCGAAAACAGAAAAGCATACGTGACCACTAGGTAGTTTCACAATAAAATAAGGACGAGAAAGTATACCTGACCAGTATGTAGTTTCAAAATGAAATAAGGATTAGAAAGCGTACGTGACCACAAGGTAGTTTCAAAATAAAAATAAGGACTAAAAAGCACACGTGACCACTAAATAGTTTCAGCATAAAGCGAGGACGAGGAGACATACGTGACCATTAAGAAGCTTCAGAATAAGGCGAGTACAAGAACATGTACGTGACCACTAGGTAGTTTCAGAATAAAGCGAGGGCAAGAAGACATACTTAACTACTAAGCAGTCTTAGAATAAAATAAGGACTAGAAAGCATGTGTGACTACTAATTAGTTTCAGAATAAAGCGAGGGCAAGAAGACATACTCAACTACTAGGCAGTCTAAGAATAAAATAAGGACTAGAAAGCATATGTGACTACTAAGTAGTTTCAGAATAACGCGAGGACAAGAAGACATGCGTGACTACTCAGTAGTTTCAGAATAAAGCGAAGACAAGAAGACATACTTAACTACTAGGCAGTCTCAGAATAAAATAAGGACTAGAAAGTGTATGTGTGACTACTATAGTACAGTTCTACATTAATTACTAGAGTATACCTTATAGCGACAGTTCTACATTAATGAAGACATACTAGGCAGTACTGGTACCTTATAGTGCGTTACAGTTCTACATTAATGAAGACTACTAGGCAGTACTGGTACCTTATAGTGCGTTACAGTTCTACATTAAGTTCTACATTAATGAAGACTACTAGGCAGTACTGGTACCTTATAGTGCGTTACAGTTCTACATTAATGAATGATATCCCTTTGCTTTTCACAATTTGTTAAAAAGTTATTTTTATTCTGTTATTTAGTGCTTATTGTCCTCAATCGATACGAGAGGTTGTTAGTAACTTGCTATTCGTGGAGATTTGTTAAACAATAAAGTAGCCTATACTCCGCTGTGTCAGCTGTAAGTTTGTGGTTTTGTTGCTTAACAACCAACAAATAAAACTATTCTGTCTGATTAAAACAAACTTCTTGTTCCTACTGAAGTTATAAAACAACTAAGAACATATTTAATTATTCCTATTCTCCCACACTTGACACTGACTTTTGTGACGGACACGAACACCTAAAGTCTGAGAGATCGGTTTCGAAACATATCCCATAATACCTCCAATGAACAATACCTTTTAAGTTTTGTACACGTATATTTAGAGTTTTATAAAATAGCATAAAACGTGACAATAGATGTAAAAGTAAAGTCACATCACAAAAAATAAAACTAAAGGTTAATATTCGTCGTGTGGGACCTGTAACCGAACTTGGGTCTTTGAACTTACGTAATCTATATTATGTCAGTTGTATTTAACTAACTTTGTAAAGCATTCATGAATTATGGTTACGTTATTGAAAAATCTGAAGGAAAAATAGACATATAGAGTGGTTTACTGTGGATTGTTCCTGTTTTTTGTTTGAGTTGGAGACAATGTTTCGGACTAAGTGTTGAGATATTCGAATGGGTCTCAAACGTCGAATCCAAACCAGACTGAAGGCAGGAGCAGTCTGTAGGAAGCTATTAAACATACCAATAGTCTGAATAAAACATTTCTAAAAAAACTATTACGGTCATTTCTGGTTTACTGTTTCTGTTTATCTTTTTTGTTTTGTTGAGTTTTGCGTTAAATTACTTGAAAGATATCTGTGCTAAATGTTCTTAATCTAAAAGTGGTATACTGGAGGGAATTTAGCCAGCTAAGTCCCCCCTTAATTTTTGGGCTACAATTTACAACGACCTCTTAGACTGACTATCACATTATACCGTCTTCACGGCTGAAAGGACAAACCTATTTGATGAAGGGTTTCGATCCCAAACTCGCATATCAGACAGTGATTTACTTTGCCTTTTATTGTCAATCGTTTGTTTGTTTTTGAATATCGCGCAAAGCTACAAGAGGGCTATCTGTGCTAGCCGTCCCGAATTTAGTATTGAAAGACGAGAGGGAAGGCAGCTAGTCATAACCTCTCACCTCCAACTCTTGGGTCATTCTCTTCTACCAACCAATAGTGGGATTGGCCGTGAAATTATAGCACCCCACGGCTAAAATGATTGGTGAGACAAGGATTAGAACCCATGACCTTCATACAAGATATATTGGAAATTGCAGTTTAACATTAGAGAATAATTACTACTCGGCTGAGAACAATCGATGCTGTTATAAAATGAAAAAAAAAAATATGGGACTTACTTCCTCAGCATCATTTTATTTTATAATTTATTTGTTTTAACTCGACTGCAATTGCCTAGTCACATTAATATACAACTTTTTATTCGATAGATAAAAAGTTAGATTTAGTTCGATAGATTTAGCAACTTTTGCTAAATCAACACTTAGGTATGTGTGTTATGCCAACATCATATTAGGGTATTTGCTGTGTCCATCGCGGGGAATCGAACCATTGATTTTAGCGCTGCAAGTTCGTGTACTTACTGCTGTCTCACCGGGGTACAACTAAGTGTCTTAAAAAATTTAAATGTACCAGTTTCCCGTTTAGATTAGCTCGCCTATATATCGTTAATGACGTTTTAAAATTAGTTATATCCTAACAACTGAAGAGAGGTGACAAACAACAAAATTTCGTAGAGAACTATTTACTGTTTAAAGAAGAAACACAATTTTGATGAAAGCCTCAAGTGTTAAGGATTGTCTTTGGACAATAAGCTGACAATCTGTATCCATTAACAACTGAGGGTTGCGGGTTCGAATCCCCGTCGCACCAAACATGCTCGCCCTTTCAGCCGTGGGGGCGTTATAATGTTACGGTCAATCCCACTATTCATTGGTAAAAGAGTAGCTCGAGAGTTGGCGGTGGGTGGTGATGATTATCTGCCTTCCCTCTAGTCTTACACTGCTAAATTAGAGACGGCTAGCGCAGATAGCCCTCAAATAGCTTTGCGCCAAATTCAAAGCAAACCAAATCAAAATCTATTACAACATTGAGAGGAGATTTTCTAGAAGTTTTAGTTAAGACAGCAATACTGGTGGGCATTATTTATTCTTACGCTCAAGAATCTTCTACAGATTTATGGAACAAGCAAGAATTATGCAATACAGTTAACAGTATAAGTTACATGCGTTTCACTAAATCATACATCGATATTACAATAAATATATAACAGTAAATCCTCTACATTTTTCACGTAAAAAAAGTGGGCAGTTCTATTGAATCTTTACTTTCCTCTGATGCAATTCTCAACTGGTAAGGAACGTGGGCTAAATACATTATCGTTGAATATGTTGTCGTGGTGCCATGATTCAAAGTTTGGGCGGTACGACACTGCATTAGCACATGCAAATCCTTCTCAGAAAAATGCGATTATCTCTCTATGCGCAAATCTGGTAGCTATGAATGTGTCACTGCTTGACTTTAACTGGATGTACCTTCTGTGCTAACATTTTTCTCTTAGGTTAATCAAAACTGCCTTTTTGAAGGGAGAAAAGTGAAATAACTCTTTAAGTCGTAACGGTTCACTGAGCATCAAAGAATCAATTAATTTTATTAAATCCAATAGCGTGAAATAACGGAGACAGTTTTCGTTGATTTATCTTATATTCTTGTGTTTTTCCTGTCAATTCTGAGCCCTGTGGAGTCGTTACGAAAGTTACAGACTTTTTTTTCCCAAGTTGGAGAGAAACGATTAGCAGAACACATTTGAGCGCTCCAGGACTGAGTGGTTTAAGTTATTGTCAATAAAAGTGAATATAGCAGTTAAGCTTGTACGAATTAATTCGGTTTTACCTGTTTACAACAATTAAATGCAAAGGGTAATCAAGTTAAGCTCTTGCAACCATAGAACTGAAAGGTCACGTGATAGTCCTTTCGGTTATGATTTGACAAAGTGGAATCACAAAGAAAAAATATTATTTTCAGAATACAACAAAAGCAGTGCGGTTCTTTCAAAAAATGTATTTTTAGGCTTGCTTTAAATAAAGAGGATCATAAAGAAGACAATGATTTTAAAAAAATTACGCAAAAGATTCTTCAGTTTTTTGGTCTTTTCATTTTCAAATATAAATTCGCACGTTTTACTGTTTTTCATATAAAACCCCAAATATATTTGTATCCGAAAGTTCTACGTCGGTAGCTATTGTTTAATATTCACGTGTGATTTACTTCGAACTTGTATGTGTTGGCTGGAATTTTGTATATGAGAAAAATCTAAATTTCTCAGCCTTCGAATCCCTGTTGCACCAAACATGCTCGTCCTTTCCGCCGTGGGGGCGTTATAATGTTACGATCAATCCCACTATTCGTTGATAAAAGAGTACCCCAAGAGTCGGCAGTGACTAGCTGCCTTCCCTCTAGTCTTACACTGCTAAATTATGGATGGCTAGCGCAGATAGCCCTCGTGTAGCTTCGCGCAAAATTCAAGCAAAAACAAACTAATCATTCAAACAAAGTTTCAGCTTATATAGTACCACGCAGTACTCTATCCATATTTATGCACAAGTATGCAAACATGGAGACAGTATCCGATAGACTCTTGCATAATGCACTAAATTATTTTAATAAAAATTGACATAAAAATGATTTATTGTGTGATCTCGACAGATACTACGTACACTATGAACATAGTCATAAGTACCTCTCTCCTATGGATGTATATTTAATAAATATAAATGTTACCACGCACTAGACGTTTAGAACTATTATAATATTCACAGCTTTCTTTCTTTCCTTCTTTATCATTTTTCTTCGTTAATTATAAATATAAATAGGGTTTAGATATATATATATAAATAAAAGAAGAAAATAAAAAACATAAACTTAAAAAAAGGCAACTGAAGACAATATATGGACATTGCCCTGAAAAGGGCCGGAGTACTGTCGGTTGCTCTGGCCCACAAGCACCACAACAACAACATGGTAGTAGTGGACATGAAAGCTAGGGATAGAGGAAGAGGTCTTGTGTACCTGACCCTCCTGGGTATCTGAAATTCAACATACCCAAATACCCACAAACAAGAAGCGAAACAAAGAGTCACCCCCACTGGTACAGCGGGAAGTCTACAAATTTACAACGCCAAAATCAGGCGTTCGATTCCCGTCGATGGACTCGGCAGATAGCCCGATCTAGCTTTGTTATAAGAAAAAAACAAACACTCAAACAAAGGTGGCCTTCATAAAGTATTGGTTGTATAATTTCCACTTTACTACAGAGGGGTGTGTTTTTCTTATAACAAAGCCACATTGGGCTATCTGTTTTGTCCGCCAAGAGGGATCGAGACCATGATTTCAGCGTTGTAAATTCGAAGACTTACCGCTGTCCCAGCGGGGGACTACTACAAAGGGTTTGGCCATACATGTCGCAATTCTTACTGTATCATATAATAAGTATCTATTTTTGTCGTATTACAGTGAGTATGAATTAGTGGATACCAATTACATCAAAAGAATTGACTTTCAGTTACTCTCATCATTAGTAACTTTGTTAAATTTTACTTTTTCGAGTGTTGCATTTATTTTAATTTTGGTGTAATAATATACAAACTTAGCACACAAAAATAGTTTATAATTTCTATAGACGTGTGTAACTTTTTTTTATAAAATCAACTCTCACATTGTATACATTCCTGGTGTGCATGGAACATGCATTAAACTTGCCTAGTAATCAAAATACAGCGAAAGGAAGTCACATATCACCCAGGGCTAGGAAGTCAAATACACTGATTCTACTGTTAGTAACCTTATCGCACGCACTTAAGTGAAAACTTAAGTCGTACTTGGAATTATTTTAAAACTATGTCCAGTTCTTGACAAAAATAAATAAAATAATATATCATATTTGAAGTTGATATAATTTTTTTCTTATATTAGCCAATTCAACTACAATGAAGAAAACAAAAAATCGTGGGGGGAGGGAACCTTCCAGAGACCGTTTGTAAAGCAAACTGCAGGTTCCCGGGGGCTTGGACATCGATTTATCTATGTTACTTGTTCTTCGCAAAAGGACAAGCTCACTATACAAAAATGCAATGGACTTTCTATGACGTGATTCATGTTCTTAGTATTTCACCACTAGGCGTCGCACAGTAAACTTGTTTGTTTGTTTGTTTTGGAATTTCTCACAAAGCTACTCGAGGGCTATCTGTGCTAGCCGTCCCTAATTTAGCAGAGTAAGACTAGAGGGAAGGCAGCTAGTCATCACCACCCACCGCCAACTCTGGGGCTACTCTTTTACCAACGAATAGTGGGATTGGCCATCACATTATAACGCCCCCACGGCTGGGAGGGTGAGCATGTTTGGTGCGACGGGGATGCAAACCCGCGACCCTCAGATTACGAGCCAAAGGTCAGCTAGTTCCAAACAACAAACACATTATTCAGGTGGTTGACCATTTTCCTCAACTACCTGGATTATGAAACAAACCCAACAGGTACGTTTGGGCATTTTCACTTTGAAATACCAATTTCTATAAATCAAAGTGGGATTGTTATAGATTTTCACATTATACACCCCCACGGCTGGGAGGGCGAGCATGTTTAGCGCGACGCGGGCGCGCACAGTAAACAACAAATAACTGTTGTAATGTTTGTTGAGAAAACATCCTTTGTTAATAGTTTATATTTTAACTATTATTGTGGGTATTATAAACAACAACTAAAGTTTTTAAAGGGATTCCAGGACTGGCGTTTCTCTATATAACTAGGATTAGTTCCCTACGTAAAATATTTTATAATACGTGATTAAAAAAAAACGGTGATACCAATAGAAAATCTATAACACGATAACTTTGAGTTTCCCCGTTTGATTTATAGAAATTCTAAGAAACGTATTTCAAAGTGAAAATGCTAAGAAAACGTACCTGCCTTAACAACATTTTTTGTTGATAGGTGAGGATACGAATATTTTAACCAAGTTGTTGAAAGATAGCGTAAAGAACAAAATACATATCAACTTAAATAACGAGTTAAAGTACGATTTCTTAAAGCTGAATACCCATAATAACATTTACTATTAGGTTTTACGTTTCTTATTCGTGTAGACAAATCTAAACGCTACGTAATATCTGCTTTTAATTTACGCTTGTTGCTACATACAGTCTAAACAACCAGCAAAACATGCCTTGTAACTGCGTAATTACGTTTTTACTGCAAAGACAATTGAAGCAATATGTGTTATGCTAGCCTTCAGACAGTAGCGTTAGATCAGAATGTAGGTAATATATACATTATTCTAGCCTGAAGATAATACGCATTACGTCAGCCTGTTGGCGGTGTACATCATACAAGACTGCACGAAACTAGTTCTGTTTTAGAAAACATTTCAAACTTGCTTAGCTGTGCTTTATACAAGAGTTTTGGATCAATTAGAACGTTTCATTCCTTAACAAACATTTTAAAAACAAAGCCTTCAAATTGTGAAACCGTATTAATCAGAATCTGACCAAAACGTATTTTTCACAATTACCAGTGGAGTACTACTGTACTGCTGTCAAAAACTGCAACATTTTATCTATAACAGAACTGAAACATCTGGTTCAGATTCGTGATAATTAGCTGTTTCTTCTTTCTTTAATAGGCCTTATACCACTGCCAGAAGACACCTGTTATTTCTTTATGAATATATCTAGAATGAATTTATTGGTACGTTATTAAACAGGTCACGCAAAAAACCTCCAGTACGTTTTCGTCGGTTTTACACACGGATGAAAAATGTTAAAAGCCAAAGCTTAGTGACCTTAGAAGTAATGTAAGCTTTTACTTCGTAAACTCTGGAGTGTATGGTTATGTGTTAAAAACGTTCCTTCTACATATAAACTAACAGAGATGCAAAATGTCGGAATACCTCTTTTTGTATTTTTTAAATTTTCTTTAAGATGCTATGAGGAAGGTTGTGCCATTTTTCTGTTTTTCAATATGACGTACCAGTGTCCTTTATCGTTTTGCACGTGAATTTACACCACTTCTAAACAAAGAACTGGTCCCGGCATGGCCAAGCGTGTTTCGCTCTTTCAGCCGTGGGGGCGTTATAATGTACGGTCAATCCCACTATTCGTTGGTAAAAAAGTAGCCCAAGAGTTGGCGGTGGGTGGTAATGAATAGCTGTCTTTCCTCTAGTCTTATCCTGCTAAATTAGGGACGGCTAGCACAGATAGCCCTCGAGTAGCTTTGCGCGAAAATCAAAACAAAACAAATACAAAGAACTAAAACTTGAAATTAAAGTGCACAGATATTTTCACTTATAAGCACCAGGAAATCTTCGGGATTAATTTGTAAATCCAACTGGTATGTTCAATTAAGTCATTTTACAACTACATCTTCTATAGTTACGGACTCGCAGTTCGTGCTATAGTGAGTCTCGTTTTCTGTAACTTTTGCGTCTCTGTCTTTGAATTTAAAGAGTGTGTAATAAGATTTGAGCATCAGTAGCTCTTCCACGTTACTTGAACTAATATAGTTTCTAATTTAAAACTAATTGTCGCTTGATAGTCTTTAACAGTGAGAGATAAACAACGAGTTGAATAGTTATGAAACGGTGCGTAACAGAACAAAGTTTCATGTAAGCTCCTAAAGGGTTCACACATTTAACAATCTGTATATCTTTTTTCCGTAGACTATATTGTATAAAGTCAATGCTTTTTCTAACACTGTGAATCGAAAATAAAATAACATGCATGATTATACTGTTTTTATATTATTTATTTCACTCATTTCAACTACTGTCACATACAGTAGGTTTTCTAAACACACACACACAAATATATATATATTTGTTTTTCGAGAAAGGATTTATTCTATCAATGATTAAAAAGCCCCAAATTTACTTAAGTTATCTGTAATTATGTTTTTGAATAAAAGGTTTACTTTCAGTTAAGTCAGCATAACATAAAGTATTCAATAACTAGAAGTTAGCTACTCTTCTGATAAACCAGTGCAACGTATCTTGCGTATATTTGATATGATTGCACGTGTTAGGTGGCGCTACTGACATTAGATAATTTTTGGGACTGGTAATATAAGGCTTATTGCTACAAAATGTTAAACTTTAACTGGAGTATAAATTAATATATATTTCAATATAAGATCTAGTTTTCAAGGAGGGAACTGACCTCAGTGATACGTACGCTCACCAGTTGTAACTTATGTAAAGGTAATTTATTTTTAAAACATTATTTCACGAAAAGTAAAACCACAATATGCTGTTTTCAGTTAAGACCTAAGAAATTAAAAATGACATTTAAAAAAAAAACTGTCTTGTTCTCATCTGTATACTGAATTTGATATTATTCAACAACTGTCAAATAAATAAGTGTTAAAGTTTACAGTTACATGTTAATAAACTAGTCATGGCCTACTGATTATTTTTCATTTGTCACAAAATTGCTATGGGCTTTTTTTTTAGTAGATGTTCTATAGAAGTAACAATTATATACCACTATTCGATTGGAAGACCCTAAGCGTTGATGGTAGGTGTTGTCCACTAGGTGTCTTTCCTCTGGTCTATTAGTTAAAAAGTTTCTGTTTATTTGTTGTTGAAATTCTCACAAAGCTACACGAGCGCTACCTGCGCTAATCGTCCTTAATTTAGCAGTGTAAGACTAGCGGAAAGGAAGCTAATCATCACCACCCACCGCCAACTCTTGGGCTACTCTTTTACTAACGAATAGTGGGATTGACCGTCAAATTATAACGTTCTTAGGGCTAAAAGAGTGATTATGTTTGGCGTGACGGGGATTCAAACCCGCGACCTTCGGATTAGAAGTCGAGTGCCTTAACTGCCGGGCCAGTTAAAAAGAAAGGGCAGCTAGCGAAACAAACAATACGTACAATGACAAGTAGCACACCAAAGAATGTAAATGAATAGTTTAATTATATTTTTAATCAAAAGAAAACGCCGACGTATCAACAAATTATATAAACATTTAAGAAATGAACAAAATTAGTTCTGTGTCCAAATTAAAATTTCTTTCAGAACAAAAACAATGTCTTAAGAAACGTTTATACGACTGTTTTAATTTGTATTAAGGAATCATGGAGTTATAAGTCTATCAAAATCCTAATTTTTCATTATAATTAACCTTTCCGTAACACTTGCCTAACAATTTTTTCTCACAGATATGAATTATTCCTTCCCCTTAAGTTCGGCCTGGCATGGCCAGGCGGTTAAGGCATTCGACTCGTAATCTGAGGGTCGTGAATTCCAATCCCAATCACACCAAACATGCTCGTCCTTTCAGCCGTGGGTGCGTTATAATGTAATGGTCAATCCCACTATTCGTTGGTAAAAGAGTAGCCCAAGAGTTGGCGGTGGGTGGTGATGACTTCCTATAGTCTTACGCTGCTAAATTAGCGATGATGGCTAGCCCTCGTGTAACCTTGTGTGAACTTCAAAACACAAACAAATAGCCTTTTGTTACAGCAACCCCTTTCAAAGCCATGACCACTCGAATTCTACGTGTCGAATTTTATACCGGAAAGTACATTTTTTGCTTTGTGTGTGTAGCCCTACTTATGACAAATAGTTTCGTGTATGATGACACATTCATTTCTTTATTTCATAACAAGAGTATCGAACATAAATACCCTAATTAAAACCTTTATTATACACAAGTTAATTGGTACTTATATTTAAAGTCTAGCATTAAGTAGCCTGTTGCTACTTTTAAAGTATATATATATATTAACTGGGGGAAAGGTACTTAGGCATATTTTCATCATGTATGATATGACGTAACAGTGAAGTCAGTTATTGGTTCTTATTCAGATTTTTCTAAATTCAGTGCTTGAACTACTGAGTTTCTATTGCGTGCTCGAAAACTTAAGCCTAACAGAAGAGTCTCTGAGAAGAGATGACTTTTTTAATACTTTAAATTTGTCTTTGAAGCCCTTTATAAATTGATAAACTAATTGGCTTACTGTGTTGCAGAACAAAACACGTTTATGAATTAGAGAGATTAGCGAAGGTGTAAAGTGCCCGACTTTTTATTTATCACAACTTTATTCTAATCACCGACGTCCAGTCGCCCTAACTTTCAAGATTATGAGATGTTATTGTAAAGGATTTTACTGTTACAGGAATTTATGGTACGTGGTGATTTCGGCCTACTCTGAAAACGGATATTTGATGCTGTTAAATTTGTTTGTTTGTTTGTTTTGGAATTTCGCACAAAGCTACTCGAGGGCTATCTGTGCTAGCCGTCCCTAATTTAGCAGTGTAAGACTAGAGGGAAGGCATAGTCATCACCACCCACCGCCACTCTTGGGCTACTCTTTTATCAACGAAAGTGGGATTGACCGTAACATTATAACGCCCCCACGACTGGGAGGGCGAGCATGTTTGGCGCGACTCGGGCGTGAACCCGCGACCCTCAGATTACGAAGTGCACGCCTTAACGAGCTAGGCCATGCCGGGCCTTGATGCTGTTAAACAAATATTTAATTTCTATAGAACAGACAACGTTTCATTTAGTGAAACAATATTGAAAAATATTTTGGAAACCGCGAATTGGTGCCATGAATAAAATAACAGAAATGTATAATTTTCAATAGCTGTGAGTGTTGGAAAGTAATAAATGATAAAAAGAAAGTAAAATTAATTTTATTAAAAACCCGAAATGCCTTGTTATATTTACAAATATAATAATGTTTATTAATTACTGTTGATGGTGGATTTTAACGCAAATCTATACGATGAACCATTTGCAAATTTAGCACTATAAGTCCTGAAACTCCTCCTCTGGTAAAGCAGAATATCTGCGGATTTGCAACGCTAGAAATCAAGTTTTAATATCCGAGGTGGGCAGAGCACAGATAGCCCAATGTGTAGTCAAGAAATTGTCACTGACCCACTTGTTAGAACTAACTGAAGACATCGGTACATTTGACCTTCTCAAATATTTACAAAGTACTCCCTAATGTCTTAAGAATCTATAAGACATTTATGGACATTACAGCGAAATAGATCTCAGAATCCAAAGATCACAGCTATTTTAGGAGTAAGAAAAGTATATGTTATTGTTTTGTTTTAAGTTTTCTTTCTTTTAATGCTAGGCAATTGTCATAAGGTATAACGTTTGAATGTTTGGATACATCCGGGACGTTTTCCGTGTTGTAAACGAGATCACGATTAATCCACTAGAAGTACAACTTTCATTAGAAAAAAAAATTGTTTCAGAATTTTCAATCGAAGTATACAAAGGACTATCTGGACATAGCAGCTACAAATGTTTGGAATTTAATCTGCTCTTGAATAACGGTTGTCATTCTTAAAGATAACGTTCTGACGAAGCAATATTCTTAAGATTCACAAAACCCATTAGACCACGACCGCTTCCCGTAGAAAGTAGAAATAAAAGACAAAAAAAACAACACCTAATCACTCAGTGATTTGAATACATTAACAATAGTTTTATTTTCAAATCAAGTATTCGCGCAAAATCGTTCCTAGTTTTAAAAATATGAGCTAAAACCACAAACCATCAACTCCTGGACTACTCTAATTGAATTATGGGATTTGAAAGTTACTCTCATAATACACCCACAGCCCCAAAATAAGAAGCACTTTTCTGCGGGAAAATTGCATGGAAGCCCGAATCCAGTTTTTCAAAATAATAAAGATATCGATTCCAGCGATACCGCAGACGCTCGTGAAACAAAAAATATAAAATTGTCTGTAAATAATACACTCTTGCTTATATAAGATACAGGTTTGTTTTGTTTTTTTTTAATTTCGCGCAAAGCTACTCGAGGGCTATCTGCACTAGCCGTCCCTAATTTAGCAGTGTAAGACTAGAGGGAAGGCAGCTAGTCATCACCACCCACCGCCAACTCTTGAGTTACTTTTTTACAAACGAATAGTGGAATTGATCGTCACATTATCACGGCCCCACGACTGAAAGTGCGAGTATGTTTGGTGCGACCGGGATTCGAACCCGTGACCTTCAGATTATGAGTCGAACCCTTTAACCAACCTGGCCATGCCGGCCAAGATACAGGTCCGGCATGACCAGGTGATTAAAGCACTCGACTCGTAATCTGAAGGTCGAGGATTCGAATCCCCTTTACACCTTAACATGCTCGCCCTTTCAACCGTGGGGGCGTGATAATGCAACGGTCAAGCCCACTATTCGTTTGAATAGCAGCCTACGAGTTGGTGGTGGGTGCTGATGACTATTTGCCTTCTCTTTAGTCTAATACCGCTGGATAATGAAACGTAAAGTATTTTGCTATGTCACAAACGACTAACTGCGTAGACACATTTGTGGAAAATCTGTTTTTCACGTGTCTAATCCTAATGGAATATACTAATCTCACAACTTTATCAAACGGATACTAACAGTCTTTTTGAGATGTTTGTGTTCTTTATTGGACGAAACATTCAAATGATAACGTGTTTTCAGAAGACAAAAAAAAATCAGAAAACAATGTACAACTTATTTCAAGGATTCTTGAAGTTTCAAAAAATTTAGATTTGTTTTAAACAGTAAATTAAACAACGTTATAGTTATAACTAACAATGTCATAGAAACGACATTTTTTATTATATCACAACAATAACAAAATTTCAATGATAATGATATAATAATAAAAGACATCACAATAGAAGTATTAAATGACATAGTATTCATATCTGTACAAACGATTGTCTGTGCTGAAAATTCCTAACGATATGCACCGAGGCTATATGGATTAACTAACCCTAACTTTGAACTGAATAAATTTAAGTAAAGCAGCTAGTCAACAGCGTTAACCGACAGCTCTTGGACTACTCTAATCGGATAGATGGATTTTATAATAGTAATTATAAAACACCCACAATCCCAAAGTGCGAAACAATGAACAGATTAATAAAACTTTATATAAGAACATTGGTAGTGTCAGTCCTGGCTACATTAATAAACCAACAATGAACAGATTAATAAAACTTTATATAAGAACATTGGTAATGTCAGTCCTGACTACATTAATAAACCAAAAATGAACAGATTAATAAAACTTTATATAAGAACATTGGTAATGTCAGTCCTGGCTACATTAATAAACCAGCAATGAACAGATTAATAAAACTTTATATAAGAACATTGGTAATATCAGTCCTGGCTACATAAATAAACCAAAAATGAACAGATTAATAAAACTTTATATAAGAACATTGGTAGTGTTAGTCCTGGCTACATTAATAAACCAACAATGAACAGATTAATAAAACTTTATATAAGAACATTGGTAATGTCAGTCCTGACTACATTAATAAACCAAAAATGAACAGATTAATAAAACTTTATATAAGAACATTGGTAATGTCAGTCCTGGCTACATTAATAAACCAGCAATGAACAGATTAATAAAACTTTATATAAGAACATTGGTAATATCAGTCCTTGCTATATAAATAAACCAAAAATGAACAGATTAATAAAACTTTATATAAGAACATTGGAAGTGTTAGTCCTGGCGACATTAATAGACCAACAATGCACAGATTAATAAAACTTTATATAAAAAACATCGGTATTGTCAGTCCTGGCTACATTAATAAACCAGCAATGAACAGATTAATAAAACTTTATATAAGAACATTGGTAATGTCAGTCCTGGCTACCTTAATAAACCAACAATGAACAGATTAATAAAACTTTATATAAGAACATCGGCATTGTCAGTTTGTTTTTTTTTTTTGCGACGTTTATGGGATGCAAACCATAAACCTTCAGATTCACAGGCAGATTTTCAATCCAGCAAATCACGTAGAGATTATTTCGCAAGTATGACTTTAGATTAAAGAGAAAACAAGTAAAATACGTGAACTAATTACAAAAAATAACGTTTAACATTTAGGTTAATTTCCTACCATGTCCACACAAGATAATCACGACGATAAAAATACCCCAATTAGCAGATATATCTGAGTACCAAAATATAAGTATCATGTACCTCAATGATATGCTGTAATAATACGTATGGTTCTATGTAATCTTAATGTTTATAGTAAATAGCATGAAATCATAGTCGTGTCATCTCTCAATGGGACAGCGATAAGTCTTCGTGTTTTCAACGCTGAAATCAGGGGTTCGATTTCCCTCGGTGGACACTGCAGATATCCCGATGTGGCTTTGCTATAAGAAAACATATACACAGACGGGCCCCTTAAAACATAAAGATGTTGTTTTTTTTAGCACAAAGCTACACAATGAGCTATATGTGCTTTGGCAACAACGAGTGTCGAAACCCATTTTTAGTAATGTGAGTCCGCAGAGACACCGCTCTGCCACTGGGAGGCAAAATATAAATAGTTATGCACTGTATAGGAAGATGTTAGGTTATACACCTGGTATTTTGCATAAAAAACAGCAAGAGTATATTCACTATCTAATCAAATACAATACTAACATTTTACAGATAAAATATGTAGACATAACTTATAACTATCAAGTACAATAGTCGTGAATGAAATTAACTAAATTATTTGCATTCAGGGTTAACAACTGTTACACCTCACAACTACGTCATCTGTTAATTACAATTAATGTTTGTAATTAAACTTGGCAACCGTAACATCTGATAACTAAGAACAAAGTGAACTTATGTTTTAGTCAGATTTGACAGTGGTTACACCCGTAGTCAAGACTGTGAAAATAGCCAATGTATATAATAATAATTAAACACATCAGTCAGTTATGACACACTTTATGCCTTGAGTGACATATAAGAGTGAGAATCTATTCACACTATTCGATTAAAGGATCCCAAGAGCTGACGGTAAGTGTTGTAGGACGAATTTTCTCTCTTCTAGTACATTACCTCAAAATTAGGAACAGGTTTATGCATGTATTTCCTTTAAGTAGCGCTATTTAATTTTTTTTGGAACAAATAAAACAGTTTTGATACCCAGCGAGATTTACTAATTGAGATTCAAGTATTTATCTCTGACTCTCTTCTTATTAAAAATGATTATAAGGAAATTTTATTATTTCTTTGGTTGCAAAACTGAATTTTATAAAAATGACTAAACAGGCACAAAAGATGAAGGACGATATATTGGTTTCTCTAAAAAAAATTGTGGCACAAGCGATATAACTATGATTTCACTTAAAATGAACTTGCTTGGAATTATCCTGAAAAAAAATCCCCGGTATGGCCAAGTGGATAAGATACTTGACTCGTAATCCAAGAATCGTCGGTTCGAATCACCGTGACACCAAACATGCTCGCCCTTTCAGGTGTGGGAGCGTTATAATGTTACGGTCAATTCCACTATTCGTTGGTAAAAGAGTAGCGCAAGAGTTGGCGATGGGTGGTGATGACTAGCTGCCTTCCCTCAAGTCTTACACTGCTAAATTAGGGACGGCTAGCTCAGATAGCCCTCGAGTAGCTTTGCGCGAAATTAAAAAAAAACAACAATAACAAAGCCTGACATGTGACATTTTTGTTACCTATCCTGTAACACTTGAAGTTAAATTTGTCATATCTTGTTCGTAAAAGTTGTTGTTTGTTAGATTTTGTCTCAAGACGCTCTGTGTCATCTGTGTATGTTAGTCACTTGAACTACTGTTTATCTTGCAAACTGACAACAATATGAAATGATACTGTAGTTGCTATGCAACATGACATAAAAGCCATTGTAGGAACGTACTGTCACAAAGCGTACTGCTTTCACTGTACAGGGTGGCCCGTAAGTCCCCACCCATCCATATATCTTATTGTATCCAGGGTGTCACCAGAATACTTGCGCTCATGTACCCACGTACTTGTCACAATACGCTCTTCAAGTGTAAATGGTCTTACATCGGCCATATTTCTCTGAAAAAAGGAGCAAATGTATAATACATGCGTAATTGAATATAACGTAATAACATATGGATGGATAGGGACTTAGGGCCACCCTGTATATTAGAAGTTGTTAATCTAGCTGATTTTAACAAATAATTATGTTAATACGCCACGAATTACCTAATTTTGATTGGCTCACAGAGGAATTTACCTACGTTTAACTGCCTTAAAGCTGATTTCACAAAGTTTATTTGTTTCCCTTAACTATTAAGTGTGAAGTTAAGATATACTATGGTGTAGGGGTGAGGTATTAATGTACCGTCATTTTTGATGGACTACACCTTCGTCCTTTATATTGTTGTCCACGGTGCTACTTTCTTGACATCGGATGTCTCAAGTGAAGATTAAAAAAAGGAAAAACACTGACGTGATTTTTTTTATATTTCTCGAAGTTCTTTCATTGTTGTTATTTCAGACTCGGGTTCTTCGTCTTAAGCTAGTGGAAATCGTTATGATGCGATATATTTCCTAATTGAGCACGTACAATGGAGTTGATGTTCCACATAACGATAAAAGAAGTTTATGCTCAGCGTTGCCTAGCACGAGTTTCTGGTACAGATGGAAAACTCAAAGTTCGGCCTTTTATGACGAAATTGTTTTTTTATTATAAGAATCAAAAGAACAGTAATCATAAAAGGTACACGCAGAGGGAGGAGTGTACCTTGACAAAACTTTTCAGATGTTAAAAAGAAAACATTGTTTTGTTTGATATTAATCACAAAACAACACAGTGGGCTATTTGTGTTGTGCCCATCAGGGGTATCAAAATCCGAATTATAATGCATTTTAAAAACTTTCGTTAATTTGCAACAAACAAAACCTTTTCCGTTTCTGATATTATATTTCATATAGTTTCATCGGGTTTATTCCAAGTAAACCTAAAACCGTAATTTATTATCCCTGATGGTAAGCCTCTGATATTTTAATCACAATAAAATATAAAATAAGCTGCCTTGAACTTTTATGAATATTATACTTCCATCCCCACGATGGATCCTCAGTGAGGCTGCAGGACTATAACGTTAGAACCCGGTTTAAATAAATGTAGTGGGCTAGCACAAATAGCCCATTGTGTAGCTTTGCGCTTAGCAACAAGAGAAACCAAAAATAAATTAACGTAAGAATCTTTGACCAAATACATTTACAAATCTTTCTGGGAGGGGGAACTTTTGTTGCTATTTTAGCGGCACCAGTTCTAATATGACAATTAGTTTCTGTGTCAGAAATGGAGTCGTAATGTAGAACATTAATAATTTAATTATTATAGGTGTAATGAGGAAAATTAAAGTAAAGCAGCACTGCACTTTAATTCATTCCAATCTTAATTGCACAGGCAGACCCAGTGGTAAGCTTTAGGACTTATGAAAACAAAAAAAAATGTGAGGATATAACGCGTTTTGCAGAAAAATGTAGCGAAACTATTTTGATGAAACACAAAAACGACGGTTTTTTTCCTTACAAATATTAATCCCTGCTGAATGTCTGAAATTCTAAGAACAGCAAGCTATGCTGCTAAATGAAAATACTTATAGCATCAGTTCCTTCTATTTCTTGAAAAGATAGAAGAACTCCCGTAACACATTATAAAAATCTTAAGACATTTCCATGAAGAAAACGGCCCGCAGAGACCCAATGATAAGCTTGAGGACTTATAACGTTAGATCCCCATGGTGATAGAGTGCATATTATCATTGTATAATTCTATTTAGATACAAGATACATACAAAACGCCCCACAGAATGAAAAAGAAAGGCCCAGTTAAGATTTTATAATAAAAGTTTGTTCGTGTGTATGTTTTGAAATTCGCGCAAGGCAACACGAGTGTTATCTGCGCTAGCCGTCCCTAATTTAGCAGCGTAAGACTAGAAGGAAGGCAGCTAGTCGTTACCACCCACTGCCAACTCTTGGAATATTCTTTTACTGACGAATAGTGGTATTGAATGTCACATTATAATGACCCGAGGGCTAAGAGGGCTAGAATGTTTGATGTGACAGGGATTCGAACCCGTGACCATCGTATTACGAGTCGAGTGTCTTTACCTCCTGGCCACACCAGGCCGAAATCACAAAAGAGCACACTCTCTGTAAAATACATTTCTATGACAATCCTGTTTGTTCGCGTTATTTTTCAGGTGGGTTAAGGCGTTCGACTCGTAATCTGAGAGTCGCGGGTTCGAATCTCGGTTGCACCAAAACTGCTCGCCCTTTCAGCAGTTGGAGCGTTATAAATTATGGTCAATCCCACTATTTGTTACTAGCCCAGGACTTTGTGGTTGGTGGTGATGATAGGTGTCTTCTCTCTAGCCCACTACTAAGTTAGGAACGGCTAGCGCAGATAGCCCTTGTGTAATTTTGCGCACAATACACCAATAAACAAACAATAAATCAGCTGAATATTTCACCAATAAACGTTGTTAAATCAAAAACTTCCTTTTTCAGGTGGATATCAACGTTTTATTTCCAATTAAAATCCTACTATTTAGAATCACAATATTACAGTCTTTCAAGTTCTTAAAATAAAACAACGAATGTTTTTAAATGTTTGCATTTTAAGAGCTATAAACAAAATTCTTCATTGTAAAATAAACAATTTTTAGTAATAAAAGGACAGTCTCAGTATCAAACAAACACTGTTACAGTGTTATAAGTTTTGAAAATGATAATAAATGTTTAAAGGTCAATATTTTTTCTTGTTTGGCACAAAGCTACACAATTTGCTTCCTGTGTTGTGCCCACCGCAAATATCAAAACTGGTTTTTAGTGTCGTAAGTCTTCAGACTAACGTGCTGGGCCTCCAGAAGGCTTAAGGGTCTCTGCAAAACAAAATTACTATTATTATTTTGTTTGTTTAAGTTTCATCCAAACAGAACTCATAGAATTTCAAGAAAATCGAAGGCAACTTCACGGAAATGGTGACCATGTGTTTCTCTTTCCCTTTCGACGAATTTTATCCTATTTCTTTTTCTTTTTAAATGTTCAGTTGTTGCTTTTTTTTACTTTGTAGCATATATGCCAGTTATCACTTCTTAGTTTCTTTAGTAGCAGGTATGGCTACCTTTCAACCTTAACAATGACTTGCATTGTGATTGTTTTTGTGTTACTATCTTTATTACCTTGCCAGAAACTTTGGATCAACCACAAGACTGATTCTCAAGGAACCGTTCTTGCATGAAAGAGAACCACTAGTAGAGATAAAATTAAGAATCGATTTATTGTTTTCTGTGTTATGAAACTACGTAATGAACCTAAAATAACTTGAAATGTCGACTTGAATAAGCAAGGTATGTTGGTTCTCCGACTTAGCCTCATCAAAACATTTTCCGAATCTTGTGATCATATGAAGAATAGCTTAAATGTGTATATATCTAGGAACGTCACCACTCGATACAATGAGTAACGTAAAGGAGTCTGTCCAAAGTATAGTCCCTGACTGCTGTGTAGAAGTAAACTGTAGAAACCAGAAGCTCTGTCGTTGTAATCACCTGTTTATAGGATACGGTGTTACAAAGGCACGCAAGAACTCTATTCTTGGGTTTGTGTCCCAACTTGTTTGGTTTAGTTTTTCTTAAAGGGGAAATAAATAATGAACTCTATTTACTTTATTTCAAACTTGCTCAATGTTGCAGAACTATAAGGTACCAAGAGAAAAATAAATATTCACTTCATTAAATAAAAAAAGTAAAATTTAAAACGTGTTTTCCTTAGTAATTAAGCAATATAAACCTTGTAGTGTAAACATTTGACATCAACGTCAACACTAAATCTTGAATTTATTTCGCACATGGAAAATCCAAAAAGAATCACAGAATCTCATCACATGAAACTACACCAACGAACTTACGTTAACACTGAAGTCTGGAAGTCTATATTTCGAAGTTTACATTAGCTAACTCTGTGCGTATACGTTCAAAAATAGTGTGAAAGTTTTTAATTGCTTATTTGATGTAAACAGATCAAAATGTTACGAACTGAAACTTTTCAAAGAAACTTTTAAATGAGTTATCTTATTTCTCTTAATTACATGGTACTCCAGCCTGGAGCCAGAACTACGTTGCTTTGTTACGGTGATACGAAACACAAGGGCAAAATGTGAAGTCTTTCAAAAGTCTACACTTAGACGTGTGCTCGGAGCGACTAGTTTGTTTCATCACCACGTGACCAAATATTTCTGGAACAATCTTTTTCTTTCAGTTTCAACCATTATTACTTCTGATAGAAAATGATGTACTTTTTCTTTAAGACCCTCTGAGATATACATGTAGGTAAACAACGAGTATTTGATATGATTGGTTTAAGATTGGTTTGAAACTCGGTTTCGTTGGGTTTAACTGAAACCAATAATTAACTGTACGAATATTAGTATTTATTTTTTGAAATTTTCATCCTGAATGGCAGTTTAAGTTCACGTCGACAAAATGGCCAGGCTAGAGTGCTCAAGATTCAGGCATACTTTCTAACTGTTAACCAGAGAGGAAGTGCACTAGTCAGCAGTACCGCCACCTACACGACTTCTATTATCGAAAATGGAAAAGTGTGATTGATAGCTACTTTTATAATACGTCTACAGCTAAAGATGTGGAATGTGTTCAGTGGCTAAACCTTAAAACTTCTTATCTCTATATCTCTGGATGGCCAGGTGGTTAAGGTAGTCGGCTTGTAATCTGAGGGTCACGGGTTCGAATCTCCATCACACCACACGTACTCACCCTTTCAGCCGTGAGGGCGTTATAATGTCACAATCAACCTCACTATTCGTTAGTAAAAAAGTAGCCAAAAGTTGGCGGTGGGTGGTGATAAGTAGCTGGCTTTGCTCTAGTCTTACTCTGCTAGATTACACTGCAGATAGCTCTCGACTAGCTTTGCACGAAATTCAAAACAAACCAAACTACAGCTCTCTGGAATAATCATCAAAAAATGCAAAAAATGCAGTGTCCGAATATTAAGCCAAAGGATGTTTGGTTGTTTTCTTATTGGAAAGCCACATTGAGCTATCTGTTAAGCTCTCCGAAGGCAATCGAACCCCTGATTTTAGCGTTGTAAATCCGTAGACATACCACTGTACTAGCTGTACTGTACGATCTTTAATTGTGAAAAACAAAAACAAAACTAGTTAAGCGTGGAAAATGAAAGTAATGGAACAATAACATTTTCTCAAATGTTAAAAAGACTTTTCTTTAGAAATAAATATTACAAAATAAAATTATAAAATATAATATTTTTAAATTCATATCACAAGATAAAATTATAAAATATAATATTTTTAAATTCATATCACAAGATAAAATTATAAAATATAACATTTTAAAATAAATATAAAATTATAAAATATAATATTTTAAAATCATATTTTATAAAGTAAATATTAAAAGATAAAATTATAAAATATAATATTACAAGATAAAATTAAAAATATAATATTTTTTGAAATAAATATTACAAGATAAAATTTTATAATAAAAATATAACAAGATAAAATTTAAAATATAATATTTTTAAAATAAATATTACAAAATAAAATTATAAAATATAATATTTTTAAAATCATATCACAAGATAAAATTATAAAATATAATATTTTTAAAGTAAATATTAAAAGATAAAATTATAAAATATAATATTACAAGATAAAATTAAAAATATAATATTTTTAAAATAAATATTACAAGATAAAATTTAAAAATATAATATTTTAAAAATAAATATTACAAGATAAAATTTTAAAATATAATATTTTTAAAATAAATATCACAAAATAAAATTATAAAATATAATATTTTTAAAATCATATCACAAGATAAAATTATAAAATATAATATTTTTAAAGTAAATATTAAAAGATAAAATTATAAAATATATTACAAGTGAAAATTAAAAAGATAATATTTTTAAAATAAATATTAGAAAATGAAATTATAAAATATAATATTTTTAAAATAAATATTACAATATAAATTATGATATATAATATCATTTTTAAATGTTCAAATACAAACGTTTTCTGATGCAGCACTTATTAACGTTTGCTTGTATTTAATCACAAATTAAAATAAAATGAAAATACTTTACTGAGAGATTCTTCAGTAATTAACAGATAATGAAGAATTAAAGTGTTATCTCAAATCTTTCAAAATAATTTAACTCAGTTATTTTGTTTGTTTACTGTTGAGCGCAAAACTACAGAATGGGATACACATACTATACCTACAACGAGGTATCGAAACTCGTTTTGTTAGCTTTATAAGCCATCAGACTTGATGCTGAGCCACTGGAGTGAGATTCATATTTACTGTTCGAAGAAAGAAAAGTAATACGTGCATTTGTTTTTAACTTGATGAAATTCAAGTATCCTCGAGTGTTTGAAATATTATTCATTTCTTCGAAGCAAAGTGTGTTCTTCAGATCAATCAAAATGTAGTTTATTGTCCGTGTGTAACCAAAGTGAACGTTTTATGCTGTAATGGGTAGAAAGCTAGAATTCATTTAAAAGATAAAGAACACGTGTTTCCGTTATTGTTCTTCTTCCATAACATCCATCTAACGTTAGCGTATGGAATCCTAAATTACATTCAATTTTAAATAATGTATCAATACGAAATAATTAATCTGTTCTACATAAAAAAATGATATTACGACTGTTTAATGGTGAAAGATAAGTCTTTGGAAATATTGACTCTTATTTTTACATCAGCCATTTCTAAGTAATTTCTAAGTTTTTATTTAATAACCCTCTATAAATAAGATTCAACTTTATCATTAGCAGTAATCACCATCTATTCAAGTGAAAAGTTTAATCCGTTGGGAAGTTAGAAAAAAATCAGATTAATTTTTGTTTTGGCCAGTTCATAAATTTCGTTATTTATTTACTTACTGACATTTCAACCTTCATATATTTCAGATAAATAAATACTATAATACGATTTATTGTTACTATAAGTGTATTATTCATTGAATATGAAATACTTTTTAAATTCTTAATGCACTAGAAAGGAAGACGTCGCAAAGATATTTGTTTCACAATGCATTTACATATTCGTCATTAGTGGTAGGTTTCCTTTTCGCACTTCTTGCCTGTTTGCACAAAACCAAAAAAACAACCGGTAGACACAGAAGAGAATATGTTAGTTTGATTTACATGACGTTAAACTAGAATAATCGAATTGTTTTTTTTTCTTTCTATTTTGTCTGTGTCAATTTCAACAATATTTATTTAAATATTTCATTATAAAAAATTAATGCTGAATATATTCCTTGTAAAATAGAGCTTCGACTATCATGATGGCGTTGTGTTTATGCTTCAAGTAAAATGTTTGAAGCCTCAATCAAATTTATATTCAACGCCCAATAAATATTTTAAGCCGAGCAACGTATATGATTGCAAAAACTAAAAGGAAACCAGAACTAAAGACCAAGACAACGAGAATTTGGCAAAAATACCAATGTCTCGTTCAGTTGGTAGCTTGAAGTTTTAAAACTAGCTCCTAATCGTTGCAAATTGCTGTTTTTGTAGATCCATATTAAGAATGAATCAATACATAATATCAACCGGGAGTAGCCCAGCATTTAACATGCCTGAACCATGAATCTGAAGTTCGCCGTAAAAACGTAATCCGCTATTTGGGGTTATGGTTAGCCGCTATTTAGGGTTATGGTTAGCCGCTATTTAGGGTTATGGTTAGCCGCTATTTGGGGTTATGGTTGCGATATAAGAGTGAACTCAACTCGACAAATTCCTCAATATTCTGTCAAATAAGAGTCTCTCAAGAGAGACCGGTTTGCACTGTTGAATAACTGTATTCATTCTAGTCTACGCGCTACTCGCAGGTGCTCATTGTGTAGTTTTGCATGAAAAATCCTAAAAAACTAGAAGCATAACAAACCTTTTTTCGTTTCATATTACTAGGATTTTATTCAAGTATTCTAACATA
Source organism: Tachypleus tridentatus (assembly GCF_004210375.1). NCBI lineage: Eukaryota > Metazoa > Arthropoda > Merostomata > Xiphosura > Limulidae > Tachypleus > Tachypleus tridentatus. The sequence continues at coordinate 40,566,084 of NC_134825.1, read as the reverse complement.
GATATTCATAATTGTTGCTTTAACTTAAGAGTTCCTACATTAAAGTTGAATATCTTATTAGTTTACAGACAGTTTCGTTACCCAAAAATTCGAGTTTTAAGGTGGCGTTTCTTCTTGCTGTTTACGTGGTACGAACAACTCGTGTAACCACCAGCTTCAGAATACCACAAACATTAAGAACTATATACTTACTACTTCTTAAAGTGCATTCACACTGGTGGTTGAGGCGTAATTAGGTTAAGAGTGACTTTCTTTACCTATTGTGGTAAATCTAAACGTAAATGGCGGACTGATAAACTGAAAAAAATACCAGCTTGTTACGATTAATTTTTAAAATTAAACAGTTTAGCGCGCTTACGTTCATTAAATTGGACACTTGAAAATGCACATAAACACAACAGCTAAACAAAACGCAAAACTTTAAAATAATATGTTACCGGAAACTACGATGTACCGACGAACACTATATATCAAACAATAAAGTATTATAAAGCAATATTTGTTAATTATTCTAATTAAAACTGGAAATTCATCATGATTTTAAATGCAGGAAAACCTAAGTGTAATTAAATTTATTTAGGCTACTAATATACACCATAGGTTGAAAATCCTGAATACAAAACAAAAGTTGCAACGAACGGCCAAGAAAGGCAATTGAAGGCGCTTTAATTTCGGACCAATAATAATTCAAAGTTTAACGTGTAGTTGATTTGCACGACCTACAAAAACGTAATAAAGCTGTAAAGAGAAATGTGATAAACAATTACACCCAGAATAGAATGAGAATAAAACAAAAACATTACGTCAGTGTTTTATCAGTGAATAATCGTTATACATAAAATAAATTTTTATGTGAAAAACAACGGGGCAAATTATTCGTTCTAAATTCTGTTTTCACACAAGCGCATTTCTATAAATTGCAACGTAAAAAGCTGTTTTATTTAATATTTAACTTCACAACTACATATATGGCAATGTTGAAGAAGTCGTCGAGTAGTTCTTTGGGTGATTTTCGTCTGCAAATTTTGTGAATGTCTTTTGAGGTATAGAATACTATGATTTTATGGACCACATATGTAAAACAAAATACTGACATTTTATGGACCACATGTAAAACAAAATACTGACATTTTATGGACCACATATGTTAAAACTGAACAGTTAAGCATCACTGACAGAATTTTTCTTAACATACCTCAGATTCAATATTTGAAAGCACTAGGCCTAAAAACACTGGTTTTAAACGCTAATAATAGGCTAGATAGAAAGATACTGTCAAATGACATGATTTCATTAGATTATTTTATGACTAACAGATGACTTAAGGAATTTTTTAGTTTAGTACAGAATAGAAAACATATCAAACAGTGAACATCCACTTACGAGTAGGTTTTGCATGTGAAAGTATAAGAAAGTTACTAAGGCTCGTTTTCTTCTGCCTTGTATTAGATGTTTCTCGAAACATTGTTTGCAGTTGAGTAAAAAGCCACAAAATGCGCTATCTATGCTGCGGTTGTCACGGGTATCGAACCCTGGTTTTGACGTTATAAACCTTTAGGTTTACTGTTGAATCACAGTCATAAAATATGCCGAATATGGTTACGAAAAAGTAAAAAAAGGCTAAGCTTGTTTCTTGCAGAACTCGATCTAACATAATTCATTTGAACAGGCTTTCTAGAATTCTAACAGCTCTAAATCGACATCTTGAAATTTAAAAAAAAAAAAGCAAACAGGCTTACTTTACTAGCCAAGTTTTGATAAATTTTCCTCAATAACAACATTTTAAACCATAAGATAAATTCTCGCAAGTCTACTTTTTATGCAGGGGTTCTAAAACGTTTTTGCCTTTGGAAACAATTCAGGCTGTTATGACCTACAGTTCCCCCTCACACACGCATACAGTGTGATAACAAATCATCGTACATACTATTAAAATATCAGGTATCGTAATTTTCTTTTATGGTTTCGTGACAGCCCAACAATGGTCATGCGACTTATTTTAAGTCTTAACCCTAGTTTGAGAAACACAAGTTCAAACAAGTCAAAAACTACACAATATGGTGACACCTACCGCTCAGGTCTTATAACAATAGCTTGAAAATATTCTCTAAATATTTTTATTACAAAAACTAACAAACAAGAAAACACTGGCGTTTGATCCCAACAGTTAGTCTTGCGCTAAAACAAACAAATAAACAATAAAATAATTTTAGTACTGTTTGGTTTGAATTTCGCACAAAGCTACTCGAGGGCTATCTGTGTTAGCCGTCCCTAATTTAGTAGTATAAGACGAGAGGGAAGGCAGCTAGTGATCACCACCCACCGCCAACTCTTGGACTACTCTTTTACCAACGAATAGTGGGATTGACCGTCACATTATAACGCCCCCGCGGCTGAAAGGGCGAGCATGTTTGGCGCGACGGGGATGCGAACCCGCAACCCTCAGATTACTAGTCGCACACCTTAACATGCTTGGCCATTTTTAGTACTGTTAACGAATAAATTTAAATGGCAATGTTATACGGTACTAGCTTTATATGTATCAATTTTAAAAGCTACACTAGAAATTACATTTACAGAAATATGAAGGAATTGTAATAGGATCGTTCTAAACTCTAATTCAAAACAGAAACATGAAACTTCACTACACTGCTAAAACTTTGGTTTTCTAAGAATTTCTCGGTGAACAGAAAAGGCAAAATAATTACGTATGCCTGTGGACAATGGAATACACATGACACTAAAACCCGGTAAGATTGTTATGAAAGAATGAACGCACATGGAAACTATAGTCTGTTTTTTGTACAAAGCCATACAATGGACTATTTGCGTTCCGTCTACCGAGGAGAGTAGAACATTAGATTTTAACGTTGTAAATCCATGAACTTACTGCTGATTCATCAAAGCGTAGTAATAATAGGTAAGCTGACCCAAAGTTTAAATGAATTAACGTTTTGGCTTCTATTAGACAACTCGTTTCCTGGTGGGAAAGCGGTACGTTTGCCGGATTATACTGCTAGAAACCGAGTTTCAATACTCGTGGCGTTCAGTGCAAAAGCAGCCCATTGTGTAGTGTTTTTTTTCTACTTAATTACAAACAAAACATATATTAGTTACAAACTTTTCATCATGAGGATTATACCTGAAGAAGATAGACCAATATTCTGTTAAAAGTAATATGCCCCCTTAAAACAAATCACTTTACTTTGCTTACGAATTGTTGTTTGCTAAGTTATTATTTTATTAGCCTAACGTGTTTTCTAGTCAAATAAATGTAATACAGTCAGTGTAACCTTCAGTAGTTTACTAGAAAAATTTAAAACAACAACTAAATCGACTGGTGTATAATTAATAAATCAGAAGAATAGCTGAGGGGGAAAAAGTTTTCAGAATGGTTTGAACTTTTGGGAATCATACAAGTGACACTGATGAAGAATCTTGCTACTGACTTTAAAACCTGGCACCTTCAGGGTCATATCGGTGACACTGATGGAGAATCTTGCTAAGTTTGAAACCAGACACCTTAAGAGTCATATTAGTAATACTGATGAAGAGAATCTTGCTAAGTTTGAAACCTGGCACCTTAAGAGTCATATCAGTAATACTGATGAAGAAAATCTTGCAAATTTGAAACCTGGCACCTTAAGAGTCATATCAGTAATACTGATGAAGAAAATCTTGCTAAGTTTGAAACCTGGCACCTTAAGAGTCATATCAGTAATGCTGATGAAGAGAATCTTGCTAAGTTTGAAACCTGACACTACTGCTCGCTTCTGGCATATGTAAGTCCGATGAAATACTGTCATATATCGTTGTTATATAGAAGTATTGGTAACTTATCTAAATGTTGTTACTGCCCTTAGAATCATTCTAACATTCTCTATGACTGTTGTTTTGGAAGAACGTTTAATTTCAGAACTGAGCTTGATTCAAATCCATCTACGTTCTACCCTACACCAGGAACGTTTGTGTTGCCAATATAAAATGAATTAATCCCTCACGTGGACTACATGAGTTCCGAGTCTTCAGAGTTGAGCTCGATGGCGTGCATAGTATGTCAGGTTCCCACAGCAAAAGAAAAGGACTCCGTTTTCCTCTTCTTACACATATTTGACTTTTGACCAGCCAGTTAGTTTAGATTTTTTGTCATGTAAAGTACACCTTTGTGTGTGTGTTCAGACAGTATAGCGAGACATGGGAACTCGGGAGTAAAGTGAAAAATAGTTACCTCATTCGTGGATCCCTTGGTAACGCCGTGGGTGAAACGCCACCAGCTGAAATCTCTATATAATGGTATTTCATAAACTATGTGGTACACGTAACCGTTCTCTAACAAAAATATAATTTATTTTAGTACAATTATACTCTAAAACGCTCTCGAAAAGGACACTTATTTCTTTGAATCACAGCAGGGAGGGAGGGGGCAAAAAACCTTTAAGTTTCTGAGGTAAGAAAAAGGGTGCTTGTACATTACTTCTACGCTTTTGCTGTGTCTAATCGCGAATTTAGAGTGATTCCAAGTAAGAGTATAAACTTAGATAGATGCGAGTATTTAAGTTTTAAGTAAAAGGATATATTTCTTCGGTAGAGGTAACTCTGAGAATTGTTATTGACTAAATGGTACAGAAATTGTTGTAATGTAAAAGTGTGTTCTGTATTACGCCAGGCACGAAAAGGAGCATCGAACCGTATATATTTTTGTACCCTGTCGTTATAATGAACACGTCTTTCTCATCAGTGTCACGCACACTTATTAAGCACGCGACTAGCATAATGTGCTATGTACACGTAGCTCACGTGCGTTTCACACATTTAAGTTCTTACGGCTCGCGCTAAAAAAAGCTTAGTGTGTGTGTGTGTGTATATATATATATAAACGAAAATCACAGAATGGCATGTGCATGACAATATTCTTTGGAATCAACAAAGTGGAACTAAACTCACTATTTTCTCAAACTTTTCCATCGGAGAACAGAAACAGGAAGTTTGGATAATCAGATCACGAAGTAACCCATGTTTGAGAACGTTAATTTACAATTTTGCCAAGCAAACGGTTTCCGTAGTTTAAGAATGTTGACAGCTCGATGTGTATTTGAATGTTATCCACTATTAGAAAGCTTATGATCAACTCACGCAATGAGTGCATTGAAGTGATAGAAATCGGCGAACAACTTCAGGCGTGGATCAGTGTACATCTGCATCGAAATTTTAGAAAACCGCGAGAAAGATAGGTGTGAGCCAATATGCAAAGAAGTGGTGGAAAACCGTACGTTCCTCACTAATCAATCAATGCGCATTAAAACCGCGAGGAAAACAACATGGAATAACTCAAGCCCACAGGAGATTCGAAACCGAAAACTGCAAGTCATTTTCTACAACCCTTCCAGAGGAGTTGTCTCTGAATCAAATAATTTCAAGAACAAAAAAGCACAGAGATGAGTTGAGAAACAAAATTCACACCAGGTTTCGTTCCCTTACTGAAACAATAACTTAGCAGGTTATTAGCAGATAATGTACCAAAGATCAGTTGATTGCAGAAGAACTTGTGTAGGCTTCTGAAAGTTCTTCTTTATAGAAAAATTTGTTGAAAGTGATATCACACTCCTGCATTTATATACACACGTGTTTGTATTTTCATATTATTAAATATATAAACTTGTATGATACTATACTACATAGTTCTCATTTTAGTACTAATTAGATATTCTGGTCGTCTCTACATTTCTCTGACAGATAATATTTTAATGTTTTGAGTAACTTGATGGCAGGAATCCAAGCGAAATATTGAGTCATCAAGTTATGAGGTCCACCCATAAGAAAAGAGGCGTGCTTGGAATAAATACAACATGTTGTGATGAAGAACATGTCATTGTTGGTACCAGACTTTATATAGATTGTATTGACTTTTTACATGCTACGGATCGACCACTGAAAAACAAACACGTGTGTAAAATATATTCTTCTCTACTTTAGTAGAATTATGTATTTTTATATGTTGAAAACACAAAGTGTCACAGGATCCATCATGAGTTTGACTGTATTTAATTTTATCTATATGTAAGTTTTTATATAAAATACGTGTTTGATGAGTAGTTTATATTAGATAACTATATGTATGTATGTATTATGTTTTATATAAAATACGTGTTTGATGAGTAGTTTATATTAGATAACTATATGTATGTATGCATTATGTTTTATATAAAATACGTGTTTGATGAATAGTTTTGTATTAGATAACTATATGTATGTATGTATTATGTTTTATATAAAATACGTGTTTGATGAGTAGTTTATATTAGATAACTATATGTATGTATGTATTATGTTTTATATAAAATACGTGTTTGATGAATATTTTTGTATTAGATAACTATATGTATATATGTATTATGTTTTATATAAAATACGTGTTTGATGAATATTTTTGTATTAGATAACTATATGTATGTATGTATTATGTTTTATATAAAATACGTGTTTGATGAATAGTTTTGTATTAGATAACTATATGTATGTAAGTATTATGTTTTATATAAAATACGTGTTTGATGAATAGTTTTGTATTAGATAACTATATGTATATATGTATTATGTTTTATATAAAATACGTGTTTGATGAATAGTTTTGTATTAGATAACTATATGTATGTATGTATTATGTTTTATATAAAATACGTGTTTGATGAATAGTTTTGTATTAGATAACTATATGTATGTATGTATTATGTTTTATATAAAATACGTGTTTGATGAATAGTTTTGTATTAGATAACTGTATGTATGTATGTATTATGTTTTATATAAAATACGTGTTTGATGAATAGTTTTGTATTAGATAACTATATGTATATATGTATTATATTTTATATAAAATACGTGTTTGATGAATAGTTTTGTATTAGATAACTATATGTGTGTATGTATTACGTTTTATATAAAATACGTGTTTGATGAATAGTTTTGTATTAGATAAGTAAATGTATGTATTATATTTTATATAAAATACGTGTCTGATGAATAGTTTTGTATTAGATAACTGTATGTATGTATGTATTATGTTTTATATAAAATACGTGTTTGATGAATAGTTTTGTATTAGATAACTATATGTATATATGTATTATATTTTATATAAAATACGTGTTTGATGAATAGTTTTGTATTAGATAACTATATGTGTATGTATTACGTTTTATATAAAATACGTGTTTGATGAATAGTTTTGTATTAGATAAGTAAATGTATGTATTATATTTTATATAAAATACGTGTTTGATGAATAGTTTTGTATTAGATAACTATATGTGTGTATGTATTACGTTTTATATAAAATACGTGTTTGATGAATAGTTTTGTATTAGATAACTATATGTATGTAAGTATTACGTTTTATATAAAATACGTGTTTGATGAATAGTTTTGTATTAGATAAGTAAATGTAAGAATTATATTTTATATAAAATACGTGTCTGATGAATAGTTTTGTATTAGATAACTATATGTGTGTATGTATTACGTTTTATATAAAATACGTGTCTGATGAATAGTTTTGTATTAGATAACTATATGTATGTATGTATTACGTTTTATATAAAATACGTGTTTGATGAATAGTTTTGTATTAGATAACTATATGTATGTAAGTATTACGTTTTATATAAAATACGTGTTTGATGAATAGTTTTGTATTAGATAACTATATGTATGTATGTATTATGTTTTATATAAAATACGTGTTTGATGAATAGTTTTGTATTAGATAACTATATGTATGTAAGTATTACGTTTTATATAAAATACGTGTTTGATGAATAGTTTTGTATTAGATAACTGTATGTATGTATGTATTATGTTTTATATAAAATACGTGTTTGATGAATAGTTTTGTATTAGATAACTATATGTATATATGTATTATATTTTATATAAAATACGTGTTTGATGAATAGTTTTGTATTAGATAACTATATGTGTGTATGTATTACGTTTTATATAAAATACGTGTTTGATGAATAGTTTTGTATTAGATAAGTAAATGTATGTATTATATTTTATATAAAATACGTGTCTGATGAATAGTTTTGTATTAGATAACTGTATGTATGTATGTATTATGTTTTATATAAAATACGTGTTTGATGAATAGTTTTGTATTAGATAACTATATGTATATATGTATTATATTTTATATAAAATACGTGTTTGATGAATAGTTTTGTATTAGATAACTATATGTGTGTATGTATTACGTTTTATATAAAATACGTGTTTGATGAATAGTTCTGTATTAGATAAGTAAATGTATGTATTATATTTTATATAAAATACGTGTTTGATGAATAGTTTTGTATTAGATAACTATATGTGTGTATGTATTACGTTTTATATAAAATACGTGTTTGATGAATAGTTTTGTATTAGATAAGTAAATGTATGTATTATATTTTATATAAAATACGTGTCTGATGAATAGTTTTGTATTAGATAACTATATGTGTGTATGTATTACGTTTTATATAAAATACGTGTCTGATGAATAGTTTTGTATTAGATAACTATATGTATGTATGTATTACGTTTTATATAAAATACGTGTTTGATGAATAGTTTTGTATTAGATAACTATATGTATGTAAGTATTACGTTTTATATAAAATACGTGTTTGATGAATAGTTTTGTATTAGATAACTATATGTATGTATGTATTATGTTTTATATAAAATACGTGTTTGATGAATAGTTTTGTATTAGATAACTATATGTATGTAAGTATTACGTTTTATATAAAATACGTGTTTGATGAATAGTTTTGTATTAGATAACTATATGTATGTAAGTATTACGTTTTATATAAAATACGTGTTTGATGAATAGTTTTGTATTAGATAACTATATGTATGTATGTATTATGTTTTATATAAAATACGTGTTTGATGAATAGTTTTGTATTAGATAACTATATGTATGTAAGTATTACGTTTTATATAAAATACGTGTTTGATGAATAGTTTTGTATTAGATAACTATATGTATGTAAGTATTACGTTTTATATAAAATACGTGTTTGATGAATAGTTTTGTGTTAGATAACTATATGTATGTATGTATTACGTTTTATATAAAATACGTGTCTGATGAATAGTTTTGTATTAGATAACTATATGTATGTATGTATTACGTTTTATATAAAATACGTGTTTGATGAATAGTTTTGTATTAGATAACTATATGTATGTAAGTATTACGTTTTATATAAAATACGTGTTTGATGAATAGTTTTGTATTAGATAACTATATGTATGTAAGTATTACGTTTTATATAAAATACGTGTTTGATGAATAGTTTTGTATTAGATAACTATATGTATGTATGTATTACGTTTTATATAAAATACGTGTTTGATGAATAGTTTTGTATTAGATAACTATATGTATGTATGCATTATGTTTTATATAAAATACGTGTTTGATGAATAGTTTTGTATTAGATAACTATATGTATGTATGCATTATGTTTTATATAAAATACGTGTTTGATGAATAGTTTTGTATTAGATAACTATATGTATGTATGTATTATGTTTTGTATAAAATACGTGTTTGATGAATAGTTTTATATTAGATAACTATATGTATGTATGTATAATGTTTTATATAAAATACGTTATTTTAAAAGGAATAAATAAAACCACAAATACATAAAACCATAAATTACCGGTTTCATATCATCCATGATACTTTTCGGTTTCTACAGTAAAAAGTCCCCCTAATAAAACCTGCTTAACAATGTAAAACTTCCTGGGTTTTAACCTTAAAACTTTATATATGTTTTAAACTCATCTGTGTGTCGAATTGCGTAATATTTAATTTAGTTTTAAATTTATTAATAAAATAATCTAACAGTTGTTTTTTTCTCCGAGAACATAAATAGTAAAGAAAGATTAATATTCATAATACACGTATTAATGCGTTTGTATTACTTGTATTTTGATATTTGTGTAAATTAATAAATAATAATATTAATAAATAACATTATGTGAATTAGAACTAAATCTAGAGTTTATAAAAATAAACAATATTTTCTCACAACAGATACGAGATAGCACATGAATAACATTATGTGAATTAGAACTAAATCTAAAGTTTATAAAAATAAAGAATATTTTCTCACAACAGATACGAGATAGCACATGAATAACATTATGTAAATTAGAACTAAATCTAGAGTTTATAAAAATAAAGAATATTTTCTCACAACAGATACAAGATAGCACATGAATAACATTATGTGAATTAGAACTAAATCTAGAGTTTATAAAAATAAAGAATATTTTCTCACAACAGATACGAGATAGCACATGAATAACATTATGTGAATTAGAACTAAATCTAGAGTTTATAAAAATAAACAATATTTTCTCCTCAGTAGAGCATGTAATATATTCAGTGCGTGTAATATAACCATTTCCACAAATATAACAACTTGGTTTATTGCAGGGGGAAACGCCCTCATCAATTTTTTTTTTTTTACTTTATTTACCCTGATTTAAAATAACGTAAAAGTTTGGGTCAACTTCGTGATAATGTGATTTGCTTATTTCAACCTTTGCTTTTAAGTGTTTTTGTTTCTGAAAATCATTACACTTTTTTGGATATAATTAATATTAATTTTAACTTCATGGAATGAAACGAACGATATATTCTGTTTATTATGTTTGTGATTGGCCTGGCATGGCCTAGCGCGTTAAGGCATGCGCTTCGTAATCTGGGGTGCGCGCCCGAATCGCGCCAAACATGCTCACCCTCCCAGCCGTGGGGACGTTATAATGTGACGGTCAATTCCATTATTTGTTGGTAAAATAGTAGCCCAAGAGTTGGCGGTGGGTGGTGATGACTAGCTGCCTTCCCTCTAGTCTTACACTGCTAAATTAGGGATGGCTAGCACAGATAGCCCTCGAGTAGCTTTGTGCGAAATTCCAAAACAAACAAATCTTTGTGATTATTGTTAATTTTCATTTTTAATCTTAGCAGACTTGAAACTTCTATTATATATTCTGAATATCGACACTTCTTGAGGTAAGATTTTAAATCTATCTGTGTTGTTTAACTTGCGTACGTCTCATGAGGGACAGTCTTACTTTTGAAACTCGGCTGCGTCGAGTCAGTTTTTTGTGTGTTTTTGAGCAAAGCCCCTAGGGCTATGTTCTGCGTCCTCCGCGGAAAATCTCACCCTGGGTTTTAGCTTTGTTAGTCCGTGCTCCCCGCTAGTACAGCGGTATGTCTCCGGATTTACAAGGCTAAAATCTGGGGTTCGATTCCCTCGGTGGGCTGAGCAGATAGCCCGATGTGACTTTGCTATAAGAAAAACACACAAAACACATTGTTAGTCCGTAGACTTATCGTAGATTGTGAGGCCAAAAAGAAAAAAGTAATAAAAAGTACTAAATTACAAACTGCAATATCAGGGTCGCAGGTTCGAATCCCCTTCACACCAAACATGCTCACCCCTTCAGCCGTGGGGACGTTATATTGTTGCGGTCAATTCCACTATTCGTTGGTAAAAGAGTAACCCATGAGTTGGCAGTGAGTGGTGATGACTAGCTGCCTTCCCTCTAGTCTTACACTGCTAAATTAGGGACGACTAGCGCAGATAGCTCTCGTGTTGTTTTGCATGAAATTTAAAGCAAACAATCAGAAGTAGCAGGTCTGTGAAATTTAGTCTAATGAAAACGATAAATGTTCAGATGGTGTAACATCTCAAACTACCCTTCCCTTTCTGAGCCAGTTGTGGGAGGGTTGACGCTCGTTAGGGACACAAACATGCTTAGACAGCACAATGACACCCGTGTCAAGTAACAGTGAAAGAAAGAAAATTAAAATTCACCCTCGTATTTCAGCATTGCAATATGTTTCCACCTTCCTTTTCGTTTTGCATACATAGATAATATTTACTATATAAAAAAACACACACAAACTACATTTACATGTGCATGTACATACACACGTGAATATATTGTTGGTTAAGCACAGTTGAATGCTCTTTTGATATATCAACTTCGATTACGTATGGATATACGCTATGTGTAAATAATGCTTCTTTTCTTATCCTATGTAATAACTCAGCCTAACATCTAACACGACTGGCTGTCTTGAATCCTTGAGTATATCGTAAGAACACATTATTATGATATATGTTCGGACAGGATTCCTAGCGAAAGATTAATGGATGTGCGTTAGACAAGAGATCAGGGTAAGGTGTATTGTACATGTTCTGCACCAACCCACCCACCCACCCATCCACCCTCTCCTCTGCCTAGTAAAATATTTTCAGCGATATACCTCTCCACATTATATGATTGACCTGATTTACACCTACACTGTTTTAGCAATCGCACGTAACAGTTGTTTTCTTGGTGCAAAAACTATACAATGGGTAATCTGTTCTCTGTCCACTGCGGGGAATCGAACTTCGAATTATAGCATTGGGTTAGAAGAAAAATGACAATGTCAGAAAAGAATTTCTCAACCTGAAAATATTTTCGTTCCTTTTTAACGAAATGAAATACAGTATAGAATTTATCGCGTATCTGAGACCATCTCCGTTCAACAGAATAATATATGGTGTAGAATTAATCCTATGTCTCAAGCTGCTTCTGTTCTGAATAATAAAAAGAAATGTAGAATTACTCTTTGTGTCTATTTAGCACAAAATTTATAGTGTAGGGTTAATAATAACTTATACCTCTTCCTTTTATGAAAAAGCATGGCAAATGACACTCAGTTGCTATTTATATTAATAATGAAATAGTTAAATGCGTATCAGCTTTTCTTCCTTTATGTTTTCATACATGTTTTAAGCTGAACGAAATATGAAGTACATTTTTCTCTTTGCATATATGTATGTATTAGTTATGTTTCTTTTTATTCATATGAAAATCCCTCTGTTGTTGTAGCATTCTTGTCTGCACCAATTATATTCTCGTGTAGTAATCGATAATACATAGTTATAGATTGATGCATCTCGAAATCACGTGCAGTGACTATGAGGGAATTCTTATTGGTTGCTTATGCTCGTGTGCGTTCATATGTCAGCATCTTTTGCATACACACAGCGGTCAAAACAGATATGTTGGGGCTGCGCAAATACCGAAAAAATAGCGACCTTGATGGTAGATTTTATAGAGAAAAAATGAGGTCTCTCTCTCTCAATTATTTTTCTGAACTTGTGTACGATGCAATAAACTGTAGCGACGATGTTAGATTTTAAGTTCATCCGTTTCTTCACTAGATGGGGTCATTGGTTAGCGTAAATGAACTGCTGTTCCGAAGATTTATGGTTTGCAACTCGTTGCCGTAAAAATACACTCAGCACTTTGGTGCCTTGTTTACTCTATAAGAGTGACAAATAAATCTAATTATCCGGTTCAAATAAGAACATTACAAGAGTTAGAAGTGGGTGCTGTCTACTATTTGCAACGTTAGAGACGGATATTCGAAATAGACCTCGTTTAAGCTTTGCGCGGAATCCTGAACCAAAAATCATCTAATATGATCTATATGATTTTTTGTATTTCTTAAATAGTTTCTTAATTAAAATAAAAGGGTTAAAACTTAGCAAAGATAAACGAGGAAATAATGATTCGTGCTACATCGTAATGTTAAGTTTTAAAAAAGCTGGTTTTACACAAAACTATACAATTTTTATGCTTAACCTTGAATAGAAGAACTTTTTTTTTGATAAATGTCTTTAAATCAGCATTTCTCAATACTTTTAATATTTATCAAGTTACCCTTAAGTAGTTTAAAGTTTCTTGGATTTCCTTCAATGATCCAGATGTCTCTAGACAATGAAAGGAATCGTGACAAGTGTCTACTGGAATTTCTCTCAAGATATTTCTGTTTGTAAATGAGTTCACTTTTTAACTGAATGCTTAACGCTTCCATTATGTGGTTTCGCGTACTTCTGTGCACTTCTTGTATTTTAAAGTAAATTATAGAAATAAGGCGAACAAAAAATAAGAACACAAGGGACGTATTATGACCTCTAAGACCCGGTATGGCCAGGTTGAATGAGGTGTTCGACTCGTAATTTGAGGGTCGCAGGTTCGAATCCCTGTCGCACCAAACATGCTCGCCCTTTCAGCCATGGAGGTATATAATGTGACTGTCAATTCCACTATTCGTTGATAAAAAAGTAGCCCTAGAGTTGGCGGTAGGTGGTGATGACTAGCTGCCTAGTCCGAGGGTAGCGGATTCGAATCCCCGTCACTCCAAATATGATCGCCCTTTTAGCCGTGAGGCCATTATTATGTGACCACCAATCCCTTTGGTAGAAGAGAAGCCCAAGAGTTGGCGGTGGGTGGTGATAACTAGCTGTCTTCCCTCTAGTCATACACTGCTAAATCAGGGACGGCTAGCGCAGATAGCTCTCGTGTAGCTTTGCGTGAAATTCACAATAAAAATTAACCGCACGAGTATGGAACGTAATAAATGGCTTAGTATTCTATATATCTGTAGATTGTTTTAAATTCTGCTTTAGATAACTTGGCGCCCTCAGTGGCACATCGATGTGTCTGCGGACTCATTCCTCTAGAAATCGGGTTTCGATACCGGTGGTGGGCAGAGCACAGATAGTTCATCTTGTAGCTTTTTGCTTAACTTCAAGCAAGAAATAATGATAACTAGACCTAGCATTTTACCAGGTCTTTTGTTGAGGTATTAGGTTTTTGTAAGTTCTCTACTGTCATGTTATCCGATCCCAACAGATAGTAATTAAAATACGTTTTTTTAAGTACGCTAAAAATATTTCATAAAGCTGTTTTAGGAATGTCTGACAATTTTATTAGTTATTCCAATTAGTGGCAAGCCGTTTCCTTAAAAAAAAACAACTAATAAAATATCAACAAACAACGATTATAGGCCAAGTAAATTTAATGAGTTAGTTCTCAGATTATGTGATTTTGTAGTCTTCTGCCTTCCTGTGCAAGTTTTTTTCTCCAATAAGCGACGAGAATAGTATTGTTCAAAAAATATCGATCGGTGCTTCATTAAGACTAAGCTAAGAAAACATATGTCAGTAAACGAACATTTTCTTCCTCATGAGTCCTTGATACAATCGACTAACAACTTGTCATAATATAATAACATTTCCAGCTGGTGGTTTTTAAAATCTTTCTCTGCGGGATACAATTTTTTTTACTACTTTAGGATAATCGTAATGAGAGATTAATTTTTGTATATTGCATATGTAACACGACATAATATCAGTTTTACAGCTTTAACCGTTCTCGAATAAAATCAGAGGTTCACGGTTTCGAATACCTGTCACACCAAACATGCTCGCCCTTTCAGCCTTGGGCGTCATAATGTTTTGATCAATCCCACTATTCGTTGGTAAAAGAGTAGCTCAAAAATTGGTGGTGGGTGCCTTCCCTCTAGTCTTACACTGCTAAATTAGGGACGGCTAGCGCAGATAGCCCTCGAGTAACTTTCAAAACAAACCAAATTTAATTTAAGCAAAATGTTTCATTTCAGACATTAGATTAATTGTTTATTTTACCCGTAGACATGACAGGCTTACCTAAAGTATATAATAAAACATGCCTATTAACTAATTAGAACACGTTGCTGACGTTAATCTGTGAAACATGTTGATATTTCTTTTGTAGGCACTTTTTTGTAGGAAAAAATATTATGTTTTTTCCTGTTGTTAATATCTTCGACTATACACAACTTTGTAAAAATTAATATAACAGTTTCTTCCGACAAAATATAAACACATACAAATAATCACTCATGAAATGGCCCGACATGGCCAAGCGTGTTAAGGCGTGCGACTCGTAATCTGAGGGTCGCGGGTTCGCATCCCCGTCGCGTCAAACATGCTCGCCCTTTCAGCCCGTGGGGGCGTTATAATGTACGGTGAATCCCACTATTCTTTGGTAAAAGCACAAGAGTTGGCGGTGGGTAGTGATGACTAGCTACCTTCACTCTAGTCTTACACTGCTAAATTAGGGACGGCTAGCGCAGATAGCCCTCGAGTAGCTTTGTGCGAAATTCAAAACAAACTAAACCACGACTTAGCAGGTTGTGCCCATTGCAGAGATTGAACCCTGAATGTTTGAGTTATACCTTTGTAACTTACTGCTGAACTATCGAGGACTTAAAATGAATAGGACATCTGAGCAGTAATTAGAGAAATTAGTTGTAATAATATTAGGGGTGCTTTTGTTTCAATTTCTTTAGATTAACTCATATAATGCAATAATAATACTGTCATACTTGGGATTCTTAAAAGTTAACGTAAAAAATTCGTTTCACATACACTATTATTAATTAATGTAATTTTCGATTGAATTTTTAAAAAAGTATTAACTTTATAGCTATTTTATTCATTTAAACTTCAAATTTCACACAGTATTTAACTTACAACTACTTGTCATGGTTGTAAGTCGAAGAGCACCTCTTATCACTAAGAGACTTTGTTTGTTTGTTGTTAAGTGCAAAGTTGCACAATCGGGTGTCTGTTCTGCACCGAACATTGGTATATAAACCTTGTTTTTAACATTATAAGCCTTCACACCTACAGCTAAGTCATTGGGGGTCCACTACAGAACCGGAAAAAAATATTTTTAGAAAAATGTACATGTGTACTTACTTAAAGTTACATTCCTAGTAACTGGGTTCGATACTCGTGACGAAAAGAGCAGAAGTGTCCCATTGTGTTGCTTTGTGGTTAACTACGGTTTTTTAATTAATTTATTTTTTTACAATCGAAGATTGTGCCGTGTGTTGATTCTTACACGCATAATTCTCAGCTAATCTAAAGTTTTAAAAAACTGTGTACGCGTGCGTACTAGACTTTTAACTAAACGAGCCACGTTAGCTAATTGAAAATAAGCTGTATATTCAGGCAGTTTTTTTGTTTCGACCCACAGAAAGTTTGAACTATGGCATGTTTATACACTGATGGAAATATTCAAAGCCTCTTGTTTCTCGGTCATCGACAAACAACTGCAAACGAACCATTTAGTCTTAATTAAAAAGATAAAATTCGAGGAACTTTTGCAAATATTTGAAATATGCTACAATAACCAAACGATCAACACTTACAATACACAGTTAAAATATTTATCTAACGAACGATGAATGTCTTTTATGAACATGATACATTTACTTTTTATACAAAAATTAAACTTAAAACCATTTAAGATTATTTAAACACATGTATATATATATATATATACACCAGGAACCAGATGCATTTTGTTCAGAGAAGTTTTATCAAAAAATCAAACAATATAAGAATATTTGAAACAAATAAGTCAATACGCACGTGCATAAACGTTTTATATCTTGTTATGATTTATCGACAAGTTTTCATTATTTATAGATTTTATATAATATGCAACTATGATTTGTTTTCAGAAAATCTTTACTTGGCTGTGTGTAATTTACATGAATATACTTTGGATTTTGTTAAAAGAATTATATATTTAATGTATTACGTAGTATATTTAATTAGGTTGGCTGAAGGAGCAATGACAAAGCTGCGAAAGCGCTACCTACCTGCCGAAAAAAAAATTATAACATACTTCGAACCTGGATGTGGCTTGAGTATTTATATATATACATATATTACACTCCGCATAAGTTTTTTTTCTTACTCTAGTTACAGACCAAATCATTTCCTATATTTCTGCCCTTGTGTCCTCAGAATATATTCTAAATCATTCTGGTAGTGAAGACTGTAGTGCTGTTACGAAATCACAAAAAAAAACAACTCAGGCGTCTGAAATTTCGCCGAGTAAAACTGCTCTATCAATTCAAAGAAAGTCCCACATCGATTCAAGCACCAAACATTTCCTTCTATGTGCTGTGTTTTATTCTCTTTTGTGTATTATGTTTCATGAGTTTGTGTCCTATGAGTAATAAAGTGTATATCATTCGATTGTTCGTTTTTTCACAACTGTTATACATCCTTTGTCAGGTGCTGTACTTACATAAAAGAGTAACATAACTAATAAATACATGCGTGTGTATTTTTGCTTGTACGCTTCAATTATTCTCAGATAAGCCATACAGTTCCATTTATTTTACTTTTATTCTAGTATACGTGTACTTTTTCAAAAACATATTCCGTACGTCTGTACGTATGAAAACAGCGTGTAATCCAACTCTTCACCTCTCCGTCTATTTATCCGTCTTTGTTTTATTTTTCTGACATACTGTACACTGGGTGGGATATGACTGTACATCTCTTTCACGTGATTTTGATGGGTTAATCTTTTCTTCGCTTTCATTATTTTCACAAGTGACTATTTCAGATTTATATCCTAATCTTCTCAGAGCTAAGACCAGTTTTACCCAAGATACTTGTGATAATGGTTGTTTGATGCTTTTTACGTAATACAATCAACGTTTCATAGAACACTTCTTTCATGGTATTCAAGAGTTTTAAGAATATTGTTAACTTCAAACAAAACATCATTCGTTATTCTAGGAATATGGTAATTCCTGATTAAGAGCTTCATGTTGGAGTACTGTTAACCCAAAACAAAACACCATTCGTTATTCTATGAATATAGTAATTCCTGATTAAGAGCTTCATGTTGGAGTACTGTTAACCCAAAACAAAACATCATTCGTTATTCTAGGAATATGGTAATTCCTGATTAAGAGCTTCATGTTGGAGTACTGTTAACCCAAAACAAAACACCATTCGTTATTCTATGAATATAGTAATTCCTGATTAAGAGCTTCATGTTGGAGTACTGTTAACTCTAAACAAAACACCTTTCGTTATCCTAGGATAACACTATTTTCCTAAATTCCCATTTATAGCTTCTGTAAACTTCACAACGCATCTAAAATATCCATTTATGTTTCTTTCTTGTACTAACCTATACGCGGTTTTGTGAAGTACATTAGTAGTATTACCTCTTTTCAACATAATGACTTATCTTGAATTCTGCCTATTTAATTGAAGATCTATGTTTGCTAGAACTGCTTGAAACGGGCTGAAATGGTTCAAGATGTAAATATTCACGTATTTGTGTTGCTTAACGCTACAAAACGGATTATGTGTACTCTGCTCACTGCGGATGTCGAAACCCAATTTTTACCGTTATAAATCCATTTAGTAGGTAATCAATTAACCGAATTCACAGATTGATTCTCTTTATCTTTACTAGCAATGTTTTTGTTTGTTTAGAATTAAGCCCAAAGGTATACAATGGGCTATTTGTGTTCTGCCCACTACGAGTATCGAAACCCGGTTTTTAGCGTTGTTAATTCCGCAGACATGCCGCTGTGCCACTGGAGGCGCTAGTAACGTTACGTGCTTTTAAACAACGTTTTAGAATAAATTTTTACTGTACTATGGATATTCGAAACACAAATTTTGTTTCAAGTGTATTTTATTGTAAAAGTTGTTTAGTTCAACTATAAATTGCCCTGAATGTTTTAGGTTTTTAATATTTTGTAAAAACGTAAATATGCTTGGTTATCAATACGTTTTATTTTTATATATTCTGCACTGTTTTATAAATACGAAACGAAGAGTATTTGTGGGTTACAATTTCGTGTCATATTTTCTTTTGTGTTCCGTACTGAAATAAAAACAGTAATATAAATCTATTCATCTATCTTGCAGTAATATACTCTTGTATTTTTTTCCCAGAGCAATATTTGTGAGATGAAATAACACCCTAACATGAGACAGAGTCAGACAAAAGCAAAAGGTAATCACACGCTTTGGGAAACATATACAGGGCGGCCAAAAATAAATGCACCCATCCTTTAAGTCATGTAACTTCCGTTCATTTTTACTTCAGATAATATTTAAGTGTGTCTAAACATAATCCCAAAATCACTTCCGTATTAAGACAACATATATCACAAAAAGATTTCCATCAAATAAAAGTTAACAATTGTGTAATACCATGTCAGGCACTCTGTCGTAGACTTTGTTTGATTGAATTCTGATGGATCCCAGTTTGAGCATCGTAAATAACGCAGCAGTGGATGTACAGTTAATTTGTTGTATGAAATATTAATAAAGATGTTTGATGACTTATATGTTCATTTAGTGTAATCACATGAGCATTCTGTATATCCAACCGAAAGTACAAATCTCAGACAGAATCTGAAACGAAAAGAAATGAAGTCAACGTTTCATAATAACAATAAAACAAAATAAAAATCGCTCCCCCTTCCTGTTACCGAAAACAAAAATCGTTTCTCATATCTTACGTTTTCTAAATATTTAACATTCCAAGTCTTCCTGGAGTGCGCATTGACAAACGTAATACAACGGGACTCCACAACTGTGGGAAGAGACATTGTTGTATTTTTGCCAGTGATAAGCTCCCGTGGTGTATAAGTGAATAAATAGCTAAAAATGCGTTTCTTATAGATTTTTATTTAGTTAGGTATATATTGCAATTTACACGGAACATTTTGCGTGAAACAAGTTGTTTGCGTGCCTGTAAATTGAAGGATTAGAACGTGCAAGTATCTACACCTACACATACGCGTTGACACTGGATAAGAAAACCAGTGTGAGAAACATAAATCATTTCAAGCTAACATAATCTTTTCCAGACGAGCAAAAACTGAACACCAAGTTAAACAACTGCATAAAGATAGAATAATATTTTTCTTTCATCTTAAGGCGGATGCGAAATGGTTGTACGTTTTTTACACCTAATTTAAAATAAGAATATTCTTTCAAGACACACCTTTCCGAGTTCGTCATTTTCTCTGTTTATATAATAGTTGCCGCAGTCGTCGCTATTCAGTTTTTCTTTTCTTACCTCAGTTTTTTATTTACTCTTCCCTACCAATGTAGAGTTTTTTTTTATTGGCCACTTGATCTCTTTTAAAATAATGTAAAGGTTTGTTTACTATACTCTTTGTTTTTTTCTACGTTTGTCACACTTTTGTCTGAGCTCAGAAGAATAAAAATTCAGTTGTTCAAAATGTTAATATATGCTGCAAGGACTAACCTGCTTTCCATTTAGACAAACAAAAGAGAAAAAGACAGTTGGTAAAACATACATTTATCACGGAAGGAAAGTAGAGTTAGGAAAATATATCGCTAATCAAGGATGCAACAGTATCCGTTTAACGAACCATCGGAATAATTAATGTATTATTTATCGATTTGGCAAGTTGTGAATAATTAAGTACCTTGAAATTGTAAGTGCACTTGTAATTAAAAGAACCAACTAGATTAAGTGGTAAATTTCCATGTATTTTCAATGGCAAAGATTGGTCTAATTTCTAAAATTTGGTTTGAAATTGTTTCGTACGGCCTACAAGCAGCTTTTATTCTCTTGATTTGTTATGAATTTCGCGCAAAGCTACACGAGGGGTATCTGCGCTAGCCACTCCTAATTCAGTAGTGTAAGATAAGAAAGAAGACAACTAGTCACCACCACCCACCGCCAACTCTTGGGTTACTCTTATTACCAACGAATGGTGGGATTGACCGTCACTTTTATCACGTCACCACGGCTACAAAGAGCGACTATCTTTGGAGTGACGTAGATTCGAACCCGCGACCCTCTTAGTAGAAGTCTAGTGCCTTAACCACCTGGCCATGCCGGCCCCTTTGATTGTCTAGTGACAAAAATTATAAGTTATAATAAATTGCGTTATTGTCAAATCTTGCTTGCATTCCACTAATTATTGCTGAAAAAATGTGAATAAAAAACGCAAAAGTCCATAAAAATATATTGCTATAGCGTGACCTGCTTGTTATTTTCAGAACAGCTTCATTTTTACCACAAATTAGAGTATAATCAATTGTTGTACATGTTGTTGTTGAACAAGAGCCCCAGAATTAGAAGAAACATGAAGATTTTAAATATATCTTGCGTTTTGAAGATTTAACTATTAATGATCGTTGGACTAACAGAACATTTGTCAGTAAAAACAAAACACAAATTATAAGGAAGAATTATTTATGTGATTTGTACTGATAAGATAATTGTATTCTGGATCAGGAAACATTGTTATTATTTATTTCTATACGTATTTTATCAATTTCAAAACCTTGATGTTTTTAAATCAATAGTCACTATATTTTATGATGTTTTACGCTGTTTGTTTTTACTTTCGCGTAAAGCTACACGAGAGCCATCATTTAGCAGTGTAAGACTAGAGGGGACGCAACTAATCATCATCACCCACCGCCAACTCTTGAGCTACTCTACTTCCAACCAATAGCACGATTAACCGTCACATTATAACGCCCCCACGGCTGAGAGGGCGAGCATGTTTGGTGTGACAGGGACTCGAACACGCGACCCTCACATTGAACACCCTAACTACCTGACCAT
Organism: Tachypleus tridentatus; assembly: GCF_004210375.1. Lineage (NCBI taxonomy): Eukaryota > Metazoa > Arthropoda > Merostomata > Xiphosura > Limulidae > Tachypleus > Tachypleus tridentatus. The sequence continues at coordinate 40,543,734 of NC_134825.1, read as the reverse complement.
ATCGGGCTTGTTTTCCACTGAACAAAAGGTTCGTATCAGATATTAATGTTCATATCTACTTTACACTTACCGATTTTTGTGATCAACAGTGAAATGTCAAAATTTTCCAACTATTCAGTCTCCAGTCTTTGGCTAGATGTGACTGTATAGTTAACGTGTGGGACTGTGAACCCGAGGGTCAAAATCGTTCCTCGTATTTTCGGTCCATTAGTGCGATATAAGAGTGTTGATCAAAACTCAATATCCGAAATGAGCAGCCCAAGATTTCGAAGTGAACTTTGTTGAATAACTGCCCTCCTTTCAGCGTGGTCCGGCATGGCCAGGTGGCTAAGACGCTCGACTCGTACTGCGAGGGTCGCGGGTTCGAATCCACGTCACACCAAACATGCTCGCCCTTTCAGCCGTAGGGACATTATAATGTAACGATCAATTCCACTATTTGTTGGTAAAGGAGTAGCCCAAGAGTTGGCGGTGGGTGGTGATGACTAGCTGCCTTCTGTCTAGTCTTACACTGCTAAATTAAAGACGGCTAGAGAAGATTGTCCTCGTGTAACTTCGTGCGAAATTCAAATCAAACCCTTTAGCCCACACTTCAATATTAAGGATGATGACAAGTACTAATAGCACTGTGTTTCATTTTGTGTGAATACACGTCATAAACAAACAAATATTCAGTTTTATTTGAAACATGATTTTATACCTTGTAGATCATATATAGTTCATACAATTAGTTTGCAGTGAGAGGTCTCAAAAGACAAAGTTAAAAGTTCAGGTAGTTTTCACTTTATTGACTTTTAACAATGTGCATATTGTTTATATATTTGTAAATATATGTGTGTATATTGATGCAGCTTTCTTGTACAGGTTTTACACAAATATAAATCATAGCTGAATTTAAGTTATATATCGAGACCATTTGGACTAATGTTTCTATATGCATAGTTGGAACAGATCCCATGTTGTTAAAGCCGTTCAAAATTAGTGTAATTATTTGTATGAATTTTTCAAGAGAAGTGTCTAAAATGTTTACCAATCAGAAATGTTCAAGAAGTAGTTTTGAACTAACAACCAGAACAATGTTCAATTCACTTTTTTGTCAACTCGTTAGAAAGTTCTCGTCATTACTTACTTGATCCTGAGACCTTACTGATTTTGTTATCACTTTTGGCCGCCATCTTGGTTTCATCAACATATTTAGACGTTGTACACGTAAACTTCTCACAAACAGCAATGGAACAGATATTAAAGTTAAATGACCCTAAAGGTAAGTTTATGTCACTGCTTTAGTGATGTTCATTCATTTAAAAAATTAAACATTTAAGACGATATTTGCCGTAAATGTTATATCTATTAGTGAATGTTTAAACCACTCGATATAATTATAAAGCCTACTCTAATCGCTTGTAAAAATTCACTACAACCAAATATGTATATGTTTTGCGTGTGTCCGTGGATGTACATTCAAAAGGTATTGAGAAAATATTAGCAAGTTCAACAGCTTTCAAACAACAGATAGCAAACTAATAGCTCCAAAAATACTGGGATCTTACCGAGAAACCCTTAAGATGACAGATAGCTTCCCCGAAACTTATGAAATGTCAAAAACTTCCTTAAAACCCGTTTAGAAATAGAAAATACATGGCAACCATCAAGTATCAGTAAATTTATTAAAGTAAACGCTCTATTTATATAGAAATCCTAAATCTTAGGGGCTTTAACTTTCTAAGAAGTTACTGAGACAACACTTTCCATCTCAGTACTGATTTTCATTACCTTCGTTAACCGGACGAAAAAAATCACCTGTTTAATCAAAATGTAATTAAATACACATGTGGTATTTTGAAATGTATTTTACTCACAAAGTGATCCTTATACAGGAATTTCAAGAATGTGGAGCTTTAATGTTACTAATTCATTAATAGTAAAACATACAAAAAACAAGCTGTTTAAAATAGAAAAACGTACAGCCAGACAAGCTATTTAAAATAGAAAAACGTACAGCCAGACAAGCTGTTAAAATAGTAAAACGTACAGCCAGACAAGCTATTTAAAATAGTAAAACGTACAGCCGGATAAGCTGTTTAAAATAGTAAAATTTGCAGCCAGGCAAGTTATTTAAAATAATCAAACATACAGACAAATAAGCTGTTTAAAACAGTAAAACATACAGCCAGCCAAACAAGCTGTTTAGAGTAATAAAATCTTCAGCCATATAAGCTGTTTAAATTAGTAAAACATATTGCCAGACAAGCTGTCGAAAGTAGTGGAATATACAACCAAACACGCTGTTTAAAATATTAAAACATAAACGTGAAGCCTAATCAACCATTATATTATCCACTTGTCACCGAGTTATATCATTAAATCGGATTGTAAACTGAACATTTTTTTTTTTAAATTAAAATGCCCCTGTGGCACAGCGGTATGTTTACGAACTCGCACCGGGAGAAACCGAGTTTCAACACCTGTGGTGGGCAGAGCACAGATAGCCTAATGTGTAGCTCTGTGCTTAGTTTTAAACAATCAATCAATAAGATTAGAAACACCTTAGTCCTTTGCCTAATTTCACGTAAACATTCAAAATTGTACAAATATACATGCAAGTTATCTATATTATTCAGGAAATCTTGTAATAAAAGAGGAGAAAATAGGCAGAAACAAAAGATAACGCAAAACTTACGCAGTATACCAAACCTGAGATGATATATTGTTCATTTTTAAGTTTTCCTAAACAAAAAAGTAACTTCAAGGCAAGGTTGCTAACTTCCAGGATAATGTTAATGTCTCGTATTCCATTATCTTTCTTCCTATTACTGTGATAAAGAAGTGGGACATTTTCAGTTAGAGCACTCTATTTGCTCTGTGTAGTTTTCTCAAGCATGTGAAGTCATTAGAGTTGAGGTTAAACTTGACAGGCAGTGTGACTGTAACGCAATTTGAGTCTTACTTCCTCCATTACTTAAACAAACAAAAAAACAGAATACATTGCATAATGATCCACCTTATGGCTTGTGCCGTATTGGATGTTTGTTTTGTAGCTACAATGTATTTTGTTGTGGTTTTTTTTTTGTCATATTTTATTGTTGTTGTCAGTTGTTTTTTTCCATCAAATTACACACATCTATATATATTTGGATAAAACTCAGCTCAGAACAATAACAAAAGAAAAATATTCAAATAGTTGAAAGTTCGTTTTGTGGGTCTCTCCGTTCGTTTTAGAAAATTTTCTGTTTAAAAACGATTATCTCTATATTCACACAATATAAATATTATTTCTATAAAACCTTCACGTAGTTTAATTACAGAAGTAAATCAATCATGGCGGTAAAGCTTACGTCATCACCTGAAGTTTCTACGAATGGAAATTTATCTTTAAAACATTTTACTTGTATTGGCAGAAAATATTGTTGGACGTTTTTAATTTTTTTTAGTGTTGTTGCGTGTATTGTGTTAAGTGATAAATATTTTGACTATTTTGAAATAGAAGTTGTAGTCTTATGTGTCACGCATTAATAAAAAAATGTCCTTTCCATGTGAAGAACGTGTAAACTTGACACCTAAGAATGAAGCTGGTACAGTTTTTACTTGGTTATCGCGAGTTGATACTAATAATGCCAATCACAGAGTGGCTCCTAGCAACAAGACAAACATTTTGTTGCCTGGAAACAGATTATATTAGCTAGAAGTAAAGAGTTATAACTCCAAAACTATAATGGTATGAAAACTGTGTGAAAAATAACAAAACAAATACTGATAAAATGAAACAAAACTTACACAGCTACAGTGATTTCAACTCAATTCAATTTGCTGTTATTAGAAGATATTACGTAGTAATAACAAAGAAACGTAACTACTGTGCTCACAAATTTGGAACAAAAATAAACTAAATAACAACTATTCAACTGATTTTAAAGGGAAACATCAGTTTCATGAGATACAAGAACTTTTCCGTATGCAGCTTTATTACGAACTAATTACATTGAATATTATTTTAAAGGCACAAATGTAAAAAGGTATGGTTCATTGTAAACAAAAGGTTGAAGATGAATATTCAGCACAATCTGTACCAGTTCCCTAATTAACACACATTATTCCCCGAGGTCTGATGTGTTTTTAAATAATCATTTACTGAGATCCTGATAACATATCAAATTGTAAGTAATGCAGCAAGTCTGATATGTCTTCTTTTTTGGATAAATGCTCCTAATAAACATGTACGTGTGTTTTAAAATGAAATCATTATATACATTGGTAAAATCACGAGTAATAAAGTTGAGTTTTTTTTTAATGTACAACACGTTAGACGTACTTGTTAAAAACAATACATGTATCACAGCGTAAGTTTGACTGATACGCTATATATACATATGCTAAACGGTATTTGAATTACGGAGTAAACATTTTGAAGAAATATGTTATATGTATGTTCTGCATGATATTTGCATAACAATGTAGAAAGTTCGAATGGAAACATTATATGTATACGTTAAACAATATTTAAGAGACAATGTAGGAAGTTTGAATAATTCTCTCCCTGCTATCTGAAGTACTGATGAAAATTAACAACAATTGTAAAGCCACATTTTATAAAACCAACTAAAGTTGTTATATTGGATTCTTTATAGAAGCAAGCTCATGTTGACGTCAACGGACCAGAAGTCAAGTTGAATGACGTCCGTTTGACAGTACTTAAAAAAAAAATCATAACGCCTCCTGGAGTCACAGATTATTGAAAATAAAGAGACCAACTACGAAACACAAAACTGGCGAATGAAAGTTATGTTCACGCCTCTTTAAACCTTTAAACTGATAACTCTCATTGTCGTCGACAACCGTTGGGCAAACAGACTAACTTGTAGACTTGATTTCGCTACACTCTTAAGTGAATATTTTACAGGTATGCCCAACTACCTGAGGTAGGTGTAATAGAATTTCAACCAAAAAACAGTTTTTATATGTCAGTTTCAAAATATTTGTTTATGACAATTTTTCTGTGTATTCTACGGAATATAAATTAATATTGATTGGATGGGTAATATTGTTTTGTTGGCTGTTGTAAAGCGAAAAGCTACATGATGGACTCTTAGTATACCTAGTAAGCCTACAGACTTGGAGCTGAGGCACTTGATTCTAAAATAAAACAAACAACGTTTGTTATAATTCGTGTATTGAGTGGTGTGACACAATTTATTGCGTGTCAAACAACAATTTAATTTCTAAGAACCATGTTGCAAGAAACGCGATCATAAGAGCTAACCTTTCATAAGTTGACTGTTTTAAATATCCATTACCAAGTTACCAAATACGACACCAAATTATTACAAGAGTATCAAAATCACGGAGAAGTTGTAGTTGGTGTTTGTAACATCAATTGCACCTTATGAGCTAAATACGGGCTAAATGTCCAGGTCAGAAACGACAAGGTTAAGAAAATGCCATCTGCATTTAGAACTGCTGAATTATTTGTATGTTACTTAAACCTAATTATTAGTTTTATTATTGATGCATATTAACAGTTTCTATGTACAGAAATCTCTATGTCAGGTTTTTCTAAATAAAAAATAAACGTTTTTCATACATTTATGGAATATTGGAATAAATGTAAATATCGTCTTATTTATGTTGACTTTAGAAATATATGTTGATTATTATGCAAAACCATTGTTGACTTTTGACAAAGATGTGAATGTAAAGTTTTAAGACTTTTAACAGCCTGACGTAGCTTGGTAGTCAGGGCACTTGACTCACAATATCAGGGTCGCAAGTTCGAATCCCTATTCCAACCGTTATAATCTACGGTCAGTCTACTATTAGTTAATATAAAATTTAGATGTTTGATTTTAGAGCAAAGTCACATTGAACTATCTGCTGTGACAACTATGAGGAATCGAATCCAGAATTTTTCATTGTAAGTTCGTGAATTTGCCTGTGAACTGTTGGTAAACAAACCCAATAGTAGTTGGTGTTGGCTATTTACCTTCACTCTAGTCTATTATTTCTATATTAGGGATGGCTAGTTTTGTGCGAACTTCAATAGATAAAAAATATTTCTAATATAGTGTTGGTCCAACACTAACTCATCTGGTTTAGAAAACATATACAAAGGTGTAACAGAGAAACGATGGGACATCAAGAGTTTTTTTTACCCGTCCACAACTAGTAAAAAATGTTAATATGATAAAAAATGTAGCGTTGAAATAATTCTAACATTTCTATAGAGAACCACAGAGATATGTTTATAGTTGTACAGTATATCATACACGTTAACCTCCAGTGGAAGAAAAAACAAAGAAACGTTTAAAGTGTAAAACTGTGTCGTGCTAAGTATCAAAATGGCAGACGTTCGAAACGTGAAGCTTTTGAATACTCTTCACACTCTCGGCTGTGATCGCGTTATAAAAGTGACACTTAATCTCGTTATTCAGTTCGAAGAGCCACAACAATCTATGCGTTAGAGAGTATTGTTATCTGTGTACCTTCCCTCTGATCAGAAGTTTAACATTTGCTAAGACTACACCAAAACACATCTTTAAGTACAGACGTTTTGTTTCTAATCACAGAATACTTTGGATTAACATTTTGATATTTTGACGATTAAATTTGAGACAATCCTGTAGTTAAGTACTTTTTATTATTTTTGGTATTCTCGTATTTCTGATATTTATTACAAAACTTCGCTTCCCATTTCATGAATTAGCTATGGATATTTTTGGGTCTCTGAATTTAGCGGTTTAGTCCACGTGCACGACAGGTGCCGGTTAGTTTGAACACAAAAATCCGATTTTCAAACTACTAAAATCTCTTAGACTAATACATAATATAAAATAACATCGACTTAAGAAAATGTTGCTGTGTTTAGAAAGCTGAGCATCGCTCAAGTTGCGGTTCAGATATTTACTCATAAAATTATGCCATTAAAATTAGATATCACAGCATAAATAAAAGCATTTATTGACGTGTGAGATGTTTATATCAAACCGCTTCGATCTCCCAATACACGTTTACGTTTAGTATAGAATATTCTAAATGTGTATGCAACGTATTCAAAACTCCTGTGAGTAAAGTAGTTCGTGGGAACACAGTGTGTCCATGAAACCGAAAACGTTTAAGAACCAACCAATAATGGAACGACACGTCAATATACAGACGGTTTAAAATGTTGTTAAAATCGTTCATTTTAAGAGACTAAAATGATCTCACAAATTTAATTGTTTATTTGCGTACAAATACGTACAAAGCTACACAATGGCACGAGTGTCGAAACACAGCTTCTAGCTCTGTAAGTGTGTGCCTGCAAAGCCACATCGAGTTTTCTTATCAGTCCACCGAGGAGAATCGAACCCCTGATTTTAGCGTTGTAAGTCTGCAGATATATGTTGTGCCAGAGTCCAAATTTATTGTCTAGGAAAGATAGAAAATAACGTTTAAGAAGGATTTCGTCTTAAACTCTGTGGAATTAATGATGACGTAAACCTTAATAATATACAACTGTCCCTCAGTCGCATAACATCGTGGGCAAAGCGCAAATAGTCAATTGTGTGGCCTTGTGCTTAACTTTACACAAACAAATTCTACACAAGCCTCTGTGAAAATATTGTTGTTTTGATTCAATATAAAAGAAGCTAAAAGTCTGAAATTCTAAATAATTGTTTCTGTTTCAGAATACTGACCAAAAGCTACACAAAAAGCTATTTAGGCCGAGCAACTCCTAACGTTAAATAGATAAACCAGCGGGAACTAAGTTCGGTAAACATCACCCGCAACCAATTAAGACTACTCCAGTCGAATAATAGGTTTTAATCGGCAGCCTTATAGCGCACCCAGAACTCCAACTTCTGGACAAGTTAAAATATGAGTCGCGTTTGGTCCAACTAATACTTAAAGAAAAAAGTAAATTCTTTGTCTCGAAATACCTACATTTATATAAAAATACAGCATTGTTATTAAAGACGTGTGTTTGTTTGTTTTTTAATTTCGCACAAAGCTACTCGAGGACTATCTGTGCTAGCCGTCCCTGATTTAGCAGTGTAAAACTAGAGGGAAGGCAGCTAGTCATCACCACCCACTGCCAACTCTTGGGCTACTCTTTTACCAACGAATAGTGGGATTAACCGTCAAATTATAACGCCTTTGCAGCTGGAAGGGCGAGCATGTTTGGTGTGACGGGGATTCGAATCCGCAACCCTCAGATTACGAGTCGCACGCCTTAACGCGCTTGGCCATGCCGGACCCTATTGTAGACGTGCGCACCAACAAAACTGTAAATAATGAATGTAAAATTACTTATTTCATACGTGTTAAAGTATCAGAGTTTTTTGAAACTCGTTATATCTGCGGCCACAATAATCAAGAGCACTAGGAGAACATTCTGTGTATCAGGCGTAAATAAAACAGCAGATGCAAAAGTAGAAATGAAACTAAAGATCCAATGAGAGGTTAAGATCTGGGTGAAAGAATCACAACGTTCCTAATCCCAATATTATTAATCCTATATTTAGAAGGATATTTAACAAGAGACCCGGCATGGCCAGGTGCTTAAGGCACTCGACTCATAATTTGAGGGTCGCTGGTTCGAATCCCCATAAGGTCAAATAGCTCGCCCTTTCAGCCGTGGGATATTATAATTTGATGGTAAATCCCACTGCTCACTGGTAAAAGAGTAGCCGAAGAGTCGGCAGTGAGTGGTGATGACTAGCTGCCTTCCTTGTAGTCTTACACTGCTAAATTAGGGACGGTTAGCGCAGATAGCCCTCGTGTAGCTTTGTGCGATATTCAAAACAAACCAAACTAATTTAACACTAAATACATAAAAATAAGAAAAGTATGTTGTTAGATTTTTACTAACGCGATCAGGTATTAGCTTGTGCATACTTCTGTAATAAAAATGTTATATTTTTATATAATTATCTCGTCAGAGCTGTGCAGAGGCGAATAACCATCTGTAGTCCTTTAATGTAATATATATATATATATATACATGTTTTCGTGAGTTTGATATAACACGTAGCTGAATTGCTTTAAATTTGCACTATTTGATAAGACACCAGTAGTTCTTTCAAAATTATTTTTCAACAATATATATTAATTAAAGTGGCAATGTCAATATTTAATCTTTAATGTCAACTTGATCTTCGTAAACAAGGAGCACTCAAGCCAACTCAATATAATTCTAATAAATTATACCTTGAAAATTCGTACTTGATCTAAAGTTTAACTTTAACCATAAAGGTGAAAAGAATTCATCAGTATATCACTCAATATTATACGATGTGTGAAAAAGATGTTTCTCGTATCCGTCCAGGTTTGGCCACATCAGAATAATATGGGTTTTGTTGTAGCCTGCCAGTTTATATAAGTCACTGATTAAAGTACAGGTTATATGTTATAGATTTACGCTTTTAGCCTATCAGAGGCTTCATAAAAAGAGCTGAGACTATAACCTAACACTTCATATTGGGTAGTATTTTTACTGCACGCATAGAAAATGAAAGGTTTACGGCACATAAAACACTTTCACGGTTTTACATTCCAGTTCTAGCCGATTGTTCGTTCTGTGCCAATTTATTTTTATATCATTGGTGTTTCAGTAGCCTTCCCTGACAAAGCGACATTTCGACATTTATATGGAACATCTGAACACGTGTGTACATACATTGAAGTTTTTTCTTCAGTTTATTCTACTTTTATGTTCGATAAAAGGGGGAAAAAAAAGAAGAAAATTAGAAAGGAAATGAAAATCCGCGCCTCCATCAGGTTTCTTTACCCGGAACTGAAAGACAGGACGGAAGAAATTATCGATGAATACATCATATATCTTTAATGCTAAACTAACGACCCTAAAATACTGCAGTACAAATTGGTGCCAGCTTTCATAAATGTATAATACGATCCACTAATGTTGCAAGAGAAAGCGTATGTGAGAGAAAAAGAAAAACAAACTTCGAGGTGCAATCAAATTATGCCTCGAATCCTCACCGAACCAGTCTTGGAACATTAAATAAACGCACAGTAAGGGGCAATCTTAAACGAGATAGTAAAAGCGTCGACTTTTCGATGTGGCATCTAAGTACAAGCTCTGCTACAGTTACTTCCAACCACTTATTGCTACGAGATTGGCCATTTCATTGTGTTGGATCTTCTTTAGTAGGTCCATATGTTGGTTCATTATTTTAATTGCTTATCACATCTTACTCTCTCTGTGATGATGTTATTACTTCTAAGGTACCATTTACTGGCCCTTCTTGTGTTTCTTTGAGTTAGTTTTATGTCGATGAATAATTTTTAGTGTATTGTTTTGACTACGTTTAGAACTATAATTTTGAACTTTGTTACTAAAGAAGGGAAGGGCGTAACCAATAAACAGCGCCTCCTGTCTGCACGACTACTTTTATAATAAAATAACGTAATTGATTTTTACTTTTATAACACGCATTTATAATAACTTTATAATTGACGAAAGTGCAGAGTATGCTTAAGAGTACGTAGCGATCTCGAACCTTGGATTTTCAGATTTGTAGTACGGCAAGTTAAACTTTAGATCACGTATGAATTCTCAAGTAGAGGAGTAATTTTATTATAATTTCGCAGAAAAGGCTTAAGTGCTCTTTGTTTATCTCGATTAAACAAAAGTTAAAGATTAAATATTGACATTATTACTTTGATTAATCTTCTGATATTGTATTTTATAATAAAGAAACAGAAACTTCGTTTGTTGCGATGAAATTTCAAATACTTAAAATCTAGAAAATAAAACTGCTATAAAGGAAAAAAAAATGTGTTCAAAAATGAAAGTCGTTAGGGCGAAACGTTGACTAAATTATTATCTCTCTTATACAGTGAATCTACTTCTTTAGGTTATTACTCGAAACGTTTTCAATACTTTTTGCACAGTTGTGCTAAACTTTAACATTATTACAGAGCACTCCGATCCTGATTAACTAAACGTAACAAATATAGTTTTTGGTAACAACACAAATATGAATCTGAATACCTAAGGTGGAAGACTTTCGAAACGTCGTCCTCTACACTTGCGTCTTCATTCAACAAAGTTCCATCAACACAAATATGCATTGTGGGGTGTCTGTGTTGTGCTCATTGTAAGGACCGCAGTCTGAATTTTAGCGTTAGAAGCCCTCAAACCTGCCGCTGAGTCACAGGAGAACAACAGTGAATATATATTTACGTTATATTTTTTTTCAAAACGTTCGTAATATTTCATAATTAGGAAAGCGTATTCCCAAAAGTTCGTAAACAAATCTGTTTCTTAATATCATTATACTAGGGAATCTATAGCGAATGATATTCATGAATGTTTTAAAAACATTTCAGAATTTTTCGTTCAAGCATTACGTTTGAACGAAGCACATATATAGATAGAAACATACACTTTTTCGTTATTTTTTTCCTTACTGATATGCTGTACATGCACATTGCTTGACCAAATGCCTTAGTTGAGCTTAGCCCAGCGTGTGCTAAACATTTATGGAATGCACCGAATCGCATTTCGCTGTCGTAGAGAACACAAGTGTTGCGTGATCAAAACATTTCCTGCAGGAAAAGAAAACCTGTTTTCTTCTCGACATTTCAAACGTAAGCAACGGATGGAATCGAAATAAGCATCTGCGAAATATTTCAAACGTGACGTTAAGATGAAAGAAGAGGCTTGACCTACACATCAAGGCCCTGGAGTAAACGTGACGTTATGATAAAAGAAAAGGCTTGACCTACACATCAAGGCCCTGGAGTAAACGTGACGTTATGATGAAAGAAGAGGCTTGACCTACACATCAAGGCCCTGGAGTAAACGTGACGTTATGATAAAAGAAAAGGCTTGACCTACACATCAAGGCCCTGGAGTAAACGTGACGTTATGATAAAAGAGAAGGCTTGACCTACACATCAAGGCCCTGGAGTAAACGTGACGTTATGATAAAAGAAGAGGCTTGACCTACACATCAAGGCCCTGGAGTAAACGTGACGTTATGATAAAAGAAGAGGCCTGACCTACACATCAAGGCCCTGGAGTAAACGTGACGTTATGATAAAAGAAAAGGCTTGACCTACACATCAAGGCCCTGGAGTAAACGTGACGTTATGATAAAAGAAAAGGCTTGACCTACACATCAAGGCCCTGGAGTAAACGTGAAATTATGATAAAGGAAGAGGCTTGACCTACACATCAAGGCCCTGGAGTCTAAGTTACTATGAAGTTTAATAGGTTTTAGTCGTTTCTCGTATTCAAGTGAGAACTAAATAATTTGTAACGGAGGATTTTTCTTCCAATCGCATAATTATTTTTGTACTTCCCATTTAAAAGGCTCAAAACTACATTACCAAAAGAACATTGATTTTAATCTAATGATTTTCTCAAGCAAAAGATAAAAACATTAATCAAAATTACGAGTTAATTAAGATTTTTCACAACAAAATCATTCGTGGCCCCTCGTATCATTGTTTGTTTGTTTTTTAATTTCGCGCAAATTTACACGACGGCTTAATTTATCAGTATTAACCAAGGGGGAAGGCAGTTAGTCATCACCATCAACCGCCAACTCTTGAGCTACTCTTACTAATGAACAGTGAGACTGACCGTCACATTATGATGCCTGCATGGCTGAAATAGCAAGCCTGTTTGGTGTGGTGGGGATTCGAACTCGCGACCCTCAGATTACGAATCAAGCGCCTTATCCACCTGGATTTGTCGGACCACACCTTGTATTACTAAATGTTTCTTCGTATGTTTGAAATTACGCCCTGTCTTGTCTGTTTCCTGTTCATTCACGACAGAGTGAAATTGTTACAAATCCAAGGCAACATCAAAAATTTCACGAACACAGTTGTTCTTTTATACGTTTCAGGTATTCGTGTAAAGCTACATAAAGGCTATCAATACTAAACTTCTCTTAATTTCAACTGATGGAAAAGAAGATAGACAACTAGCAGTTAGCAGCTTCCATAGCCAACTCTTGTTTAACCTAATAATGGGATATGACCGTCACTTTTATAACTCTCCCATGGCTCAAAAGTTTGCTGGTCGATTCTGCGGCAACAGAACACGTAGCATTTTACCCTCTGATTCACAGCCTAGCAACTTAATTACAAGGATACGCATGTCCTTCGTAAAGAAAAAAAAAACCATGGTATTAGATCCAGTTTTCATAAGATGGCCACTTATTATCGCTTTTCTGATTTGGTCAGTTCTTTAAATATTCTGAACTTACTCATAAGCATAAAATGACGAATACTACTTTACGATTTTTAACGATGAGAAATTAAACGGTTACAACAGTTGCTTAGTTACTGGCACTATACTGCCCTCTATCACTTAAAATAAATATGAATTTCAATTTTTATATTAGTTTCGAATTAATAAAAAATGTTGTAAAATATTTACTACTTTCGGATATTTTGTTTTACTTCGATATTTTTATGTTCAGTTCTCATGTACTCGGAAAATACGTATGTGTTTGTTAATTCAACTTCCAATTATAACAGCTGTTATAAATTTGATATTCTTAAAATGAATTAGTCTAGTTTGAATTTAAAATTATGGGTTCATTAATAGGTTCTTAAAATCCAAAACTCACAATAACAAAGAAACACGATCTACAATGATTATTAGAGAATATACCTAGTAAAAATATATGTCTTAATCAATCACTAGTAATTAATTAGTAATTTTCTTACTTACGTCCTGATTTCTGTTTGCCAGCCTGCCATTGTTTCTAGAAGATTCATGGGGGACCGTAAATATAATAAAACTAAAAAACAAACTAACCTACGTAATATTTAAAGTTAATTATTCATAGCAATCACTTTTCGAGGTTTCTGCTCCGAATATTAGATTATAGGGTTTTATATTGAAAGGAAGCTCAATGCGTGATAAATCTGAGTAATTTGCCTGATAATAGTAATAAAAACCACACCAGACTACAGGTCGTTTTTTCTATTTCGAATTTGAAACTAGAATCGCGTAAAATAAAACTTCCAATCTGAGATATTCATGCAACAGATAAAAACTAGATTTAATATCATGCTGTTACCTTCCCTATGAGTTGAACTAAGTAACAAAAATAATACATCTCCATTCGAGTGCGATTTGTTTTTACTATTATTAGGCCTATCGTATAGTTTAATTGCCCCTATGGCTTTGACGTGTCAGTTTTAACTGTAACAATTACATGTGATCTGATTGGAGAGAAAGTATTATTTGAAATCAGTGCGTTAAGATAGAATACAACAAAAAAACAATTTACACGTACATCCGATTGTATAATTTATTGTATCAGATGCATACATTGTAACGGCATTTTATCAACGGTACTTCATTAAGACTAGGCAATCGCTTGAGAAAACCTCTTTGGCAAGTTGAAAACAAAGATAAAGATTTCCTCGTCTCGTGATATTTTATTTTCCCTCTGCGCACCCGTATACGAGCGTCGATCTCAGCATTTGTTTTTGATGGCAAACGTAAGAAATAAAGCCCAGAATATAACCCTATTTTCAGACCACGTAAGAGTGAATGAATGGTCATCGTTGAAGTAGACACTCTTTATTTACACTTATCGATGTGTTATGTATCTGACTCTCCTGATTATCACACCATACCTGAACACTTATTTTCAGCACAACTCTTTTTGTTGTTGCTTTCCATTTGTTAATGTATTGGTTTGTACTAACATCTTCTCTCTTTGAATTCACGTTACATGCGGCTGTTATAATTTAAACCGATATACACGAATCTCATCAATCATTTAATACAAACTCCTGGTATTCTTAGTGAAGCTTGAACCATCTATAACCTGGCATAGGCAGTGTAGCCTGAACCTTCTGCAACCTGGCATAGGCAGTGAAGCCTGAACCTTCTGCAACCTGGCATAGGCAGTGAAGCCTGAACCTTCTGCAACCTGGCATAGGCAGTGAAGCCTGAACCTTCTGCAACCTGGCATAGGCAGTGAAGCCTGAACCTTCTGCAACCTGGCATAGGCAGTGACGCTTGAACCTTCTGCAACCTGGCATAGGCAGTGAAGCCTGAACCTTCTGCAACCTGGCATAGGCAGTGAAGCCTGAACCTTCTGCAACCTGGCATAGGCAGTGAAGCTTGAACCTTCTGCAACCTGGCATAGGCAATGAAGCTTGAACCTTCTGTAACCTGGCATAGGCAGTGAAGCTTGAACCTTCTGCAACCTGGCATAGGCAGTGAAGCCTGAAACTTCCACAACCTTGTATAGGGAGTGAAGCCTGAACCTTCTGCAACCTGGCATAGGCAGTGAAGCTTGAACCTTCTGCAACCTGGCATAGGCAATGAAGCTTGAACCTTCTGTAACCTGGCATAGGCAGTGAAGCTTGAACCTTCTGCAACCTGGCATAGGCAGTGAAGCCTGAACCTTCTGCAACCTGGCATAGGCAGTGAAGCCTGAAACTTCTACAACCTTGTATAGGCAGTGAAGCCTGAAATTTCTACAATCTGGTATAAGGAGTGAAGCCTAAAACTTCTACAATCTGGTACAGAAAATAAAGCCTAAAACTTCTAGAACTGTGTATTTGCAGTGAAGCTCCAATCTTCGAAAACTTAGTATTCGCAATGATACCCGAAACTCCTACAACCTACTATTCACATTGAAATCTGGAGCCTCTATAAGCCTGAAATTGCCATACCCTGGTATTAGCAGTGATGCACGAAACATCCGTAAGTTGGTATTAGCAGTGAAACCTGAAGAATAACGCGTATAGTCGAGACGTTGCTTTAAATATTTAGATGCAAACAGTTTTTGTAATAAGTGTTTACTTTGCCCAGAAGAAACTGCTTTCAATGTGGTGGACGAAGGTCGTTTAGCCTAGACTAATTGATAAAGCCTTTACTCTCTAACCAGAGGACATGGGTTCGAATTCTAGCTTCGACAAATGTTCGCCATAAGTTAACCTCGTTTTGGCTTTGAAACCTAGCAATAAAAGAGGCAGGAAAATGCGTTGCTTTAAGAATTATGGCGAGTCTGCCGTCAGTTCCTAATACCTAACAAAGCATACTTAAATCTCAACAATACTATAGATGTTTTTAAGGTTGTGTTAAAAATATAGAAATCTGGCAGAAACTAATCTCTGTGTTTATGAAAAACAATTGCAATAAAAAGCATTATGACGACAGGTTTTCAGATCCAACCAACTGTATCTTCAGTTAAAGTTAAGTTATTATTATACAGTAATTTCCTGAGATAAATAAACATGTAACTAAAAAAAGTGTATAAGCTGTTGTTAACTCATTGTAAAAATATAACGTCTTACATCTATGATCTGACATCTAGAACATTCGTGTGTAATCTACAGCATACGATACATTTTTGTAACAATGTTTTTATGAGACTGGCTATTGGAATTATGGGAGTCTTAATCGCAAGCCATTTTACAAGGATTCAAGTGAGCTTCATGGCTGAAAGAAACTTCATAAAATTTCAAAATAAATGTTTTATAACAGCGAAGATTAAAAAATCATGTTAAAAGCTATATATAAGTAGTATGTAGCATGTTTTAGTAACAGTGATGGTTTGCTCTTTTACACTTTTTGAAAAGGAGTCGTCTATCATCGCAGTGAGGATCCATTGCTGAAAAATGAAACGTTCATGATACTGAACAACTTAAGAATCACATCTTTGCGTCTTTTCCACTAAATAGGAAAACATTTAGTAAGCTTGGAAAACAATATGCAATCGAAGACAGACGTTTACAAGGAGTAGCGCTCATGGCATTTCTCTCTTGTTTAAATTTTCGTGTGACGCGTGGACTATATAAAATATTCATTTTCTTCAGAGTGACTTCCTTATTTCTTTCACTAGAGAAAGTGCACTTTATATTTTTATTTCTATAATACATGTGATCCCTAGGTAATATTTTACCACTTTCAGCATTTTACGCATAAGATAATTAGATTTGAAGAATGATCCTTCTTCCCTGTGTGTATCAAACTAAGAACAATACAATATTATAAGCTTAAAATAACACAGTATCAATACTCATAGTTCAATACATTAAACACTCCTGCAATACTGATAATCTAATACATTATACGCTCCTGCAACACAGGTAGTCTAATACATTACACACTCCTGCAACACAGATAATCTAATACATTATACACATCTGCAACACAAATAATCTAATACATTATACACATCTGCAACACAGATAATCTAATACATTATACACATCTGCAACACAGATAATCTAATACATTATACACATCTGCAACACAGATAATCTAATACATTATACACTCCTGCAACACAGATAGTATAATACATTATACACTCCTGCAACACAAATAATCTAATACATTATACACATCTGCAACACAGATAATCTAATACATTATACACATCTGCAACACAGATAATCTAATACATTATACACATCTGCAACACAGATAATCTAATACATTATACACATCTGCAACACAGATAGTATAATACATTACACACTCCTGCAACACAGATAGTATAATACATTATACACTCCTGCAACACAGATAATCTAATACATTATACACATCTGCAACACAGATAATCTAATACATTATACACACCTGCAACACAGATAATCTAATACATTACACACTCCTGCAACACAGATAATCTAATACATTATACACATCTGCAACACAGATAATCTAATACATTATACACTCCTGCAACACAGATAGTATAATACATCATACACTCCTGCAACACAGATAATCTAATACATTATACACATCTGCAACACAGATAATCTAATACATTATACACATCTGCAACACAGATAATCTAATACATTATACACTCCTGCAACACAGATAGTATAATACATCATACACTCCTGCAACACAGATAATCTAATACATTATACACTCCTGCAACACAGATAATCTAATACATTATACACATCTGCAACACAGATAATCTAATACATTATACACATCTGCAACACAGATAATCTAATACATTATACACTCCTGCAACACAGATAGTATAATACATTATACACATCTGCAACACAGATAATCTAATACATTATACACATCTGCAACACAGATAATCTAATACATTATACACTCCTGCAACACAGATAGTCTAATACATCATACACTCCTGCAACACAGATAATCTAATACATTATACACATCTGCAACACAGATAATCTAATACATTATACACTCCTGCAACACAGATAGTATAATACATCATACACTCCTGCAACACAGATAATCTAATACATTATACACATCTGCAACACAGATAGTCTAATACATTATACACTCCTGCAACACAGATAGTATAATACATCATACACTCCTGCAACACAGATAATCTAATACATTATACACATCTGCAACACAAATAATCTAATACATTATACACATCTGCAACACAGATAATCTAATACATTATACACTCCTGCAACACAGATAGTATAATACATCATACACTCCTGCAACACAGATAATCTAATACATTATACACATCTGCAACACAGATAATCTAATACATTATACACATCTGCAACACAGATAATCTAATACATTATACACTCCTGCAACACAGATAGTATAATACATCATACACTCCTGCAACACAGATAATCTAATACATTATACACTCCTGCAACACAGATAGTCTAATACATTATACACATCTGCAACACAGATAATCTAATACATTATACACTCCTGCAACACAGATAGTCTAATATATTACATGCTCCTGCAACACTGATAGTTTAATACATTATACAAACCCTCAATACTGATAATATAATACATTATACACTCCTGCAATACTGATAGTCTAACAAATTATACACTCCTCCAGAAAAAAAAAAACAACTTATAAAATATCCGAGATCGAGGACTCCTGACAGTAATAACCAACATCCTGTGTAGCTTTATTTCCGTGTTTATTTATAGGAACGCGCTCATTCAAATCGTTTAAATATTTATAAGGTATAATCATGTTTGTATGATGTGTCACGGAAATCACATTTACAATGTTTCGATTGTAGAGTTTATAATGAATATGAAAATTCTCTTTAGCGCTTTATCACATGGACAATATAATTAGTTGTTACATGATTTAATAAAAACTGAATGTTTTAAATGTTAAAGCTGCAATTATGTTGTGTCAATAAATAATTTGAATTTCAGTTCTGTTAACAATTTGCGTTTAGATACAATTGTGTATGAATTATTAAAACCGTTTGCAGCAGTAAGTTTATTTATTTTAACAAATGTTTACTTCAGTTTTTATAACATACAAACGAATGTTTGTTTTGTATATAAGTACATTTAAAGAACGTCTTCGATTGTTTTTACAAGACTACGTTCAATTTATGTACGTCCTCGGGGCAGGGTATAATTTTAAAAGTTCACACGTTTTAATAATACATTCGAACTACGTAACTAACATCATAAAAATCTTACAAAAACTGTCTGGCATTCCACGAAATTACAGAACTAAAACGTTGTTCATTACTGTAATACACTACTTGTGCTTAAGAAATAAATGAATATCCTCGAAACGTTAGAAACTCTACAATTAACGACTTTGAGTATGTTTTCATTGTAACTTTAGAATGAAACGTGCAAGGCAATAAAAGTTTATGAGCGACTCCATTAGAGGGCACAATTTGATGGAAACGTGATATAATTCAGGATTGTTTGTTTGTTTGTTTTGAATTTCGCGCAAAGCTACTCGAGGGCTATCTGCGCTAGCCATCCCTAATTTAGCAGTGTAAGACTAGAGGGAAGGCAGCTAGTCATCACCACCCACCGCCAACTTTTGGGCCACTCTTTTACCAACGAATAGTGGGATTGATCGTTACATTATAACGCCCCCACGACTGAAAGTACGAGCATGTTTGGTGCGACCGGGATTCGAACCCGCAACCCTCGGATTACGAGTCGAACGCCTTAACACGTTTGGCCATGCCGGTCCTATAATTCAGGAATTATATCTTTATGGCAGCATCCAAAAAACGACAGACTACAAACAGTTCTTGTAACTACCAACAATAATTGTACTAACTA
Source organism: Tachypleus tridentatus (assembly GCF_004210375.1). Classification (NCBI taxonomy): domain Eukaryota; kingdom Metazoa; phylum Arthropoda; class Merostomata; order Xiphosura; family Limulidae; genus Tachypleus; species Tachypleus tridentatus. The sequence goes on along the minus strand of NC_134825.1, from coordinate 40,523,681 downwards.
CTGGTTTTTTAATGTGCGCAGAGTTTAAAAAGAGAAAATGATACAGAGAAAATTAAAACATCGTTCATTCATGTACTCAAGTGTACAACGAATCAGAGTCGTTCAAGAAAACAGTCGTTCCGCTTTATTTTAGACATCAGGTTTTGTTTCGTCGTATCTGGAAGACGAGTGTCTTTATGCTTGAAAACTGAAAAAAGTGGTCAATATTGGTGCTAGGGTTGTCTAAGTGGAATAAGTACAAGCACGTGGATTCAACCTGCTACACTAACATTTCTTCGAGTATAATTTAACAACTGGTAGAAAAAAGTTTATAACTGTGTATTTTACTGGAGCCTTGAATGAAACAAGTACGTTCAAAACGATAGGTTTACAGAAATCTAACCACATTTTGCAAGAACGATGTACCTGTAGTAAGAAAGTGACGTATGGTTGTAAATGACAACCGTGACACCACAGGCAACAAACATCTTTAGTATTCATTATTTGGTTCATGGACTCATCAGAAGAATAATGTTACAACTCTTTCCGATACCTGTGAAGTGAAATGGAAGAAAGACGAAAACAGCTGGTTCGATCGATTTTTATAACGACAATATACAACATAGCGAACAGCATCGACATAGGTAAAGCACTTCAGCCATATAAGGAAGTGAAGACCACCTAAATTGGACCCCACGATATGCAACATTAGCGCTACTATTGCCAAAGTTTACTGGTTGATTGTTCGGGCATCTACTCAGGGCGCTCCTTCATAGAGGGAGGAACAGTCCCCTCACACACACAAACAGTCTGAAATCATAAAATTTCCATTCGTAACACAAGTACAAAGTAAAATAAAAGATTGATATTCCAATATTAAAACATTCTATCATCATTACTAGTACAAATAGTGTAGTGGCCGACACGGCTAAGCGTGTTAAGGCGTGCGACTCGTAATCAGAGGGTCGCGGGTTCGTATCCCCGTCGCGCCAAGCATGCTCGCCCTTTCAGCCGCGGGAGCGTTATAATGTGACGGTTAATCCCGCTATTCGTTTGTGAAAGGGTAGCCCAAGAGTTGGCGGTGGGTGGTGATGACTAGCTGCCTTAGTTTTACGCTGCTAAATTAGGAACGGCTAGCACAGATAGCCCTCGAGTAGCTTTGTGCGAAATTCAAAACAAAAACAAACAAATAGTGTAACTTAAGACATAATAAGTTATTTTGTATTCTCTGAATTATGTTATTAGTATTGTTGTACTTAGCTTCAGAGACACGAAGGAGGACGAATTGGTCAGAGAGACACAGTAAAAAGGAGATTCAACACTCCACATTTGGCATCCGAGGTTTCAGCTTATTTTTATTTCACATGAAACTTCTTTCTTTGGAAAATGATAGTTAATTACAGTCGTGAAAGACACGAGGAGTACACACACACACATATATATATTCTCTAATCGAAAACAGTTTCATTTTCACAATTTTCTCACCTCTCACTTAGTTTTTATTTACCGTGAAATTTCTTTTGATTCACTCAGAGAAATAATGTAGCAAGTTCTAATTATTTGACTCAGGTGAGTAGAATATTATATTATTATGCCACAGAAGATAATTCACAAGTGTGTGTTCTAACGAGGAATAAATCCCATTCACAATGATGAGAAAATGACACACCACAGAAAAATTTTATGAAAAATATTTTCCACGTGAGAAGCGAGGTTTGTTTTTTAACGGATTTACTATTACATATTTATCTTCATATTGATGTCTGTTTCTGTTAAATATATATTAAGAAACGTGTGTAACTTATGCTGTTAAATGTGTGTTGCGAAATTCCTGCGTATTCACCAAAGCTGTATAAGATCATGTGTAAGAATTAACAATATATTACGTGTTTGTGTAACTACTGGTGACTGACAGCATTGTTGCCAACTGAAATTTCGAGAACCTCGCCCAATAATTATAAAAGGTAGCTATCGCAACACGCGTATAAATAGTATATATTGTTCGTTTGATACAGTTGATATGCTATAAACTTCGGAAGCTATAACTGTGACTAACGCTTATTAATCGGAAAAGTACAGATATGTGATTAGGAACGTTTATAGATTTTGAACAATACGAACTGTTTAACTTCATTGGAATAACTTTGGACATTAGTTTTTCTACAATGTGGAACATGAAACGATGAATAATTCTCAGCCTTACACCTATTTCTGTGAGGGGATTGTGTTGTATGTTTTAATAATAAAAAATATAAGAGTATTTATAAGATACTTATTATTCGTAACGTATTTTCCACAGTTATGTATTTGCATTCAAGAAATGAAAGGATTTGGTTTCCCCAACCATTGGCTGTAATGTAACGTTAAGAGACTGTAGTTATTGGTGCCATTGACAATACCATCGATACATCCTTTTTATTTATATGTGCATGTATATATTAAACATTTACAGTTTGAATTTCGCGCAAAGCCACAAGAGGGCTAGATGTGCTAGCCGACCTCACTCAGCAGGTGTAAAACTAGAGGGAAGGCAGCTAGATATCACCACACCCAGCAGTTCTTAGGGTTACTCTTTCAACAACGAATTGTGGGATTGAGTGTCATTATTAAAGGGTCAAGCATGTTTGGGGGTAAGGGGAAATTCGAACGCCTGACCTTCAGATGAGGGGTCGAATGCCTTAACCACTTGGCCATGCCCACATTTACGCTTACATTGAGTGTTTAGGTACTGTTATAGTGCTTTACTCTATAACCTCATTATACAAGTATTGTTATAATATTTGATTAATGTTTTATTAGATATCCTTGTATTGTTACAACATCTGAATAATGTTTTATTAGATATCCTTATTAACTTAGGTATTGTTACAACATCTGAATAATGTTTTATTATATATTCTTATTAACGTGGGTATTGTTACAACATCTGAATAATGTTTTATTATATATTCTTATTAACGTATCTTAATAATGTTTTATTATATATCCTTATTAACGTAGGTATTGTTAAAACATCTGAATAATGTTTTATTATATATTCTTATTAACGTAGATATTGTTACAACATCTGAATAATGTTTTATTATATATTCTTATTAACGTATGTATTGTTACAACATCTGAATAATGTTTTATTATATATTCTTATTAACATATGTATTGTTACAACATCTGAATAATGTTTTATTATATATTCTTATTAACGTAGGTATTGTTACAATGGTTGAATAGTGTTTTATTATATATTCTTATTAACGTAGGTATTGTTACAACATCTGAATAATGTTTTATTATATATTCTTATTAACGTAGGTATTGTTACAACATCTGAATAATGTTTTATTATATATTCTTATTAACGTATCTTAATAATGTTTTATTATATATCCTTATTAACATATGTATTGTTACAACATCTGAATAATGTTTTATTATATATTCTTATTAACGTATCTTAATAATGTTTTATTATATATCCTTATTAACATATGTATTGTTACAACATCTGAATAATGTTTTATTATATATTCTTATTAACGTAGGTATTGTTACAACATCTGAATAATGTTTTATTATATATTCTTATTAACGTATCTTAATAATGTTTTATTATATATTCTTATTAACGTATCTTAATAATGTTTTATTATATATTCTTATTAACGTATCTTAATAATGTTTTATTATATATCCTTATTAAGATATGTATTGTTACAACACCTGAATAATGTTCTATTATATATTCTTATTAACATATGTATTGTTACAACATCTGAATAATGTTTTATTATATATTCTTATTAACGTAGGTATTTTTATAATATCTGAAAAATGTTTGATCAGATATTAACGTATCTGAATAACGTTTTATTATATATCCTTATTAACGTAGGTATTGTTACAACATCTGAATAATGTTTTATTATATATTCTTATTAACGTAGGTATTGTTACAACATCTGAATAATGTTTTATTATATATCCTTATTAACGTAGGTATTGTTACAACATCTGAATAATGTTTTATTATATATTCTTATTAACGTAGATATTGTTACAACATCTGAATAATGTTTTATTATATATTCTTATTAACGTATGTATTGTTACAACATCTGAATAATGTTTTATTATATATTCTTATTAACATATGTATTGTTACAACATCTGAATAATGTTTTATTATATATTCTTATTAACGTAGGTATTGTTACAATGGTTGAATAGTGTTTTATTATATATTCTTATTAACGTAGGTATTGTTACAACATCTGAATAATGTTTTATTATATATTCTTATTAACGTATCTTAATAATGTTTTATTATATATCCTTATTAACATATGTATTGTTACAACACCTGAATAATGTTCTATTATATATTCTTATTAACATATGTATTGTTACAACATCTGAATAATGTTTTATTATATATTCTTATTAACGTAGGTATTTTTATAATATCTGAAAAATGTTTGATCAGATATTAACGTATCTGAATAACGTTTTATTATATATCCTTATTAACGTAGGTATTGTTACAACATCTGAATAATGTTTTATTATATATTCTTATTAACGTAGGTATTGTTACAACATCTGAATAATGTTTTATTATATATTCTTATTAACGTAGGTATTGTTACAACATCTGAATAATGTTTTATTATATATTCTTATTAACGTATCTTAATAATGTTTTATTATATATCCTTATTAACATATGTATTGTTACAACATCTGAATAATGTTTTATTATATATCCTTATTAACATATGTATTGTTACAACATCTGAATAATGTTTTATTATATATTCTTATTAACGTATCTTAATAATGTTTTATTATATATCCTTATTAACATATGTATTGTTACAACACCTGAATAATGTTTTATTATATATTCTTATTAACGTATCTTAATAATGTTTTATTATATATCCTTATTAACATATGTATTGTTACAACATCTGAATAATGTTTTATTATATGTTCTTATTAACGTAGGTATTTTTATAATATCTGAAAAATGTTTGATCAGATATTAACGTATCTGAATAACGTTTTATTATATATCCTTATTAACGTAGGTATTGTTACAACATCTGAATAACGTTTTATTATATATCCTTATTAACGTAGGTATTGTTACAACATCTGAATAACGTTTTATTATATATCCTTATTAACGTAGGTATTGTTACAACATCTGACTAATGTTTTATTATATATTCTTATTAACGTAGGTAATGTTACAACATCTGAATAATGTTTTATTATATATTCTTATTAACGTATGTATTGTTACAACATCTGAATAATGTTTTGTTATATATTCTTATTAACGTAGGTATTGTTACAACATCTGAATAATGTTTTATTATATATTCTTATTAACGTAGGTATTGTTATAATATCTGAATAATATTTTATTATATATCCATATTAATGTAGGTATTGTAACAATGGTTGAATAATGTTTTATTATATATTCTCATTGTACACTATAATATTATGTCGTAAGTGCCCAACTTCACATACAACAGTTCCCTGTATGGATCTACAAAGCATACCTCCGGAGGTGCAGGAAGTCATAAATTATTAGTATAGTTACATTCTCAAGTGTGTGTGAAATAAAGGGTTTGTGATGGTGAAGTTATTTGTTACCTTTTCTACCTTAACTTCGAGTGATCTCACTCATTAAACCATACTGTTGTTTTCGTACTGTAACTTAATTTTATAATGCTTTTCAAAATATCAGAATCGATTTATTCACCCATTGGTCCAGAAGCAGTATATAAAATAACATCGATAAATTCGAGAACTGATTCGCCGCCATGAACAGAGTTCAAACATCCCACTTTGTTGCACTGCACTGAAAAGAAACAACAAAAACGAACAACAACACAGAATCTAATTATGCTTAAATTGCCCAATGCGTTTCTACATGAATTGTCCAATGGTTTTCTACATTATGCATGCTTCTATACTTTTACTGACATGAAAGTTTGTCCTAAATTTCGAGAGCATTTGTGCCAATAGATAATGATTATTTATATGTAAAAACGTACATGAACGTGTGTATCTAGTCAGAAAGAGCCATTTAATCTCACTAAACCACAATCTTTAACTTTGTTTTCTGTTCTTGAAGCATTCATTATCTACCATAACCGTCCTTAATTATTTAGGCCCGCCATGGCCAGGTGGTTAAGACACTCGACTCATAATATGAGGGTAGAAGGTTCGAATCCCCATCATACCAAATATGCTCGCTCTTTCAACCGTGGGGGCGTTATAATGTGATGGTCAATCAACTATTCGTTGGTAGAAGAGTAGCCCAAGAACTGGCAGTGGAAGTGTTGACTAGCTGCCTTCCTTCTAGTCGGACACTGCTAAAATAGGGACACCTAGAACAGATAACCCTCGAGTAGCTTTGCGCTAAATTGAAAAGAAACCAAACAAACCTAATTACTGGCTGATAGACTATAAGGAATGGAGCTTGGTGTGCTTTGTTTGGAATTTTGCGCAAAGCTCCACCAAGGCCATCAACTCCAGTCGTGCGCAATTTAACAATGATAGGCTAGAGAGAATGCAGCTGCTCAACATTGCCCACCGCCAACCTTTGGGGTACTTTTTTACCAATGATTAGAGCGACTAACCGTAATATTATAACGCCCCCAAGGCTGAAATATTGCACACGTTCGATGACAAGGATTCGAACCAACAACCCTCAGACTCAGTTTGCAAGTCTAATGCCTTAACCACCAGACCATGCCAAGTCCGAAAATTGAGGTAGTTAACATCAACAGCCGTCAACACTACTTTTATCTGGCGGAATAGTTGAATTTTACTCTTATAACGCATCTACGTCCCAAAAGTGCGGATCAGATTTTTTTAAATTTTTTAAAGTAACGTGACGCGAACAACGGCCTGCAAATATATAATACGACAGCTATCCACAGAGCCACGTCTAACCCAAATCACATTACACGTACGTTTGTCTGTACAATATCACATTACCTTTGTTTCTACAAAGATAAACGAAAGTATAACTTTATATTAGTGTTTATTGTTGCAGGGTTTACACATACATATGTATCTGTATGTATATGTATGGAGAGAGATAATACCAACACCGAACACTCAAGTAAAATAAAACAAAATCAAAAGGAAGGACTAGGTTAAAACAGCAAATCCAAACCTCTTTTGTTATAAACAAAAAACCAAGCCCGTACAAATAATGTGAGATATAAAATGTACCCTAGGTTTCGGAGGTGACAGAAGAAGTAGGACCCATATTACGGTGGGGAAACAACGTCTATCAGTCTTAACTTCCGTTCGCTAGTCTCACATGAAAAATAATAAGCTAATCAAATGAATGTAAATATATATATATAAACATACACACACATATACTTATATTAAATGTAAGTGTTTGGTCTCCCCAGAAGGAAAGCATTAAGTCTAAAGACTTACAACGCTAAAAACAGGATTCGATTTATCGCAGAAAACACAACAGATAGCATAGTGTGGGTTTGCTCTGTTAATGTTAGTAAGGGGAAGTTTCGGTGTCATGTAATAACTATATAGTTCAAAGCCTGAAATGTTCTTATGTTTAAAAAAACAACAACAATTGGATGCAACTTATGCTAGCAAAGTGGTTCCCAAGCAGATTTATTGCTTTTTTAGCTTAAAGCTATCGGCTCTCTGCAGTTTGCCTAAAGCAGGTAATCGAATTCTGAATTTTAAAATCGTTAGTGAAATACGATTTTTGTTTCTTTCCCAGAACGCAAAGGGATTAAAACAATATGCTGACTTTTATTTTTCGTGATTATGTCTCCTCTAGATGAACCACAGATTAAGATCTACTGCATTAGAATAAATTAATTGTTGGTTGATTAATGAATCTATCACGGAGGCTCGTTAATTATTAAGAGTGTGTTGTTTCTTAGCGCTTATGTCTGTTGTTTAAATTTCGTAAATATTGAATTTCTGTGTTGAGGAAGAAGCGTTATTTGTTCATACCGGCTGTTGTTAACTCGTGAAACCGTATTAATGCAGAATTTGAATTGGAAGAAATCAAACGCTTTGGTTATTTTTAGGTAAATTAGTTTGTGCATTACTTTTACCGAATAACATTGCAGAGAATATTAACTCGTATATAGTTACAATACCGATATCATAAATTGAATTCTTTTTTTTAAAATAAATTAAAATCAAGAAGTACAAAAGGATACCAATAACATATAAAAGGATTACAACAAGATCAAGAAATCCACAATAACATATAGAAGGATTATAACAAGATCAGGAAGTGCACAATAACATATAGAAGGATTATAACAAGGTCAAGAAGTATACAATAAAATATACAAGAATTATAACAATATCAAGAAGTACAAAATGACATATAGAAGGATTATAACAACATCAAGAAGTGGACAATAACATATAGGAGGGTTATAACAAGATCAAGAAATGCACAATAACATATAAAAGGATTATAACAAGATCAAAAAGTACATAATAACATATAGAATGATTATAAGAAGATCAAAAAGTGCACAATAACATATAGAAAGATTATAACAAGATCAAGAAGTATACAATAACATATATAACGCTTTTTACAAGATCACGAAGTACACAATAACATATAGAAAGATTATAACAAAGATCACGAAGTACACAATAACATATAGAAAGATTATAACAAAGATCACGAAGTACACAATAACATATAGAAAGATTATAACAAAGTCAAGAAGAACTTAATAACAAGTAGAAAGATTATAACAAGATCAAGAAGTGCACAATAACATATGCAAGGATTATAACGAGATCAAGAAGTAGATAATAACATATAGAAGGATTATAACAAGATCAAGAAGTATATAATAACATATAGAAGGATTATAACAAGATCATGAAGTACACAATAACATATAGAAGGAATATAAAAAATCAAGAAGAACTTAATAACAAGTAGAAGGATTATAACAAGATCAAGAAGTACACAATAACATATACAAGGATTATAACAAGATCAAGAAGTACACAATAACATATAGAAGGATTATAACAAGATCAAGAAGTACACAATAACATATACAAGGATTATAACAAGATCAAAAAGTACATAATAACATATATAACGATTTTAACAAGATCACGAAGTACACAATAACATATAGAAGGATTATAACAAGATCAAGAAGTGCACAATAACATATACAAGGATTATAACAAGATCAGGAAGTGCACAATAACATATAGGAGGGTTATAACAAGATCAAGAAGTGCATAATAACATATAGAAGGATTATAACAAGATCAAGAAGAACTTAATAACAAGTAGAAGGATTATAACAAGATCAAGAAGTGCACAATAACATATGCAAGGATTATAACAAGATCAAGAAGTGCACAATAACATATGCAAGGATTATAACAAGATCAAGAAGTACATAATAACATATAGAAGGATTATAACAAGATCAAGAAGTATATAATAACATATAGAAGGATTATAACAAGATCAAGAAGTACACAATAACATATACAAGGATTATAACAAGATCAAGAAGTACACAATAACATATAGGAGGGTTATAACAAGATCAAGAAGTACACAATAACATATAGAAGGATTATAACAAGATCAAGAAGTACACAATAACATATACAAGGATTATAACAAGATCAAGAAGTACACAATAACATATAGGAGGGTTATAACAAGATCAAGAAGTACACAATAACATATAGAAGGATTATAACAAGATCAAGAAGTGCACAATAACATATAGAAGGATTATAACAAGATCAAGTAGTACACAATAACATATACAAGGATTATAACAAGGTCAAGAAGTATACAATAAAATATACAAGAATTATAACAATATCAAGAAGTACAAAATAACATATAGAAGGATTATAACAACATCAAGAAGTGGACAATAACATATAGGAGGGTTATAACAAGATCAAGAAGTGCACAATAACATATAGAATGATTATAAGAAGATCAAAAAGTGCACAATAACATTTTGAAAGATTATAACAAGATCAAGAAGTATACAATAACATATATAACGATTATAACAAGATCAAGAAGTACACAATAACATATAGAAAGATTATAACAAAGTCAAGAAGAACTTAATAACAAGTAGAAAGATTATAACAAGATCGAGAAGTGCACAATAACATATTCAAGGATTATAACAAGATCAAGAAGTACATAATAACATATAGAAGGATTATAACAAGATCAAGAAGTATATAATAACATATGAAGGATTATAACAAGATCACGAAGTACACAATAACATATAGAAGGATTATAAAAAATCAAGAAGAACTTAATAACAAGTAGAAGGATTATAACAAGATCAAGAAGTACACAATAACATATACAAGGATTATAACAAGATCAAGAAGTACACAATAACATATAGAAGGATTATAACAAGAACAAGAAGTACACAATAACATATAGAAGGATTATAACAAGATCAGGAAGTGCACAATAACAAGTAGAAGGATTATAACAAGATCAAAATGTACATAATAACATATATAACGATTTTAACAAGATCACGAAGTACACAATAACATATACAAGGATTATAACAAGATCAAAAAGTACATAATAACATATATAACGATTTTAACAAGATCACGAAGTACACAATAACATATAAAATGATTATAACAAGATCAAGAAGTACATACACAATAACATATACAAGGTTTATAACAAGATCAAGAAGTACACAATAACATATAGAAGGATTATAACAAGATCAAGAAGTACACAATAACATATACAAAGTTTATAACAAGATCAAGAAGTGCACAATAACATATACAAGGATTATAAGAAGATCAGGAAGTGCACAATAACATATAGGAGGGTTATAACAAGATCAAGAAGTGCACAATAACATATAGAAGGATTATAACAAGATCAAGAAGTGCACAATAACATATACAAGGATTATAACAAGATCAAGAAGTGCACAATAACATATAGAAGGATTATAAGAAGACCAAGAAGTAGAAAAGATTGTTATCAATTATAAAAGATCATTAATTCCAGAATTACAAACACAGAGATAAAACTAGATACATCTCGCGTTTGTAAAGAATTTTAACTTCAGACATAATTAACTATGTCATTACAACAGGATAATGTTCTTATCTGTCAATGTTACTATAGCTGTTTTGCTATCTGCCCGGATACAACAAGTTAAGGGATTCATCATGCCTATCCAACAACCCATCCATCAAGAAACCAAAAGGTTATGAAGCAAACATAACAAATGTATCGTGCACGATATGAAATCATTTCTAATTCCAATGAATGAAGTAGTAAATAATTAGCTACTCGTTCTGTTACGTATTTGATAAGATAAACTTTATCGACAGCAATTACCAAGTATCGATAGCTGCATTATCAAACAGTTTTGGTATGTTACGTGAAAATCAAAGTTGAAGAACAGATTAAAAAGAAAAGACAAGACATTAGCAAAACCTTTTGAATATATTGAAAGATTTTCCCAGCTGTCTTATTTCAAATGCTTCACGTGAAATGATGCATTCAATTGCACGCGACTAGTTTAAGAAAGCGTTCTAGATGTCGATGGAACTTGAATTAATTGAAGTTTTAGATAAACAACTAAGAGCAACATCCAGGAATTATAGGATTGCCAGACCAATAGTGTGGAAATATAAACTCCATCAAAATGAAGTCTGGAAGAACTCCAATCATGAATTATGCAACTATTTACTCAGGATAGAGGAAGTAAGTCATAGGGCAGAAGCTGGTTTAACTGTAATTTTAAAAGTCCTATTGCTAGGAGCTGCAGATAATAAATTTTAGAAAATCGAAACTACTCTCAATAGCTGTTATATAAAAGAAAACTGCTGTAAGAATAGAAAAACATGATCATTGCATTCAAGGCCTAACTGAATCATTAAATATAAACTTGTCCTAATTAAGAGAGGAAATACTTATGTAAAGAAAGCGGTCAATAAATCATTACATTCAATGACAGGGAGATTCTTGCATCATGTTGATTAACCATGCTGCCACAGCTGTTTCATTTGACATGATTCAGTAATTATAGAGATGAATATAAATTGATGTGAGCTGTAGACTGTCACAAAGTTCATCGAGAGGAGCTTTAGAAGTCACACTCACAGAGAGAAGCTTCTCCACACGATATAATGTGTTGGTAACTACGATCAAGAGATCCCCATGCAACAGAGATCGAGCTTCTAGTTATAACATAACATTATGTCATAATGGAAGAAATGAAGCAGAACTGAAACAAACAAAGGAAAATATATAGTGCAAGTCATCATTCGTGATTGTCTTTAGAAGTACAACATCGAAAGAATGGCCAAATGATTTTTAGGTCAGAAAGTAGTTTGTCAGAGGTAATCAACCTTTTGCAGAGCTACCGATTTCTGTCGAAACAAAATCGCTTCCAGAGTACCACCACGGGTGGATTCCCTCAGTTATTTATCTAAAGATAGCTTTTTTAACAACAGAGATAAACAAGCAAAGGTCATCCCGTCTTTGTACCATTGGCCACATAAAAAAGAAAGCACAGAAAGTAGGACAACAAAAAAAATATTTCATTTTGTTTATCAAAATTATTGTTGTATCTTTTATTAGTTATTTGACGTTTATTATCAAGAGTATTGTTAGAGATTCACTTGTTGTTATTAAGTCTAGAAATGTGAGTGCAATGGGCCATTGTTTTCTATGTGTAATAGGATTGTTCATGGAATATAAGAATCTTGGGAAGGGGCAGTGTTGTCGGCGATTTTTTAATATATAAATTTATATTAATGTTAGCTATAGAGAGCTTTGACTTCACGTGATGGCGGCATTTCAAACATTTGGAGTTTTATTGAAAGCTGAGAAACTAGTTGAGCACGTGTTTGCTATAGTACGTTGCTTTAACTCCAATTTCGTGAATATCGAATTCAAATAAGAAATAGAGGAACAAAATTAATAGGTAAGGGACTGGAGTAAGGAATCACATTATGCAAATATAATAATATAAGTACAATAAGATGATTTAATATTGGGGAATCATACAACATGTTCTGACAGGTACGAACACCTAAAGAAAACAGACCAGTGTTCTGCTGAAACATGTATGTTCTCTGACAATTAAATTACTTTGTTAAGTTACTAAATCCGTGTTTTTCAACTAATTATTACGTGTTTTTAAGCGTTAATTGCGAAATTCGTCCTGTTATCAGTTTGTGAAACCGTATAAGTTATAAGAACGTGTAACTGACAAAAATAAAACGCATTCTTTATCATTAGGTGGACTGTACCTTGCATTATGTTTTAACAAATACTCAAATAGAAGCCATCACGCAGTTAAAAGAAAATCTTAAAGTAATACTTTAGCGTCTTTCAGACGTAGTAAATATAGCGAAAATACCATATAATTTAAAATACAGTAACGTTTAAAATATCTATATATATTGATGCCTAAGTTTACACTAAATTAAATCCACAAGTGCCGTATAATTCTTATATATTCTGTTCGTAAATAATGTTTTAAGTACTGTGAGGAATAATTTGTGTGTATTTATGCGTATGTTTGTATATGTATGTATGCATGTGTGTGTGTGTTTGAATGTGTATGTATATGTGAAATATCGAAACACAGGATATTCTTGCTATTGTGGAAAATGTGGTCATGTTGCTTGATGGAAAACGTGGAGGGTGAATTTTATGTGACCATTAAGATACCATAACAATGTTTGATACATCTGTTACTATGATATAATATCTGTTGATGGTTCACAGGAAATGATCTTCACCAAGTGTTGGATAACTATTAATCTGAAGTTGACTGAGTGTGATATGTGCATATAAAAACGTTTAACACTGATATCGGAAGGGTATATTGACCTCTCCTATATTTTCAGTGTAAGACAGGCTATACCTCCATCGTTATATTCTTGTGTGAACAAGAGGTGTGTCTGTGTAAGCACGTGCATATCTTCCTGACAAGAAAAGTAGCACTTTGTTTGTTTATTACAGAATACAGATCTGTACAATGAACAACCTGCGCCAGGTTATTTGATTATTATTGGGTACAAACCTACACAAAAATGTGTACCCCAGGTTGTTTGTTTGTTGTATAGTACAAATCTGTATAATGAACTACCTACATTAGGTTGTTTGTTTGTTGTATAGTACAAATCTGTATAACGAGCTACCTACACTAGGTTGTTTGTTTGTTGTATAGTACAAACCTGTATAATGAACTACCTACATTAGGTTGTTTGTTTGTTGTATAGTACAAATCTGTATAATGAACTACCTACGTCAGGTTATTTGTTTGTTGTATAGTACAAACCTGTATAACGAGCTACCTACGTCAGGTTGTTTGTTTGTTGTATAGTACAAACCTGTATAACGAGCTACCTACGTCAGGTTGTTTGTTTGTTGTATAGTACAAACCTGTATAACGAGCTACCTACGTCAGGTTGTTAGTTTGTTGTATAGTACAAACCTGTATAACGAGCTACCTACGTCAGGTTGTTAGTTTGTTGTATAGTACAAATATGTATAACGAGCTACCTACGTCAGGTTGTTTGTTTGTTGTATAGTACAAATATGTATAACGAGCTACCTACGTCAGGTTGTTTGTTTGTTGTATAGTACAAATCTGTATAACGAGCTACCTACGTCAGGTTGTTTGTTTGTTGTATAGTACAAACCTGTATAACGAGCTACCTACGTCAGGTTATTTGTTTGTTGTATAGTACAAATCTGTATAACGAGCTACCTACATTAGGTTATTTGTTTGTTGTATAGTACAAATCTGTATAACGAGCTACCTACGTCAGGTTATTTGTTTGTTGTATAGTACAAATCTGTATAACAAGCTACCTACGTCAGGTTGTTTGTTTGTTGTATAGTACAAATCTGTATAACGAGCTACCTACATTAGGTTGTTTGTTTGTTGTATAGTACAAATCTGTATAATGAACTACCTACGTTAGGTTGTTTGTTTGTTGTATAGTACAAATCTGTATAACGAGCTACCTACGTTAGGTTGTTTGTTTGTTGTATAGTACAAATCTGTATAATGAACTACCTACGTTAGGTTGTTTGTTTGTTGTATAGTACAAACCTGTATAATGAACTACCTACGTCAGGTTGTTTGTTTGTTGTATAGTACAAATCTGTATAACGAGCTACCTACGTCAGGTTGTTTGTTTGTTGTATAGTACAAATCTGTATAATGAACTACCTACGTTAGGTTGTTTGTTTGTTGTATAGTACAAATCTGTATAACGAGCTACCTACGTTAGGTTGTTTGTTTGTTGTATAGTACAAATCTGTATAACGAGCTACCTACATTAGGTTGTTTGTTTGTTGTATAGTACAAATCTGTATAATGAACTACCTACATTAGGTTGTTTGTTTGTTGTATAGTACAAATCTGTATAACGAGCTACCTACATTAGGTTGTTTGTTTGTTGTATAGTACAAATCTGTATAATGAACTACCTACGTCAGGTTATTTGTTTGTTGTATAGTACAAACCTGTATAACGAGCTACCTACGTTAGGTTGTTTGTTTGTTGTATAGTACAAATCTGTATAACGAACTACCTACGTTAGGTTGTTTGTTTGTTGTATAGTACAAATCTGTATAATGAACTACCTACGTCAGGTTATTTGTTTGTTGTATAGTACAAATCTGTATAATGAACTACCTACGTCAGGTTATTTGTTTGTTGTATAGTACAAACCTGTATAATGAACTACCTACGTCAGGTTATTTGTTTGTTGTATAGTACAAACCTGTATAATGAACTACCTACGTCAGGTTGTTTGTTTGTTGTATAGTACAAATCTGTATAATGAACTACCTACGTCAGGTTGTTTGTTTGTTGTATAGTACAAACTCAGAACGTTGTTGTAACTCGCTTTCGGCCTGATGAGCTCGACGTCTTTTCACGATCAGTATCCAGATTTGTTGAAACAGTACTACACATTCTCCTTACTGTAAATTCTTATTGGACCAGTAAATGAATGAGGTGATATAAATTATCATAAGCTAACACGTTCCACACCCTATCGATATTTTGTACTCTGATATTATACTTGTGTTCTAATATATTTTTATTTTTCTAAGCTTTGAATATAAACTTTTTTCTTTTTTTCTGTTGATACGTCTTTTGGAAAATGGTTTTAACATTAATGTCTACATTAAGGTTTCAACAGGTTAATATAAACTATATGAAACAGTTCGTAAAGACATCACTAGGGGTTAATTTAATATAAGAAATATGTTAATTACTGCTTACAAAAGAATGCTAGATACTTGTAATTCGAATACATTGTAATATATTAACATCTTTCTGATGTATGATAGGTTCAGATGAACAAACGTCAGAAAATAAAGGTGTGCTGTGTTATTATCTCTATATTTAGGCTTAGCAATGTAGTAAGTCCAGAGTTAAATGCACGGTGTAGCTTATTTATCGCAACAAAAAAGCTCTTTTAATTTATATATTGTAATAATACCACATTTATGAAATAAAGGGTGCGCGTAGTTTTACGGGAAACTTTCTAAGTGTTTCCAGAGATATAAAGACGTAAAAAAATTAATAACCAGTGAATCAGATGTTGATTTAAAGTATAATAATTCTTTCTTAAAAACATCTTTAACTGTCTTCTTGTATCTAACACTCACAAACCTAGAAAATATAATTTAAAATCCTTTTTTAGCTTACTATTATGTAACGCAAGACTGAACCTCTGTAGTCGATATTTTTAAATGAGGTCAGAATTGATATAACTGCTTTGGTACATTTTAACCACCGTAAAAAATAACAACTAACTTGTTACTACCTCCGTACAAAGGTATTGCAATTTTCATAGGATCTTGTTGAAGCTCCAAATTTGTGATTCGGGAAATTATTGATATTAAATTTCTCCTACTAAACTATAACACAGATTATTACATTATGATGGGTAGTTATACAGACAGCTACTCTAAAGAATCGTTATGAGCCTGTAGTGTAGAAGTCTTGTAGACAAAATTACAGCACTAAAGATTAAGTTAACTACTGACTTGTCCTATAAACAGCCTGATTAACACGTGTTAACCTGGATCATTTCCATTAACTTCGTTATACTTTCTTCATTTACAAATGTCAGCATTAATTAATATTTCTCGCTTCTCCAAGATCCACATCTTTAATGGCGCACTTTATTTAACATTTTATGAAAAGAGTGCCCGAATTCATTTCCTCTTGCGAGAAAAAGAACATCTGGTGGAACTTATGAGAACTAAACTAATTATTTCTGAAAAGACGGCTTGTATACATCATGCTAATTCATTTAGCATCTGATATCCATATAAGAGTTAAAATCCCAAAGCATGTATTTCATGCGATAAGAATTGGTGCAAACTTTCCAAACAAAAGACACTACTAAATTGAAATAAAAAAACAACACATAACTTATTACCAAAATTGAAACGTATCTTCTAGTCTAAACAAGATTATATATACAAATAACTGAATCAGTGTATGTTTAATTACAAGTTCAGTAATGATGGTTTATATTCAGATAAAAATAAATAAACTACTGACCTACAAAAATAGCAACTGTTTTAACAAAACGTACCTGGAACACCTGGTTGCGATGCATACACCCAAAAATCAATAGTTTTTTCTTTCCCTAACTGTTCATAATTCCATGGTTCTTTCACTCTTACAACACCTAATCTGTCTACTTGAACCCATTGATTGGGACTTTCGATTTGGAATATCTCTTGGGGGTTCGTTTTATCCAGCTCAAACATGGTTTTTCCTATAATACTTCCATCATTTTCTCTGTATTCATAGCTTTTTGTTGGTCGTACCGACCTCTTCGATCGCGATAAATATCTAATGTCATCTTCCATGAAATCAAATAAAGTTTCTTCAACGGTAAACGCATCCGAAGAGACTGCAGTGATACATAAAGGAACGACGTGGCTATATAATCGAGGACTACGGTTATCATGGATTCGAATGAGTAAATGGTACGTTTCTGGTTCAAGTATTCCTGTCAGGAAGACCTGTCCAGTTTTTGGAATTATAATGAACTTCGAATGACGATGACAAAAATGATAAAAAGGATGATCTCCGTCCATGTCTGTGGCGGTGACGTTGCCGATCACAGAAAACGGTTCTGTCTTCAGTGGTACTTGGAAGTCGTAGAATTCCCTTTCCGGAATTGGTGGGTTGTCGTTGACATCTAATACATCAATATAGAGAACCGTTCTGGCGTTATCCAACCCGATCTCGTCTACCACACACAACACAAGCTTATAAGAGGCTAGCTGCTCTCGATCCAGAGGGTGATTAGTTACGACAGCGACAGATGTTGTCCTGTTGAAAAAAGACGGAGTGACACTAAAAGAATTGTCATAATTTCCAGACACAATGCTGTAAGTGACATGGTTGTTTGTTACACCAGAAACGACTATATTTTCCAGGCCTTTGACAATCGTTCCACAGGGAGAATTTTCGAATACGTTCCCTGAATAGAAACTTTTTCCGAACTTTAACATACGATTCTTGTGTTTTACATGTACTGAAAGAACATTATTTAACGTAACGTTGGGGTATTGTTCCCTGACAACAAGGGTGATTGGTTGTCCAATTCTATGAGAAATATCCGATGTCAACATGAGAATACCGTTACTTAAGATAGCAAAGTTTTCCGAAAATTGCTTGCCATCAATGTGAAAAGCCTGTCCATTGAAGGAGTATTTTTTGACTGTGTATCCAGGATGAGCATCATAGGGAACAATAACGTTCTCGTTTCTCAGTAGTCTTACGGTGGTTAGAGATGACAGAACAAAAAGCAGTCCTATTACGCCCCACAGTCTCATTATGTTTTAACATTCAGACACGTATTGTACGCCCCTAAAAACACAAAAACAACACATTACTCTTGTTTATGCAGATTGAAATATGACCTATATAATAAATAATTACTTGATATGCTTTAAAACTGTTTCATATTTCCCGTTCATTAATAGTACTAGCATCGGAGCATGTTTTTTTGAAATTTCAAGTCCTTCCAGTGCCATAGCAGTAAGCCTGAGAACGTCAAACGCTTGAAAACCGGGTTTCGATACCCTTGGTTGACACAGGTTTGATTTATTTCTAACATTAATAAAAGCACAGTTGACAAAAATACAAATGTCAAATAATTTTATTAATCATATATGGGGCTTTATCAACTAATAATTTAAGAGAGAAATGTTGCATTGTTTCTTCTTGTGTTTGAGATCACAAGAAAGTGGTTTAAAATAGTGTGGTTTTGTTGCTGAAACCTGTTTTGCGGGCAACAATACATAGAATGCCATCTTAAATAAAATCCACACTTTAATAATATACATCAGATATTCTGCAGAATAAGAAACTCGCTGAACAATATACGATACTTACGAAATTAATTGGGATAAAAAACGGCGAAAAATATAATTAATATATTGTATTTATAAACAAAAAACTAAGTTAAGCCACCGCATTTGTAAAATAAAAGAAAAATAACACTCAACATCTTTAAATAGACGGTGTTTAGACTGTCTTTACTGTACCTCTAACCAGTGAGCATTCTTAAGTGACATCATGTTACCAGAACGAGCATACTGACTTTATCCTTCCGATTTGTGTGGGATAATAGATAACGATTATACAGTACTAGTACTGAAGTACAGTACTTATGGACGTAAATAGAACAGTGTACAAAAACTACCCTAAGAAAACAAACTACTTGATTGGAAAGACTAGAAGAAAGTATCGTAGAAGATAAATTAGACTGAACAAGATGTTGAGGAAACTCCTATTATTGCTTTTGAAATTTCATGATATCAGATAAATCAATGTGAGTCCATGATAAATATTTAATTTCACCATCTAGATAAAGCTTAAAACTGAAATTGTTAGAGAACAGCTACACTGCAGAAGTTTGAGACCGAGAAAAAAACAGAAAGTACCATTGAACGCAAAAGAAATGGAAAACAGATTTATTAAAGATCTGCTCCGGTAGAGTTTATATTGCCTGAAAATCTTATGTATCGATATACATACATATAAGTATGTGGATACACAACCTTCACATCCCAAAACTACGGGCATTAATATGGAGTTGGTCGCCTCTTTGATACAAAAACAGCCTCCACTCTTCTGAGAAGACTTTTCACTACATTTTGGAACATGGCTGCGGAATTTTTTACCTATTCAGCCACAAGAGTATTTGTGAGGTCGGCACTGATGTCGGGCGAGGTCTGGCTCGCAGTCGGCGTTCCAATTCATCCCAGAGAGGTGTTCGATGGAATTGAGGTCAGGACTCTGTGCAGGCCAATCAAGTTCTTCCACACCAACCTCGGCAAACCATGTCTTCCTGGACTTCGCTTTGTGCACGGGAACATTGTCATGCTGAAAAAAAGGGTCTTTCCCAAATTGTTGTCACAAAGTTGGAAGCGCACAATTCTCTAGAATATCATTATATGATGGATCATTAAGATTTCTCTTCACTGGAACCAAAGAGCCTGGCCCAAACCATGAAAAACAGCTCCAGGCCATTATTTCTCCTCCATAAAACTTTACAGTTGGCACTATTCATTCAGGCAGGTAGCGTTCTCCTGGCATCCGCCAAACGCATACTCGTCCGTCAACCTACCAGATAGTGAAACGTGATTCATCACTCCAGAGAACGTGTTTCCACTGCTCCAGAATCCAATGGCGGTGTGCTTTACACCACTCCAGCCGACGCTTGGCATTGTGTATGGTGATTTTAGGCTTTTGTGCGGCTGCTCGGCCATGAAAACCCATTTCATGAAGTCCCCAAAAAACCAGTTCTTGTGCTGACGTTGCTTCCAGAGGCAGTTTGGAACTCGAAAGTGAGTGTTGCAACTATGGACAGACGATTTATACGCGCTTCAGCTCTAGGCGGTCCTGTTCTGTGAGCTTATGTGGCCCACCGCTTCGTGGCTGAGCTGTTGTTGCTCTTGGACGTTTCCACTTCACAATAACAGCATTTACAGTTGACCAGGGCAGATCTAGTGAGGCAGAAATTTGGCGAACTGACTTGTTGGAAAGGTGGTATCCTATGACAGTGCCACGCTTAAAGTCACTGAGCTCTTCAGAACGACCCATTCTACTGTCAATGTTTGTCTATGGAGATTTCATGCCTGTATACTTCATTTTATGCACCTGTTAGCATTGAATGTAGCTGAAAGAGCCAAACCCACTATTTAGAAGGGGCGTCCAAATACTTTTGACCATGTAGTATATGTAGTATATATATATATATATACAGTCATGTGAAAAAGTTAGGACACCCTATGAAAGCCTGTGTATTTCTGTAACATTTTTAGATATATACATATTAATCTCAATGTCAACAATACTGAGAGCTTATAGGAATATAACTAAACAATTAAAACTGAAGAAAAGACTTTTCAAGATCTTCTCTAAATGTAATTCTACATAAATGCATGACTGAGGAAAAAGTTAGGACACCCAACCCCCGAATAGCTAGTGTTACCCCCTTTGGCTGAAATAACTGCAGTGAGACGCTTCTTGTAGCCATCTACCAGTCTCTGACATCGGTCTGAAGAAAGTTTGCCCCACTCCTCAATGCATAATTCTGTCAGCTGTGAGATGTTTGAGGAGTTTCTTGTATGTACAGCTCGTTTCAAGTCACCCCACAGCATCTTAATGGGATTAAGATCTGGGCTTTCCATTCCAGGACTCTCCATTTCTTAGTTTTCCGCCAGTCCTTGGTGGATTTACTGGTATGTTTTGGGTCATTGTCGTGTTGCAGGGTCCAGTTCCGCTTCAGCTTTAATTTTCGTACAGATGGTCTCACATGATCCTTAATAACCCTCTGATACACAGTAGAATTCATGGTGGATTCTATGATTCTGAGCTGCCCAGATCTTGCTGCAGCAAAGCAGCCCCAAACCATGAGACTTCCACCTCTATGCTTTACAGTTGGTGTGAGGTTCTTTTCCTGGAATGCTGTATTTGGTTTACGCCAAACATGTCCTTTGTTCTGGTGTCCAAATAATTCAATTTTGGATTCATCTGTCCAAAGAACATTATTCCAGAAGTTCTGGTCTTTGTTTACATTCTCTCTGGCAAACTTCAGTCTGGCCTTGATGTTTCTCTTAGAGAGCAAAGGTTTTCTCCTTGCACACCTCCCATGCAAGTTAAACTTGTGCAGTCTCTTTATGATTGTAGAGGCATGCACTTTCACATCAACAGTAGCCACAGCCTGCTGTAGGTCCTGTGATGGCATGTTAGGGTGTTTGGAGACCTCTTTAAGCATCTTGCAGTCTGCTCTCGGGGTGAACTTGCTGGACGACCAGACCTGGGCGTGTTGGCAGTTGTTTTGAAAGTCCTCCACTTGTTGACTATTTTCCGGACAGTGGAATGGCTGATTTCAAAATCTTTTGGGATCTTTTTAAATCCCTTACCAGACTCATAAGCTGCTAAAATTTTCTTTCTGAAAGCCTCAGACAGCTCTTTTGCTCTCACCATGGTGCTCACTCTCACTTCAACAGTCAGGAGCACACCAAACTAAATGTCTGAGTTTTAAATAGGGCAAGCCTCATTCAAAATGCTGAGTAACGATCTTCTAATCATGTGCACCTGGTGTGATACACCTGTGTGTGAGTTGAGCCATTTTAAGTGGGAATAAATGTGGGGGTGTCCTAACTTTTTCCTCAGTTAGAATATGCATTTTTGTAGAATTACATTTACAGAAGATCTTGAAAAGTCTTTTCTTCAGTTTTAATTGTTTAATTATATTCCTATAATCTCTCAGTATTGTTAAAATTGAGATTAAATATCTATATATCCAAAAATGTTACAAATATACACAGGCTTTCACAGGGTGTCCTAATTGTTTCACATGACTTGTTATAAAACAAGTCTATCTTGTTATAAAAGTAGGATATGTAAGGGTTGTATATAAATTGTGGCTGAAAAGATTTTTTAAATTAATCGGATATGTTTTTGTTAATCGCTAGTATTTCAATACATTGACAATACTTGTTTTTGAGAACTTTACAGGAAAAATTAAAACTAAATATTGAAGAATTAGATAATTATGTCTTATTTCAGATTTTGAAATAACTTATACTTTAAGAGTTAAATATGTTATACTATAAGAGTTAAATAAGTTATACTTTAAGAGTTAAATAAGTTATACTTTAAGAGTTAAATAAGATATACTATAAGAGTTAAATACGTTATACTATAAGAGTTAAATAAGTTATACCATAAGAGTTAAATAAGTTATACTTTAAGAGTTAAATAAGATATACTATAAGAGTTAAATACGTTATACTATAAGAGTTAAATAAGTTATACTTTAAGAGTTAAATAATTTATACTTTAAGAGTTAAATAAATTATACTGTAAGAGTTAAATAAGTTATACTTTAATAGTTAAATGCGTTATACTATAAGAGTTAAATAAGTTATACTTTAAGAGTTTAATACGTTATACTATAAGAGTTAAATAAGTTATACTTTAAGAGTTAAATAAGTTATACTATAAGAGTTAAATACGTTATACTTTAAGAGTTAAATAAGTTATACTTTAAGAGTTAAATATGTTATACTATAAGAGTTAAATAAGTTATACTTTAAGAGTTAAATAATTTATACTTTAAGAGTTAAATAAGTTATACTATAAGAGTTAAATACGTTATACTGTAAGAGTTAAATCAGTTATACTTTAAGAGTTAAATAAGTTATACTTTAAGAGTTAAATAAGTTATACTTTAAGAGTTAAATACGTTATACTGTAAGAGTTAAATAAGTTATACTTTAAGAGTTAAATAAGTTATACTATAAGAGTTAAATAAGTTATACTTTAAGAGTTAAATAAGTTATACTTTAAGAGTTAAATAAATTATACTGTAAGAGTTAAATAAGTTATACTTTAAGAGTTAAATAAGTTATACTATAAGAGTTAAATAAGTTATACTATAAGAGTTAAATAAGTTATACTTTAAGAGTTTAATACGTTATACTATAAGAGTTAAATAAGTTATACTATAAGAGTTAAATAAGTTATACTTTAAGAGTTTAATACGTTATACTATAAGGTTGCACTACTTAGTTTGGTTGTTGCTTAGCACAAAGCAACAAAATGTGCTATCTGTGCTCTACCTACTACGGATATCGAAACCTGAAACTTTACGTCGTAAGCTTGCAAGTTTACCAATGAGTTACTAGGGTACTCAATTTCTTATTTCAACACTAAGTAGATTAGGTTTTATTTCAGACGGTTCTTATTAATTAAAAACCCTTTAGGAATTCATTTGCTAGATAACCCATTAGTGTTTCTTCATG
This sequence comes from Tachypleus tridentatus, assembly GCF_004210375.1. Taxonomy (NCBI): domain Eukaryota; kingdom Metazoa; phylum Arthropoda; class Merostomata; order Xiphosura; family Limulidae; genus Tachypleus; species Tachypleus tridentatus. The sequence goes on along the minus strand of NC_134825.1, from coordinate 40,499,269 downwards.
AAAGCTCACATTTAATTTCACGAACTTCTTAAACTGCCTTTTACGTTATAAGTTGCATCATTGAACCCTCAACTACATAGCCTTTCCCTTTTCTCTCACATTTTGTTCTTAAACGATGATAAATGTTCCACTCGATGTATTAATTGTGATTTTTATAACTCTGTGTCTATTTCACAAGGACGCTCTCTAGAACGTCAACATTTATTGTTGACCACTTTCCAATGTTAAACCTAGATTCGTATAAACAGAGAAGAATCCTAGCGACACAATCTCTCCCTGATTCACGTTATTGACATAAGCATTCTTCTCGTACCTGAGATTCTTCGAACGATTCACAGTTTTGTTAGGAAAAAAAAATCTTACCTTTATAAATAAAATACACCATTTGCTCAGTGCTAAGTCCACGTTGTGGGTAACGACTAAAATCAGAAGGTAGTGTTCAAGATTAAAACTTTAAGCATACGACCGAGCCAATGATTCTCGAGCTGTCTAACCTACCGACCCATACACCTTTTATAAACCAACCGATACACGCTACCTTCGCTCTCTACTATACAAATTCACCCGGCAGGTGGCTTTTGATGGTCCTACCATCTATCGGATCCCGAAAATACTATTAATATATATATATATATACATGATTACAGCAAACATGAACGTCTTGTTATAAAAGCAAAAGATAGGGGAACAGTTTAAACTGTGGTTTATATATATATATAAACAAATAATTATAAAACCCATTGTATAAAATATCTGACAGAAGCAAAATAAAACAATGACAAAAAGATGTAGGTTCTACTTCAAAGTATCGTAATTCCAATCACCATAAATGGAATACAACTTATTGAAAAATTGCAAAAATTTTATTTCACTTGAGTATTTAACATTATGTAATCAAACTGAACCTCAAAACTGTTACAGCAAAATTTACTGATTTTCGAAAGGGTATGTTACTGATTTTTTTATAATTTCGTATTTTATGAATTATGTGTTACTTTTTTCATAATTCCAATATTTTCGACGCAGTAATATTTAATGATAAAAGAAAGAAAGATTTTCGAAAGATCATTTAAGCATATAAAGCAAGAATAAACTTTTCTTTATTCAACTCTTTGAGTCTAGAATATGTTTGAACTATACTTATGTTTAATTCTAAACACTAAAGACATTTAACCTGTTGACTGCCAAGCATTTCAGCTGCTACAATACAACTTTAATGCTTCTTTATTTTGTACATTTTTTTCGTGACGCCATTTTGGATCGAAAGTGAAACAGTTTGTAAGTAGGTCAAATCCTGTATTGTGCTGACATCTAGCGTTGAAGTTAGGTATTATTGAGAACGAACTAACTCGTCCGAGGCACTGTGTTACCGATCGGCTTGGACGAGTTATCTCGTCTACGGCACTCAACAGGTTAAAGTGAGACCAGTGCTATACGGCAAGATCATGAACCCCAAGGTTCAGGCACATCCAACATTAATTTGGAACTATCGATCAAAAATTGACTCTCATAATTTTTAAAACACGTCTAGAGCTGAGAATGTAAAGGGTGTTTAAGATGATATCATAAGTATGAATCTCGAACCTTCCAATTCGATATTCCCAACCACAACCATTCAATCATGGGCTTCTGTGCATTGAATGAGATTAACTCACTCGGATCCGGCATGGCCAAGCGTGTTAAGGCGTGCGACTCGTAATCTGAGGATCGCGGGTTTGCATCCCCGTCGCGCCAAACATTCTCACCCTCCCAGCCGTGGGGGCGTTATAATGTGATAGCCAATCCCACTATTCGTTGGTAAAAGAGTAACCCAAGAGTTGGCGGTGGGTGGTGATGACTAGCTGCCTTCTCTCTAGTCTTACACTGCAAAATTATGGACGGCTAGCGCAGATAGCCCTCGTGTAGCTTTGCGTAAGATTCAAAAACAAAACAATTGTTTCAACATTATAAACTAATATTCTCCGTTGTTACTATAACAGTTTTTACCTCATTTTTTATCAAAAACAGAGAAGTCCATTTTAATAACTGCCTGTTTGTTAGTTCCATATGGATATATATGTATATACTGATAAACAAGAGTGGTCACACTTATAACACATATATATTACCTATAGTTTGAATATGCTACATAGGATTCCCGCTGTTCGTCCTTTTGATGTGTTCTCTTTCTTTTAAGTTTTGGCTTTTCTAAATAATATATTGATAGATAAGATAGCTTAAAACATTTCAGCAAAATGTAATTAGTTGGGTCTACTCTTACTTCAAGTTTTATTTAACCTGTTATAAGGGAAGTAGTTAAATTATTTTCATAAAAAATATTATAATTGGATTATTGGAAACTGATACATCTGTAACAGATAACTGATTTTTTTCTATTTTTATCAGTTTATTAAGTCCCCTGTAAAAATGTGTTTTCCTTCGAACAAAGTTGTGCTTAACCTAAATGCTTCTCCAATTATGTTATTATTCTTGTATTCTAAGAATTGTTTTTTTTTTCTGTAAGGTTAATGAAATATTTATTTTAAATTGGTACAAAGCGTATGATCAAACGTTTCGTTAAACCTTTTATTTCTTTTCTGAAGTTTATTTGGGTTTCATTCCAGAAAATCATTAAAATGGCATTAGCTGTTGAACAAATCGAATTATTTACATGTAATACTTATTTCACAGATTTTTTTAATAGAATATGGATAGAAAGGTAATGCTTATGTTACACTTTTCTTAATACAAGTCAGGGTAGAAAGGTAATACTTATGTCGCAGTTTTTTTAATAGAATATGGGTGGAAAGGTAATGCTTATTTCACAGTTTTCTTAATAGAAGTCTTGGTGGAAAATGACATTTTACGTCATAATTAGTGTTCTTAAAACGAGTTTAATGAAAAATTGTCATCTCTGTCACTGTTCTTTTACTAAAAATATTCTGATTTCGTAATAAACATGAGGTACTTGAGTTTAGACATAATGGTATAATAACTGATAAATTACTGGCAACAAAATACCATTATAATGACTGTAAAGTCGACAGGTCTTAGGTAAACAGATGTGTCTGTGATATATAATTCACTTAAAGTCATTCATTTTTTAACGCACGTAAAACCTGCGATAGTAAACCCTATTCTACCTAAACATTTTTTAATATACTTTTTTTTTCAATTTCAAGCGTTACGAGTAATTTGTTTTGGTTATCTGAAATAAACAGTAGAAATACAGGGGTCTCATTTTAGTTGAATCACAACCAATTCTGGACGTGATTAATGCACTATTAAACTGGATAAAACGAACTTACACCTAATTGTTTGGTTTTCTTACCACTTACGCTTACAGAAGTAACATAAATTATATTCGAGCCATGTCTGACCCAGTGATTAGAGTATTGTAAACCTAGGTTGTCGAACAGCAATGTTCTGCTAAACATATTTCATATTATCAAGTTTGGTGTGTTATAAAATATTGGACAACAGTTGGCGGAGGATGGTGATGACTAGCTGCCTTCCCTCTAGTCTTACACTTCTGAAATAGAGATGGCTAGCGCAGATAGCCCTCGAGTAGCTTTTTGCCAAATTCAAAACAAGCCATAAATGGTAACATTTTTTCTAAGATAAAAAAAATGTGATGTGTCTTTTTACCTGTAATTTATGCAGTGGTTTGAAACATTAAGATAAAACGTTGTAGAATCATTCTTTTGCTTCTGTATTAATAATTACTTTAGATCTAGTTGGTACAGACTTAAATCACCTACAATATGAAAATTTCCATATTTTTTTAAATTAAAAGTCTTATATCCTTACGGAATAAATCAACATTGTAACAATACTACCGTATGGAATCTAAACACAAAATGGTAATTTTTCACTGTTAAGTGCTTCTGCCTAGGAAATTTTCGTAATCAAAATACAAAAAAGTGAAGTCAGAAGAAATAGTAAAACTAAAAATGAATTAAAGTGAATTCATTTTCAGGATGTTTGTGACATCGCAAACAAAAAAATTATACAATTTCTAACATAACTCGTTTCTTTTAAAATAAGATATGTACAAAACTTGAGTGCATTATAATAAAAAAAATCAAATATGCAATTCAGCAAATAATGTGACAACGTTATTCAAGGTTCTTAACAGAACTATATTTTGATACTGTTTGACGTTACGTTGCTACAATGATACCACCGAAGTAAAATATTCATACACTGATCATGATTGTGTGTTCGTATAGGTGAAACAACTCAGTAACAAAAAGCCGTCCACGTGTTCCAGCACACAACACGATCGAAAGTAATTTCTGTTTGGTGAAGCAAAACAAGTCATGTATACAGACGTTATTTTTACCACATGCCTTTCGATCATCAACTGAAGAGAGAAAAAATAGCTGATCATACTAGATGAGTCGACATACTCATCTCGTATGGATGTTTTGTGCGTTTGAACGATTGAAAGGGGTATTTGGAGACTGTTATCTACGTACATTAGATGTATTATGTGAAGCTACAATGGAGGAAGTGTGTCCTTTCGACATGAAAGCCTCAGGACAGAGCCTTTTGAAATGGAAATTACAATGTACGGCTATTGTCAAGACCTTCACTGACAGCTAGATCATGACCAGGCGTAGCGACGTGGTCTGTGACGACGTGATGATCTCTTAAAATTGTTCTAAAATAACCTACTTAACCTTGTTAATTTTCATGTCTAAATTGCGGGTCTTAGGCAGAATATTTTCAACTTATATCGTGTTAAAGTGAATGGTATAATCAAATTACATCATTGAGAGTTTGTAATTATTAGGTTTTTTAAACAAGTAATACCTAAAATTACCATTTGATATATTATAATCAACATTAAAGCACACTCATAAATACTTACATCAAATTATTTTTCGTTTAAAAAATTGAATTACCTGCTATTATTCATAAGTTTGTAATTCCAATTGGCCCAGTCCTATATAACAATAATGCATTCATGAATCCTTTAGACATTGAACATACAAACAATATTATCTGTGAAGACATTGGACATACAAACAATATTATCTGTGAAGACATTGAACATACAAAAAATATTATCTGTGAAGACATTGGACATTCAAACAATATTATCTGTGAAGACATTGAACATACAAACAATATTATCTGTGAAGACATTGAACATACAAACAATATTATCTGTGAAGACATTGGACATACAAACAATATTATCTGTGAATAATATTGACATAATTAAGCTACATGTTTTCCTTGAAAATGAAAATTGTACGCGTCTATTACACTCATAATTAAACTTCTGCATACTAATATAAATAAATATCCAGTGTCTCTAATTTTTTGAATTAAAATCTAAAACAATGAGAAGTAAAATGTGTAGCAGTTAATATTAACTGTAATTTCGGATTTATTTGTAATATTTTCTATACTGAAGTTCTCCCTAGTGGCACAGCGATATGTTTGTGAAATTACACCACTAGAGACCGGTATTCGATACCTGTGATAGGCAGAGCACAGACAGCAATTGTGTAGCTTTGTGCTTAACTTAAAACAAACAAACAGAATGTAATAATTATTTAAACTGACACAGATAAATGTTTTCAGTTGATTAACTAAACAAAAGTTTATTAACCATATTAAAGCTTCCAAAAAACTTTATTCGAAAACACAAGTGCCTGTTATTTAGGCCTTGAAATTAAATTATTTAATGGTATTTTTGATATCAATATTAGTCATAAAAAGAGTTTTATTTGAATTCTACGACCACCTGTTTCCTAATGGAAATGTGTATTTTACTTGTAGTTAAGCACAAAGTTACACAATGGGCTATCTCTGCTATGCCCACCACGGATATCGAGACCCGACTTTTAGTGGTATAAGTTTGCATATATACCACTATGCCACTTGGGGGTGAGGGGGTAGGGGGATATCGGTAGTGATTCATAATATTTAAGCAAACTATTATAAACAACTGCACAGATTTGGCAAACAAACAAACATCCAAATATTAATCTTCAAATGGATTTAATCAACAAACTATAATTAAACACGTCAGGTTATTTTCGAAATATAAACAATAACACATTTTAATATTATAAATTGAAACTGGTTATAACTATCTCCAAGATAAGAAATTAGTAATACTAAACTGATTCGTTTAAGATAAGTAACTGTTGCGTTTCAAATGCATACATCATATATGCATTATAGATCATATATCTGGTTACCTATAGAACACACTGCGCTCAAATGATTTTGTAAGTTAACAGATGGATGTTACGGAACTAAAATTATTAACGGAGAAATTCTAGGATATTTCTGAGATCTACAGCTATTGCTCATTTCCTATATTTTTATTTGGTTTAAATTTACAATAATAGTTATTATCGCCTGAAGCACTTTTTGGAAGGGGGAGAAGTTTATGGGGAAGGCAGGAGAGATTAATTCTAATAAATACTAATCTCCACCTCCACGTGAATACTTAATAAATACTAATCTCCACCTCCACGTGAATACTTAATAAATACTAATCTCCACCTCCACGTGAATACTTAATAAATACTAATCTCCACCTCCACGTGAATACTTAATAAATACTAATCTCCACCTCCACGTGAATACTTAATAAATACTAATCTCCACCTCCACGTGAATACTTAATAAATACTAATCTCCACCTCCACGTGAATACTTAATAAATACTAATCTCCACCTCCACGTGAATACTTAATAAATACTAATCTCCACCTCCACGTGAATACTTAATAAATACTAATCTCCACCTCCACGTGAATACTTAATAAATACTAATCTCCACCTCCACGTGAATACTTAATAAATACTAATCTCCACCTCCACGTGAATACTTAATAAATACTAATCTCCACCTCCACGTGAATACTTAATAAATACTAATCTCCACCTCCACGTGAATACTTAATAAATACTAATCTCCACCTCCACGTGAATACTTAATAAATACTAATCTCCACCTCCACGTGAATACTTAATAAATACTAATCTCCACCTCCACGTGAATACTTAATAAATACTAATCTCCACCTCCACGTGAATACTTCTTCCAGAGACAACAACCGAACCACACAGTACCTTATTTTTTTAACAATGTAAACGTTAGGTGTAAGCTGGCCTTGTGTCGCGTGTGTCGTTCTGTTTTTGAATTTTTCAGCTGGCCTTGTGTCGCGTGTGTCGTTCTGTTTTTGAATTTTTCAGCTGGTCTTGTGTCGCGTGTGTCGTTCTGTTTTTGAATTTTTCAGCTGGCCTTGTGTCGCGTGTGTCGTTCTGTTTTTGAATTTTTCAGCTGGCCTTGTGTCGCGTGTGTCGTTCTGTTTTTGAATTTTTCAGCTGGTCTTGTGTCGCGTGTGTCGTTCTGTTTTTGAATTTTTCAGCTGGCCTTGTGTCGCGTGTGTCGTTCTGTTTTTTTTTCAGCTGGTCTTGGTCGCGTGTGTTCTGTTTTTGAATTTTTCAGCTGGCCTTGTGTCGCGTGTGTCGTTCTATTTTTTCAGCTGGCCTTGTGTCGCGTGTGTCGTTCTGTTTTTGAATTTTTCAGCTGGCCATGTGTCGCGTGTGTCATTCTGTTTTTGAATTTTTCAGCTGGCCTTGTGTCGCGTGTGTCATTCTGTTTTTGAATTTTTCTACTTTTTTTAAGTAAAATGTTTTTCCCTCCTTAATTTATGTAAGCTACGTGTATGATAACGTATAATTATTAATAAATTAATAAATAATTAGTTTCAAAGGTAAGAAAAAAAGATGTAATATTTAAACAAAAGTAGTAACCAAAAGCGTTAAGGATATCCAGCCTATCAGATGTAAATCCAAGAAACCTGGATTTAAAGCAACAACTAGTGAGAAGGATTAAATAGAAGACAGGATTTGGATGCTGGAGAGAATATTCCAAATCCCAATACATATTAAAACTTATATATAACTTATAGGTACGATTGTTACTCCAAAGTACGTAATAGAGTTAAAACTGTGTTACTCGTGGATCCAATGTATGTTTGTTAGTAAAATAAATACGTACATTATCAAAGCACCCGATCTCTTCCCATAAAGTATTATTACAAATTACTTACAATAACGTGCTAAATAATAAATATTTATTTAGAAACTATGGATACGATTATTTTCTGTGTGAGATTTTTGAGAGAACGTTAGTACGTAAAGATTGTGTAAATAAATAACACCTCTGAACCCCAATGTTTTATCTGGTTTGTGAAACATTCATTAATCTGAACCTGGAATGGTTCAGTTGCAAAGAGATAATTCGAACTGAATTCATCTCAGATAGCCCGGGTTAAACTTGAATGGTTTTGATAATGGGCGGAAGATGGATTCTTGATTTCTTAGTGAGCTAATTATAAAAGGCAAAGTTTTGTAGTTCTTATTGTTTTGTGTAATAGAAAGTGTAACAGATTTACTGTTGTACGTTTATTTCGGTGCTTATGTTTGTTTCAGTGTAGTTTTCTTTTTTTCCATTTGACGTATACTCTTGAGTATGTTTGTGCAAGTCCCGCCTGTTCTATGAATTTGTGGAAGATTCTTGAGAGTAAGAATCAGCAATACTTGTTTTAGGAAAACGCTGGCGTGCATGATCATTATTGAAACTTCGAGAAACTCACGTGATTACTATAAAAAACCGACGCACCGACAGAAGAATAATATTATTGGACAGCTACAGTCAGTTTGCTGTAGTCCTAGGAAGCTATAATATAATATAATATAATCTATTAGTCGGAAAACTAGAGAACTGAACCAGAAACGTTTGTAGATTTCGAACATTAAAAACCAGTTAACTTTAGTGAATTTACTTCGGAAGTTAGTATTTCTACGAAGACGTTAGACATTTTCGCCAGTGAAACTTACGGGTGCTTCAAGTTTAGTCAGCCGTCAAAAGAAGTGTGTATCAACTAATAATTAATTTGCTATCCGTGAACGTCGATAAAAGATTCAGTTCCAGACCAAGTAAAAAACTCATTACAGTTTCTAAGTTTGTTAAACTGTTGTATATAAACCAATACTTGTAATAAATATTAGTAACAACCGTTATTATAGAATGTATTATTATTTGTATATTAAAATATACTTTTGTTAAGAAAGAAAATTCTATGTATGAATCTTGGTGACAAATATAAATTTGATACATATTAACATTTAATTAACTTCTAAATTAAAATATATGGTTATTTGAAATTTTTAACATTAGCATACGTAACACAATAAATCAGAGACTCATATTAAATTAATTATAATACGTAACACAAGAGATTTGGAATTTTACTAAAATAAAAATTCAGGGTGTCATTTTATTAAGAACTATTTCTATTATTTCTTCATAAATAACATCCGTTTTATTAGATTAAAAGGAAATGCACCTAGGTGTCTCTAGTGGCTGGAAATGTTTAAGTTAATCTAGTAAAAGCACCATTCTCTGGAGAAGAGAGAACTTAAAGTAATCTATCAGTTTAAATTATTTAATAAGCTTTAAAATGGTTAATTGTGTTGCATTCTATGTTTCACAACGAAAAATAATTCTTTAGCATTTCAGTAACAGTAAGAACTGCTCAACAATAACATACGACAAATTTACATTTTTATTCCTCGAGTTACGTAACATTCAGAAATGTGAATGATAGTGTAGAATATCCTGATTGCGAATATAAAATCTGGCATCAACATCATTCATATCTGTTCTCTCGTCGTTTCAAAAGTGAATGCTCAGCTTTGCCTGCCTGCGCGGCTTTTCAAACGTGGAAAGATAAATTAAAAGAAGACAAATGAACACTGGGACACACACTATGGTTCGCAATATATATATGGTTAATGGTTTAAAGGTAATCACCATGGCCACAACCAGCTGTGGATGGTGATTGATTGTGGAATTTGGATGTTTTGAGCTCTAACATCTAAAATCTAGCCGCTACTGGATTCTCCTTGAAAAATGTCTTTTTTTTTTATCTGACTTAATTGATTTATGTCTGACAGACGGGATGTCCTCAACACCCTTTGAAGCTATTACGTCAGACACTTTCTTTCCACGCTATACTTTTTACACTTCCCTTACAAATTGTGTAACTTTTCATTTGTTGTTGGTTATATTGCTCTTTCGTTTAACCATGTTCTAGCTACTTGTATATGTCCATCAAACTAGGATTTTCAAAATTAACCTGCTGATACTTTGTGTAACACCACGTGCACTGGACGATTATTTTTAATTATTCTTAAAGTATCAAACACCATAAAAAAGACTAAATGTAAAAATGCATTAATTTTGACAATTTTTATATGGACTTAAATTTTGTTAAAATTAAACAATTTAAATTTTATCATAAAAATTCTTCAAATTATTTTCTTTTCCAAAAATGAAATATTTATGAACATCTTGTCCCGCAGTGTGTTAGCGGCAAGTTTACAGACTTACAAAATCCGACGTTCGATTCACTGGGGTTGAAAGAGCACAGATAGTCTGTTGTGCAGTTTTGCGCTAAAACAAACAAGCGATCAAAATGTATCTTAAATTTTGACTTTAAACGTATTGATATTTAAATACCCTATTTTTTACATTTTAATTTATAATATACTGGGATAACTTTTCACTTTGTAATCAGATTAAAATTGAATATAAAAGAAGTTTTATGTTACAATATGTTTTAATATAAAGATCAGTTCTTTCTTCTAGAATTGTCCCCCACTGGGACAAAGGTAAGTCTTCGGATTCACAACGCTAAAATCAGCGATTCAATTCCCCTCAGTGGACACAGCAGATAACCTAGTGTCCTCTTCACTATAAGAATGCACACTCTTCTAGAATTGAATATTAGATGTGTCCTAACAAGTCAGTACAATTTAGTTTTAAGAATAATAAACCAACAGGCATCTTTTTTATTTAATTATGAAAAAACATATGGTAATGATCCAGAGACTGAAAAAAATATGATTTATCCTATAATTATATTAATAATTACTTAGTCAATTTTCTTCATAACCAGATCGTTTCGAATAATTTATAATTTGTTATAGACGTTTTACAGAAAGATATTAAATTAAAATTATAACAAGGACAACAACTAAAATATAAATATGTTTAGAAAATAAACATTCATCGAGTTATTCAAATTAATGCAAAACCTTTATCTGTCTTCCTTTTTTTTTAATGGAAACCATTTTTACGAGTACCTTATAAAATAAGTTAAATATGCTAAGTATGTTTGTTTGTTTTTGAATTTCGTGCAGAGTTACACGAGGGCTATCTGCGCTAGCCATCCCTAATTAAGCAGTGTAAGACTAGAGGAAAGGCAGCTAGTCATCACCAACCACCGCCAACTCTTGGCCTACTCTTTTACCAACGAATGGTGGGATTGACCGTCACTTTTATCACGTCCCGACGGCTAAAAAGGGCGAGTATGTTTGGTGTGACGGAGACTCGAACTCGCGACCCTCAGATTACGAGTAAAGTGCCTTAACCACCTGGCCATGACGGACCCTATTTCTATCAGACCCATCGTATCCACCATATGAACACATACTTATAAACTAACTGTAGCTGTAATTTTAAGTATAGCAAGTTCAAAACTAAGTACTACCATAAACCAACATTTTTTGACCTGTACTGACTTTTTTAGTGAAAACCAAACAGTGAAGACTTCAGAATAATAGACTCAGCGAAAGATGAATGAACGTTAAGAAGAAAAATCACTCCTAATTCATAACCTACAACGTAAAGTGAACAATCAGCTAGCTACGTCATTGCATCTCAAACATTGAGCCTAAGATGGACAAAAATTGAAATTTTCATCCATCATTTATGGGTAATTGGTTATCCAACCAGTATGAGTTTTGTGCTACGTTATTTGGCCTGTGTAAGGTGTCTATTATTCGTGAAAAGCTAATGGAACTCACATTGACAGGGTGACGATAGGAGAGGTAGGGGCCTGTTCGATGTTGATGACGTCATTGCATATTCACGTCCGTAGCTGAGAACCTGAAAACAACGTTGCAGACTTGAAACTGAAATCAGGAAAATGTACGTTCATGAACACAGAAATGTAAGTTCTCAGTCATAACATGTACAGAACTTGAAACTTCTTGAATAGCGCGGAGCAACACTGATGAAGTGATGACTCCACAGATTTCTTGGTTTCATGTTGTGCTACCAAAAGTTTGAAATCAACTTTTCCAAGATCACTAAAGTCATATGCACTTCGTATGAAGTAACAAATGTGAGTAAACATTTCACATCTTAAAGTGTGCTTCAGTAAATTACTTTGCTGGTGTTTGGCTAATTTTTATATCGTAATGAATTTCATTAAAAATCAGTAAATGAAACAAAGCAGGATTCCTTAGTTTTCATTCCTTCAAATAATGTTCACCATAAAAATGTATAAACCACACTGTGGGATATTCACTGATTATCACTGAGTTAGAAGGCTGGAAACCAGTAGACATGTTGCCCACTATTTACTCTTGGTGTGCTTACTACCTGATATCCTAGAATTAGGGTGATTTCTTGATCATGGGAACCAAAGTGGCTCCCTAACCCTTATTGTACAAGCTATTGATCACTTTCACTTTGAGAGATATCTTAGGATATTTGATGATAACTACTCGTCTCACACAATTAGGATGCTTGGTGTTAGTAAAGGGAATAAATACCTACTTCAAACAGATTTACAGTGTAGATGGTTGGCAGAAGTTTGAAAGCCTGGATGAAATGCCTATGTGATCCTTGCTTTCTTAGCTACCACGCGATTTGCTGAAGCAAAGTATCAGTTGGTATTTTTCGATAACTACACTGCACAACAAAGTTTATGCTTCTTGAACACTGTTGGGTGTTCCTTATAGATTTTTGGCACGAAAATCACATTGAAATTTGCCCATCACGTACCGTTTCATCGAAATCTTTAGTTTTGTCAGGACATTGCTACAATGGAAAAACGATATCAGGGCAACTGGAATCCATCAATGCTTGCTGATAATGTTAGACACTGCAACGTGATGCACCGGACATACATTAAATACAAACGAAAGTCAGTAGCAAAACACTTTTAATTATGTTGAACTTAATAGCGTATTAGAAACATAAACGCAATTAAATACGTTATTGCCGGTAAACAGTTAACTGTCTATTCCTCAGAGTTCCTACGTGATGAAGCAAAACCAAAACTATATTTGTTCATACCCACCAGGTACCTATCACAATCAGCAACAACATTTCAGGAAGCAAAACTTTTCACAAAAATTTTTGTGCAGTGTAACTTACCTGAACTGATCAAGTAACGACAATCCCATGCTCCTCACCGAATTTTCCTCTCTACACTTTAAAATTGAATATAGCTTTTCCATATGCAACAAGGAAGTTGTATTTCTTCTGAATGTATACTGAAAAAAGCCCAGGTATTAATTCTAGTTTATGAGAAATTTAGCTGAAAAGATTATGTCCAGCTGAATTATGTTGGCGAGTATTTATCGCAATGCACATGAAAAGAAAAGTGTATTTAATTTATTGGGTCATACAAAGCAGTGCATTGCAAAACATCTACTACCAAATCAGAGCTATTAAAAGTAAACCAGAAAAGTACATGAAGTATTTTAAATTTTTTCAAAAGGCTAATTTTGTGTAACAATTATTCAGTAAGTTTCACTAAGAGTTCCTTTTAATAAGCGTTTCCGATATTTTAAAAAGGTGTTTTTTTTATTTTTTCCCTTTAATATTGAAAGGATTTCACCAGGTTTCACGAACTTATATTGTCTGTATCTAAGTATAAAGAGTCTTATTATATGTTTTTTTTTATTTATGTCTTGAACGGTTTATATGAAGTTAAATAGTCAACATTGTTGCTGATGGTCCTAATATGATTTGATTTCTCTTTTATTCGATGGAAACAGAGAAGAGCTTATTTTAATGTACGTCTAATGTGAAAAGGGATAATTTGACTGTATTTATTCAAGGATATTTTGATTTATGAAAGAAAATTACCAACTGGTAGGTAACTGGTAAAGAGTTTTAATTTGTAACACGTGGTAATCAAATTCTAAAGAATATTTACACTATTTTATTACTAACGTTCAGCGTCATAGAATAATTTTTCTTACTGCAGTATTTTTGGTATTAAAGAATTTCATGTAAATTATTGTTGTTAAAGTTTTACTTTGTATATTGTGACTATCGCTAATGACCCGACATGGCCAAGTGGGTTAAGGCATGCGACTCGTAATCTGAGGGTCGCAGGTTCGCATCCCCGTCGCGCCAAACATGCTCGCCCTTTAAGCCGTGGGGGCGTTATAATGTGACGGTCAATCCCACTATTCGTTAGTAAAAGAGTAGCCCAAGAGTTGGCGGTGGGTGGTGATGACTAGCTGCCTTCCCTCTAGTCTTACACTGCTAAATTAGGGACGGCTAGCACAGATAGCCCTCGAGTAGCTTTGTGCGAAATTCAAAAGCAAAACAAACAACCAAACTATTGCTAATTAATCTTTGTTAAAGCTCATCTATTACTATAGATCAGAAAACGATAACTTATTGTTATAAGGTATTAATTACGTATTGTGCAGCAATAATTGAAACCGTGTCGTTGCTAAATAGTAATATTGGTGAAACATTTAACTTGAAATTAATTGAATATCTTTATTATTGATAGTATTGTGTGTGTTGTGTGTAAATGTTGATAGAAGCAAGATAAAGTTGTCGTACTTCTTTATCATCGACGAATTTATTGGTTTGCAAGTTAATAGTCAGGTTAGCGTAAGGATAAGCTTGAAAGAAATAAAAAGAAAACTGTGATATGCAAGCATATCATCCATTTGTTACTTTGTTTTATTTTCAATGTAGTGCTTTTTGGATTCTGTCAGTTATTCTGGATATGTGCAGTTTCCATGTAACTGATTGTCACGACAGTCATTAAGTTACTTTTCCTACAGTTACCTGGGTTCTTAGTTATCCTTTTGAGATAACACTTGGTCTATCTCAAGCGGGGTATGGCTTTAAAGCTCCATCTTGTGCGTGAATCTAAGCAGCAGTGTCCTCTAACGGTGGGTCAAGTAACGTCTCGTGGCTAGAACCACATTTATATTTAAATAGGAAAGACCAGTCACTAACTGCTCCAGGTAAGTCTGAGTTACCACTTAAATAAGTAGCATAAGATTTAGTTTTCAGTCAGTCTAAGTCTAGGAGAGGATCTCAACCAAGGCAGTTTGGAGAGAAAATAGTCTACAATCCAGTGAAAGTGACTCACCATTATATATGAAAAAACACTCACAATGTGACATATTGAGAATATTAAAATAAAAACTAAATACATCAATGTTTTTGCAGACACTTTCCTGTTAAGCTCTTGTATTAATAACTGATTCCTTTCTATGTAGCCAATCAATAGTTTGCAAGAGCTGAGCAAAACTGAGCAAAACAGTTTCTACATAAGCTAAATGATGGGTCTATTCAAGACTAACACGCAGAGTTTCAGCAGTAAGTCTAAAGTATAACGCTAAAAACCTGGTTTCAATACCCATGATAGACATAAAATGGATAGCCAATTGTGTAGCTTTGCGCTTAAGAACAAACAAATTAACGCATGGAAAGGTGACCACAACCTAATATGTGAACACCAGAGACTATACTATGGATTCAGCTTGTTTCCAATAGTTTTAAAATTATTTCTGAGTCGTTTAGTTACAACTGTTTCACCAATTTTTTGTAATGAAATTAAATCGAAATAGTTGAACACAATACAAAAGTCAGTTTTGTATGTTTGGTTCTTTATCATTCGGGACCCTTCATTTGTTTAAAATGTAAGAACATTGAAAACCCAATATAATTCTGTAAGTATATGAGAAAGGATGTAATTCACGTGCATGTTTTGATGATGTAGTTCATTACTAGGTAGGTGTTTAACCAAAAGAAAAACAACTGAATTAAGTCGAAAGTTGTGAAGTTAAATATATTAAATATTTATTTTTCCATCATCTTACCAGATGTATCTTTAAACTAGACGAACAGTTTCCAATAAATTGTGTACCTGGGCAAAGAAATGACTTTCGAGTAAACGCAATCTCTACGGATTGGTTTGGTCACGTTTGTTTCGAGACGTATTTTCCAAGAGGCTTAGTGTTCGTACATACATAGTGATTTACCATAAGAAGGTTTACCGCCTTGCTGTATTAATAATCTGAAGTGCACACAGTAAAGTAATGATTAGTTTGTGTGAGGCTTCGTGATAGTCTTTTTAAACATTTTTCCATCTTGATTTTACTGCCATTGTAGAAACATATAATATAGGAAACTAGTTATGATAATTTCCACCATGCGGCGCAATGTCGCAAAACATCTATTATAGAAGTATCTAGTCCGCAGCACGTCGCACGTGTGCACCGAAATTAATAACATGTTTGTGAGACCGGGATTACGGTTACAGCTGGTATTGTATAACCCAGTCATCGTAATTGTATTTCTGAACGTGTACTTTCAAGAATGTTAAACCTACCGCTAATCAAGTAAAAATAGTATCACTATAGTAAGTTTGTTTTTAGTTAAACACAAAGCTACACAAAACTGTGTTCTGCCCACAACGGCTATCAAAATCCGGTGTCTAAGCGTTGTCAGTCCGCAGACATAGCGCTGTGCCACCGGGAAATTTCTAGAACGCACACACACAGCTGTACAGAGCTAAGAATTTGGAAGAGGCAACTTTTTAACTTTTTCCATCTTTACATTTGCTTGCGTACAGTTTTTATATAATATGTACAGTAACTGGAGAGACAGTCGAGCACAAGTAAGCTGTCTCTGCCATTTTGACGAAAGTGTCGTCTAAACACAACAATAATGGCATGTCCGTGATGACGAGAAAACACATTTGTAGAGAAAAATATATATGTAACAACGGCTGGTATGGGTAGAGAAAGCTCTATGTAGCAGTTTTGATGTTATATCCCTCTTTACAGAAGTACCAACTACTGAAACCTGCAAGATTGTCTTAGAACTCTATATCCGAGACCTAACCCATCAATAGACATTCCCAGCAATCAATTAGCAACCCTCATAGAATTTACCACGATGAAGACAAACTTCATGTTCAACAATCACAACTATATACAAACAAATGGCCTAAGCATGGGCAATCCAGTATCACCAGTTCTAGCCAATATTTTTATGACACAAGTTGAAACACAAGCAATTAACACAGCATTACATCCACCACTATACTGGTAGAGATATGTAGTTGACACGGTTGCGGTATTCAGATCTAAAGAACACACATTTAATTTTTTCAGTCACATTAACTCTATACATCTCTACATTAACTTCACATGTGAACAAGAAGAAAGCAATCAAATATAATTTCTTAACCTCAAATTTACAAGAACCGATACACAATTTAAAACAGAAATCCACCGAAAAATCACCCATACTGGACTATATATTCCTTTGGAGGACTCAACACATGAAACAAAACAAAAACTCAACATAATAAGAAACCAAATAAACACATCCATAAAAGTATGCTCACCAGATAAAATTAACGATGAATTAGACAAAATAAAACAATACTTCATCAACATCAATAAGTTTCCTCCACAAACCATAGAAAACATTATACGCACACACCTAGACATAAAGCAAAATCAACTAACAAAAGTAAATATATCTCACGAATTAAAAAATCACGAAACCATATACTGCTGTATACCATATATTCCTGACATCAGCAGACAAATAACCAACATTTGTCAAAAACTAGTAAAAAATATGATATTCCAGTTAATACCAAATTTATTCAAAAACTTGCCTCCCAGTGGCTCAGCGGTATGTCTGCGGACTTGCAACGCTAAAAATCGTGTTTTGATACCCGTGATAGGCAGAGCACAGATAGCACATTGTGTAGCTTTGTGCTTAATTCAAAACAACTATTCAAAAACCAGGCACAAAACTGAGGTCTATACTATGTAGAAACTACACTGACAAACACCACACCAACATTATTTATAAAATACAATGTGGTAATTACCACGACTTCTATATTGGAGAAACAAGTAGAAAAATGGAAACCAGATTCAAAGAACACAAAAAGTCACCTTTACACGTTTTCGAACACTGTAAATCAAATAAACACAACATAAACATAGAAAACACTCAAATACTAAATAAAGAAACAAACATAAACAAACGCAAAATTATAGAAGCCTTACTTATACAACAACTCAAGCCCAAAATAAACCAATACAAAGGAACACCTTTATACCTATATTAATAAATATAATCAAACATCTAAGCACGCCCTCTACATTCCTACACTCAATTACACAATCCCCTTCAAACATGTGGTCAGCTATCGGTCAGTTACCTCTTTCATTCTTTGTGAACCTGACGATGACCGAAGAAGGTCGAAACGTTGTTCGCTCCTCTACATAGCATTTTCTCTATCCATATCAGCCGTTTTTACATATATGGTAATGGCATGTAATGTGTACATGACAAATACGAACAGGATCTTTATATAATATTGTTAACTTTCAATGAAAAATTACATATGTATAGTATAGACCCAACATCAAGGTCTCAGAAAAACGTGACGAATATTTTAAGGGATGAACAGTAATGCTCAGAGGAGCAGGGATTCTGTCAGTTTTAAAGAACAACTTACCATCGATGTACTGTTTATTGGATCCCGTCAGTTTTAAAGAACAACTTACCATCGATGTACTGTTTATGGGATTCTGTCAGTTTTAAAGAACGACTTACCACCTATGTACTGTTTACGGGATCTTGTCAGTTTTAAGGAACGACTTACCACCTGTGTACTGTTTATGGAATCCCGTCAGTTTTAAAGAACAACTTACCACCTGTGTACTGTTTATGAGATCCCGTCAGTTTTAAAGAACAACTTACCACCTGTGTACTGTTTATGGGATTTTGTTAGTTTTAAAGAACGACTTACCACCTGTGTACTGTTTATGGGATCTATTTTAAATATTTTAAATAGTTTAGATATTTAGATGAACGTTACTTATAATTTTATTTGCATCATTTACAAACTAGTATTCAAATATCTTAATTTTTAATGGGTATTACCTTGGAAAGCAACATACTTAGTACCCCTGACATAAAACCCTTCCGCATTTGTAAGAAATTTAGATTTAGACGAATGTCTATTTGTAAGAGTGGATTGTCTGAATAAGTTGAAGCACTGTTTTTACGTTTACAACACAATATCCAGTTGTCCGTATCACCACAGGGTATCTGGACTGCAAAGTCAAAGCTCATATTCCTGTCCTTCCTTGATGTTTTTGTTGTCAGCGGTTTAGACAGTCAACAACAACTTACCATGAAACTTTTTGATACGATATCAAGTGCATGGAAAGTATAAATGGGGTCATAGTCCAGTCGGATCATAGTCTAACTAGATGGAAGGAAATAAGAAGGTACAGTAAATTAAGATATTGAATAACAACTCTTATTTAGAGACAAGTAAAATGGTAACACCTCTTCCAAAATAGAGTTGTGCTGCTTTATTCTCTGTCACTTCTACAGTAGAAGTGCTGAAAGATCTCCCATTTCAGCCCAATAAATATTTCTCTCATTATATTAAAGATCGTATCTCTTGCTTTCCATGGAAAAACATAAAGACAACTCAGCATTTATTCCTTATTGCTGTACTTACCAATGACAGCAGTAGGTGGTTGAGTCTAATTTTATATGTTCTAATTTATAAGACAATTATTCAGTCCCAAACTCATTCACTCATTTTCTATATGTCTGATCGAAATATGTTCCTTCAATTCAGGGCAGGTTTCAAGTTTGTTGGGTTTTTTTTTTTCTTGTACTTATTAAACAAAGAAGTGAGGTCAAAAATCCAAACAAACGGTATCCTTTCTTTGATCTTAAGAATCTAGATGAGCTTGGCCGCAGTGGTACAACGTTACTGTCGAGGGTTTTTGCTCAAGTTTTCATGGCATCAAAGCACTGATGACATTTTATTATCATGTGTATATCTCTTTATTAGAGGCATTCCTGCCAAGTGCTGATATCATCACTACTTGGTACTTTTATCTTATTCAGAAAGGGTAGGTTATAATTATTGAAGATGAGGTACATTGAAGTATATATGTTGTTGTTTTAAAAAATATCGTTATTAGTTTCTTATATTCCGTTCTTTCTTACATAATGAATAGAACCAAATTAGCCTTGGATTCTTCACCAAACAAAGGGTGGCAAAATACAGATCATATTACTTGTTTATTTAAGTGAATAGCACCTTATGCACTCAATTGGCTAAATACCCATGTCAGTGACTACTTGTTTGGAACTGCAGATAAGATGAAAACAAGAGGTCGCTATTAGCCGCAGATGATCTTAACTAAATATTGGGATTGACTATTACTTATAATCCACCTAGATCGGAAAGTTTTAATCCTCAGTCTCAGAAGATGTAAGCAAACTTTAATTGTCTAAATTTGTTTAGTGATTGTTTTAATCCTCAGTCTCAGAAGATGTAAGCAAACTTTAATTGGCTAAATTTGTTTAGTGATTGTTCGTTTGTTTGTTTGTTTCGAATTAAGCACAAAGTTACACAATGAGCTATTTGTGCTTTGCTCACCACAGGTATCGAGACCCAGTTTATAACAGTGTGAGCCTGCATACATACCGCTATACCACTAGGGGCCGTTGTTTAGAGATGGATACAACATAATGGTGACCGTGAATGGACTACAAATTCGGAGATTCGTGGTCCCATTGTCTCAGAAAGTTGTTTTGTATTTTGGGGTCGGGATGCACTGTAAAAGTGTTATGTAAAATATCACTCTACTATCAGATAAGAATAGCCCAAGAGCTGACGGTGGGTGCTGCCGACTAGATGCTTTATCTCTTGTCTATACCACTTTAGAATTAGAACGGTTATGTACGATATTATACAAACAATTTCTTAATACATATCTTGCGGATGTTAAAGAACTCTGGTTTTTGTTAGTTTTTTATGACTAACTGGTGATCTGATTTGGTTTTTTTATGTTTTCGAATTAAGCACAAAACTACTCAATGGGCTATCTGTGCTCTGCCCACCACGGGTATCGAAACCCGGTTTTTCTAACTAGTGATCGAAACCCGGTTTTTCTAACTAGTGATCTTTTTTCTTTTTTTTTGTTATCGAATTAAGCACAAAGCTACTCAATGGGCTCTCTGTGCTCTGCCCACCACGGGTATTTTTTTTCTTTTTTGTTATCGAATTAAGCACAAAGCTACTCAATGGGCTCTCTGTGCTCTGCCCACCACGAGTATCGAAACCCGGTTTTTCTAACTAGTGATCTTTTTTTCTTTTTTTGTTATCGAATTAAGCACAAAGCTACTCAATGGGCTATCTGTGCTCTGCCCACCACGGGTATCGAAACCCGGTTTTTCTAACTAGTGATCTTTTTTTTCTTTTTTTGTTATCGAATTAAGCACAAAGCTACTCAATGGGCTCTCTGTGCTCTGCCCACCACGCGTATCGAAACCCGGTTTTTAGCGTTGTAAGTCCGCATACATATCGTTGAGTCACTGTGGGCCTGATGATCTGATGTGAGTGTTGGAGTTGTCCAAATGCTTGTTTTTCGCCTTCGAATAGTTACATAATACTTAAGGTTTCGAAAGATTAAAGTTGATATCATAAAAGAGTTCGATGAACTCGTCTAAAAAATGTGCTGAATACGGTTCCTGAGGTATAGCAAACATTAAAGATGTAATACTTCTTAATTAAGTGTCTAATTGCCTCATATTTTGTATACTTGAAACGTTCTTCACGTGAATGTTATATGGTCCAATTGGGACTATTAATTTAAATTAATTTTGTTTTTGAAGTAAGTGGATGGGTATTCGTTCTAATTCTAGTCAGCTCTTCAGAATCGATATTTTTAGCAGAATGAAAAGCGCTGCTATTGTAACTTACGTCTTAGAGTTGTGCAAATTAATTAATTAATTAGCATTTAAGCACAGCAAAAGCAAACAAAATCTCTAAGATTTTTGTCTGTTTCTTTTTCTTTGGAAATTTATAATCCTAATATCATCATGTTTTGACAAACATTATAATTTTCGGAAACAGAAAATAAAGATGAATAGATATTTTTAGTCCTACGTCAGCCCTCCGCTAGTACAGCGGTATGTCTGCGGATTTACAACCCTAAAATCAGGAGTTCGATTCCCCTCGGTGGGCTGAGCAGATAGCCTTTTGTGGCTTTGCTATAACACAAGTCCTACGTCAATTGAGCGAAGGACAGAAGGTTACACGCAACTCAACTGGAATATTAAATAATCTATTTATTTTTCTTTGGAATTCTCTTGTGCAATACAGATGTGGTTACCGTTGTTGCTTAACGAAACGATGGCTTAAGCTGTTATTATCCAATACCACACCAGCTTCATTGTTGCCCAGCTAGCATAGTCACGCATGCTTATGTTGAAACTCTGCAACTCCTGGTTGCCGTGACAGCTACAAACAAAAATATTCACTTACAACGATTGAAACATCACGCGTACACGTGCTCATCGTAAGTAGCTTTCGTGAACTGGATATTCGAGCAGAACAACATACGAGCTATTTGCAATGGAAGGCAACTAGTAAATAGCGCCCATCGCCAACTTTTAGGCAACTCTCGTGTGATCGAAAAAGTGGGATTTGAACTTTTTTGTGTGTAACATGTCCAAGGCTCCAAACAAGTGGAACGCAATTTCTCTCGGCAAGAGTATTTCCCTCGACAACAATCAGCCTTACATTGGTTAACGATTGTAAATGTCGTATCCTTACCAAAAGATACAATCTTGAATATGAATGGAAAGTACCAATTGGCAGACAATACTAACCTCAAAACGCAATACCTTATACATCAGGAAAACATCCAACATCCACAGGTAGAATATTTTTAAATAATATATAACCCTACCCAAATAGTTCATTAATAATTAAACGGCCATTACTAACTACCCTTACAAAAAAAAAATCACTTAATAATATATATTTTCGGTATGTATCCTAAAAGACATCCTTTTTTTTTGTTTGTACAATTTTACCACGCCGGTATTTTTTGCTTGCATAATTAAGTTAATGTCAGATTAGAAACAGCCATCAGCTAACAAATAATTTCTCCAGTTTACTTTTAACCTACGTGTAATTTGGTGGATTTGTTTATTATTGACTAGCCATTGAATTCATAGATCATATTGTAAAACTTATTCAATATACCCGTGTGAAGCAACATGAAACGAATTTCAGGTTTGGAAATCCAAGCGCACAACGTGATATGACTTCACTACGCTTCACTGTATGAAGTTTCATAAAATGCTCAGAACTGATACAGGTTTTCGCCTTAATAGAAACATGGAAACGATATATATCGATAACATCTGTTCGATTTTTTGTTCTGTGTAACAAAGAAAGCATAACTTTCAACAATAATTGTTAATACCTACTCTACTGCCGGCCCGGCATGGCCAAGCGCGTAAGGCGCGCGACTCGTAATCCGAGGGTCGCAAGTTCGAGCCCGCGTCGCGCCAAACATGCTCGCTCTCCCAGCCGTGGGGGCGTTATGATGTGACGGTCATTCCCACTTTTTGTTGGTAAAAGAGTATCCCAAGAGCTGGCGGTGGGTGGTGATGACTAGCTGCCTTCCCTCTAGTCTTACACTATTAAATTAGGGATGGTTAGCGCAGATGGTCCGCGAATAGCTTTGCGCGAAATTCAAAACAAAATGTTGCAAAAATGAAAACAAGTATTTAAGTGAGTAGGTTGTTAGCCCACTGCACTGAGCCGTCCCTAATTTAGCAGTGTAAGACTAGAGGGAAGGCGGCTAGTCATCGCCAACTCTTGGGCTACTCTTTTACCAACGAATAGTGGGATTGATCGTCACATTATAACGCCCCCACGACTGAGAGGGCGAGCATGTTTGGCGCGAACCCGCGACCCTCGGATTACGAGTCGCACGCCTTACGCGCTTGGCCATGCCAGGCATAGTTATCTCAGCTGTATTCAATTACATCATGTACCTCCTACATCGTGGAATCAGAAATGGTATATATATTAACACAACTCGTAACATATTAGCTACCATGTATCTCACCGGTCGATCACAACCGACTTCTAGTTTTGGACCGCGTGACATACCAGTGGGTCATATATTGCAAGTGGCTTCAAAGAGCTAATTAAACATATTGTAGTTACCCACATAAATATTGTACACCTGGGTTAAATAAAAAAAGAAAAGTATGGCATGCACTAGCGAAAGAGTCACTAATATCACTGGTGACACGCACTTTAAACATCGGATTTAACCTTTTAGTCAGCTAATAAGGAGAAACCATAATAATGCCAACTGAAATGTTTAAACTAAACCTTTTGTAAATGAAGCTTAAATTACACCGACATAAACATGTGTTGAATATCTTAATAAAAACTTAATATTTAATGTTTGTAATATCAATAACTGTAGCTTAAGTGAGGAAAGTACAAACAAAGTTGATCAATATCCGACCGTCACGTGGCAGTATCCACGTGCATGGTAAACACAGTTGTTCAATATCCGACCATCACGTGGCAGTATATTTTGATTGAAATTCTATGCCACGTTTATGGTATGTAGAGGGAAGTTAAAATTAATAAAATATTATTCATAAAACAAAAGAATGTAGCTAAATTATGCAAAACAAAGATGTGATTAAGAATATCCCCCCCCAATGGCCCAACGGTATGTCTGCGGACTTACAACGCTAAATTCCGGGTTTCGATACCCGTGGTGGGCAGAGCACAGATAGCCCATTGTGTAGCTTTGTGCTTAATTCAAAACAACAACAACAAATAAGAATAAACATAATATCGAAAGTTAAATAAAGCAGTAAAACAATGTATACAGTATTAAAGGTCATTGGGTTCAATTAATTATATAATAATTTCATAATACAAAATTTGACAATTTCCAAAAGTAATTAGGTAATTCTTTGATTTTCTAAATTGTTTAAACATAAATAGTTTATTTCATAAAAACAATAAATCGCCGTAGTTTATGTTGCTTGTAATACATATCATCAGTGAACCAAATATGTGTATAAGAAAACTTTCAGTTTTTGAACTTATCAGTATAGCCTTTTGTGCATCTTTTAGAAAGTCTCAAAATAATACAAGAATTTCCAATACTCGAGTAATTCATCTGTTTTTAATAAACAAGTGCTTACACTTTTTGCTGTACTTCAGTGCAATAGTTGCAAATTATGGAATATAACGTACAAAATTATATCATCAAACTCAAGATTTGCTGCTACTAAAGCTGTGTTTTTAAGTTTTACCACTGAGAGTCGCACCTCGATCTGTTAGCGAGTTGTATTTATACGTGATTAACGAAGAGAATTATTAGGTACAAGTCGTGATACTGTTAGAGCAACACTTAAACAATTGACCAACACGACCTGTACCTCAAGCACAGATAGAGAGTTGTGTTCAGTGATGACGAGAACCCCACTTGTTGAGAAATTTATATTGAGAAAACACTTTACATAGAAGAGCGAACAACGTTTCGACCTTCTTCGGTCATCGTCAGGTTCTTCGGGCTTCTATGTAAAAGTGTTTTCTCAGCCCAAACGAGCCGTTTTTGCATATAAAAGAGAGTTGTGTTGTTTTGTGCTTAATTACAAACAAACGTTATTGTTCTCTTACGGTTGTTTTGATATATTCTTGTTTCTTAGATATTGCCCCCGCTAGTACAGCGGTAAGTCTACGGATTTACAACGCTAAAATCAGGGCTTCGATTCCCCTCGGTGGGCTCGGTAGATAACCCGATGTGGCTTTGCTATAAGAAAAACACACATTTGTAACATTTTATAGGGCCCGGCATGGTAAAAGCGTGTTAAGGCATGCGACTCTTAATCTGAGGGTCGCGGGTTCGCATCCCCGTCGCGCCTAACATACTCGCCCTCCAAGCCGTGGGGGCGTTATAATGTGACGGTCAATCCCATTATTCGTTGGTAAAAGAGTAGCCCAAGAGCTTCCTTCCCTCTAGTCTTACACTGCTAAATTAGGGACGGCTAGCACAGATAGCACTTGAGTAGCTTTGTACGAATTTCAAAAACAAACAAACAATTCTTAGTTATTAAGCTCAAAGCTACCCAACTGTCTAACATCTGTACTCATTGCGAGTATAAAAACCCAGTTTTTAACATTATAAGTCCTCGGGCTTACACATGAGTCATCTTGAGTGTTGTGGTGGAACCTAGTCTTATCCCATGTTGCTATTTCGTAAGGAATTGAGTGGCACTTTTCAATAAGTTACACTAACTGTGAACCGAAAATACACATAAGGTATAACAACCACATTAAAATATAATAACATTTTCGAAACGAAACAACAGTTTCAAGTATTAGTTATCATACTATTGAGTTTTAGCTTTATTCCAATAGCTAAAGCTCTTTGTTTAAAGTAGATTCATCTATGAAATATTTAATTTAATCGAAAGTTTTAGTTCAATTTGTTTTGAATTTCGCGTAAGGCTACATAACGCCCCCACGGCTGAAAGGGCGAGCATGTTTGGTGTGACGAGGATTCAAACCCGCGACCCTCTGATTGCGAGTCGAGTGCCTTAACCACCTGGCCTAATTCGAAAGCACTTTGACTCAAAATACATGGAGAGAGTAATTTTCTTAACAGTTTATTTGCTCTTATTACCCGGCATGGCCCAGCGCGTAAGGCGTGCGGCTCGTAATCCGAGGGTCGCAGGTTCGCGCCCGCGTCGCTACAAACCTGCTCACCCTCCCAGCCGTGGGGGCGTTATAATGTTACGGTCAATCCCACTATTCGTTGGTAAAAGAGTAGCCCAAGATTTGGCGGTGGGTGGTGATGACTAGCTGCCACTTCCCTCTAGTCTTACACTGCAAAATTAGGGACGGCTAGCACAGATAGCCCTCGAGTAGCTTTGTGCGAAATTCAAAACAACAACAACAAAACAACAACATTTGCTCTTAGATAATAAATTCGTGGAGATTTTAATTTGAGTTTGTGATTTAATTGGTTACACTGTCTGTAATTTTTTAATCTACAAAATACTTAATAAAGTCCTTCACTTGGTACATTTGGTTTTTAACAATAGTGATCTAAGTTCTACGAAACGTTTTTTTTTTTTTATCATCATTATTGCAACAAAGTTTACTAGAGAAGTGTTTCTTTGACGTCAGCAAACAAAATGCGTCTGCGAGCAGCACCAGCTAGAGCTATGAAATAACTGGTGACAGGAAGATAGACCAGGACTGCCTTTTCACTTATTTAGTGAAAAGAAAAAAAACAACTCATTGTCACGGAAATTATATACAACAGAATATGTATTTCTTAACCACTGAAGTCGTAAGTTATATCTCACTAAACATTGTATAATCTTTTCCCGAAATAAAAGAAACGTAAATATTCAGTTTTGCACCTGTTAACAAGTTTCTGTTGTAAAACGGATGAGGAATATTATATCGGGTGAGATTGTATGTGATTATCAAACATTGTGCACTTGTAAAGTGTACTAGCCATACTGAATGTCAAGGTATTTGTAATATGCATGCAGAATGATGTGAAACCACGTGACTCCACATGTAGACACATATTCGTGCACTTTAACTCAAGACTATTCAGGGTTATTTAGAACAACTGAAAACTCTACATTTGAAGCATACAAGATTATATTTCATTCTAACTTAGAAACTCAGGCAAGAGTAGCGTAAAGTACCTTAACCTAGTTACCATAACAACACTCATTATTTAAGGTACATCAGGAAAGTCTCTGGTGATTCTGTTGATTGTAATAACTCACCTGGATAAAATGTGGATTTTATAACAGTCCATAATAAATCAGTTTTAATACATCCTGTTGATACATCTGAGTTATATTTGAGAAACATTAATGCGTTAAAGAACTATCGTTTGTTCTCTACGTCACTGAATTAAGTGGGTGTTATTGGTTTCTCTCACGCTCTGGGTTTGAGAAAAAAATGTGTTTATCAGTCAATATTCATGCGCTAGTTAGGTGTTTTCAGGGTAGATGGCGGTCATCACAATTATGGAATAGACATTCTTGTTTTTATTAGGATAAAGGCTTGTTTGTTTGTTTGTTTGTTTGTTTTTGAATTTCGCACAAAGCTACTCGAGGGCTATCTGTGCTAGCCGTCCCTAATTTAGCAGTGTAAGACTAGAGGGAAGGCAGCTAGTCATCACCACCAACCGCTAACTCTTGGGCTACTCTTTTACAAACGAATAGTGGGATTGACCGTCACATTATAACGCCCCCACGGCTGAAAGGGTGATCATATTTGGCGCAACCGTGATGCGAACCCGCGACCCTCAGATTACGAGTCGCACGCCTTAACACGCTTGGCCATGCCGGGACTAGGATAAAGGCACGTTGGATTATCTGATATTTACTGATGGGGTGTTGAGCCCCGGATTTTAGTTTTATAAGTCTGTAAACATACAGCTATCCCACCATGGAACAATGGCATTTCCCAAAGGTTATAAATGAAAGTAAAGAATAATTTATAACAATATTTCAGCCACACTACACTTGCTGTTACAATGCCGACAAGACCATTTGTTCAACACCAGAACTCGTTCAATTGACTGAGATGTGACAGACACAGTAGTAGCTGATTTACTATTTATATTATTAGCTGCACGAACAAAAACTGTCATGGCGTGGAGTGAACTAAATTAAGCTGTTGACGTTGTAATTTTGGATCCATTCTACAGAAGTCTGTTACAAGCTACTGATAAGGTATGAATGAATTAATAAATTGTTATTTTTCTCGATAAACTTTTAAAATTTATAAAATTCTGAATTAAGACCTTTTACTTGCAATAAGACATAATATATTATATTGTAAAGATGATGATGTAAGTATTGCAAATCTGCGATTCTTTCTTTTGTTATCAGTGTATATATTTCTCACTTTATTTCATCAATCTGTGATTATTGTTACTTTATTTATTTACTTTAACAACACAAGTGGTTATTATTATTTATTGTGACTTGAATTAATTTGACGTCTATAAGAGCTAGTGAATAAGCAAGCTTGTCTTATTGCTCCATTAATAGGACAAGTAATCTCTGTGTTGGCAGAATAAGACTGCATTAGTAACCATAGGAACTTATGAGTGAAAGAAAAGAAGAACGTATAACAATATGTTAATCGCACTACTTCTGCTATATCCAATACCGACTAGAGCTTTCGTATAATACCAAATGCCATCAGGCCGGCTGAGATGCAACAAATACCGTAGTGGTTAAGATACTTTTTACATTATATAAATGCGAATAACACTGCTATAAACAGCGCACTATAATTCAGCTTTTAACAACAAAATGTTAAGCGTTTGCACGAGCATACTACATAGTAACAGTGACGAAGCAACAATTCTCCAATCATTATAACAAAAAGCGGCTCCTTGATAATTAAACATTCCAGGTAACGATTTGCTCTTCGTGTACAAACTAGAATTTAGGTCATTCCTTTTTCGTCTACTTCTTGGTCTTTCCTTTAGTGACTTTCACTTCCCTTCCGTTTTTACGGTCGGTCCGTTTCATGTCAGTCTGCATGGAAAACGTTTCCTGACAACCGATGTTGTTAGAAACAGTTGTATGCTGTTGGGCTCGGAACACGAAATCTGCATTCTTTTGAAATGATGCAGTAAAATACGTTAAACAATGGAGTCAATGTGTCGTACAATAAAATCTATACGTTGAAAAATGGTCTGTGATGAACTGAATTATCCGCACCATTAGAATACGCTTGCTGATTATAACTTAATATGACTGGAAAGAAAATACTTTTTATTTCTGTAGTATTTCAATGAAATGAATAATATTGTCAATATTTTTACAAATATACGATCATTAAATACTTCCACAGAGTAAGTTTCCATTCACTGCATGATTCACTAAAGTAAATATCTTATAACTATAGAACGGAGCTCTCTTTTGGTAAACTCTGTTCCTCTATTATTCTGAAAAGGCTCAAACTGTTTTAACATTTCTCTGGAACAGCCTAAGTATAAAGAAATGAAATATTGATAACCATCGGTACATATTCGTACTTGATCGAACTTACACTGTTTTTCTCTTCCTTTTACGGTCAAATGACTTTTTAATAAACTTATATCAAAGGGAAAAAATAGCGGATATTGGAAGTAGTTGCTATATTTGTTTATTCATTTACTTGAGTGAAAACCTAAAATATATATACTATTCATTATTCCTACTATTAGTGTTTATGTATATAAATACAAAATCAATGGATCTTCCTTTGTTTCTAATATAAAGCTTGAATGTTACTGAGTAATGTTGATCCGGTAACGGAAGTACATTGTGATAACTGCTGGAGTACTGATTATGTTGATCCGGTAACGGAAGTACATTGTGATAACTGCTGGAGTACGTTACTTCATGCAAACAAACTTCCACTTCGGAGAGATGTGACTATGACGAAGAAAAACATAACACAACATAATCATAGTGAGATTTTAGTCCTAAGAGTCCTAAGACAATTGAAGTAACACATGTAAGAAGGATTTTCCTCAGTGCATTCAAGACTATACCTTTCATTGAATTTATAAACTACACCCAGGTTTATTCACGAGTTGGACTGGTATAATTGAACCACCCCATACAATCGCAAGAAGCTTACTGCTTTAAATGTTTTGCTGTCTTTTGCGTGCCATCCATCTCGGCGGAAGTAAGTTTTCTTCATCATAATTTTCTCAGCGAATAGCCATTGCTTTTCAGATGTTCCATTCGATATAGCGATGTAGAGTTTCCGTGTGTTACCTCAGGACTATTTCCAGAACTAGTTTTTCTAAAATGTCTCAGTATTTCTGATTACTTTATTAGATCTCTACTGTTGAATTGTGTGACAAGTAACTTTGCAACATGTCAACCATGTACTCTGAGAGACAGATCAATCATCATCACTACATTTCACGTCGCAAATGGCATGGATCCATGTTATCTGCGCTCTCATACGTGCTTCCAGTAGTTTTAGCTACTAAAATAACATTAAACAAGTTCTATGCACACGTAAAGTTACGAAGAAGTTCAAAAGATCAACTTTTGTTCTTACCTTTTGACAAATGCGTGGGACTCGAGTCATTTGTTTGTTCGAAATTGAACACAAAACTACACTTCAATAATAGGATTCTACACGTTACGCAGGTCATTGTTTTGTAGCTGAGGTTTCAAGTTTACTGACATTCAGCCTTTTTTATGTGTTTTTTGTCTTGCATTTTCTAACTAGTTTTACTTGGATGATGAACTTTGAAGGAATAAGACAATGGCCTGTCCAGCATTCTGCTCTCCTCATGACTTTTGTAACTTTAGTATCTTAAATATTAACCATCCTGAAAATGACATAAATATCAGAAGCCAAGGTTTAGAATGAGGGTTAGTTACAAATATCTTGATTGTCTATGATGTCCAAATATGTCTGGTGTTTTGCCCCAACAAGAGTACTGAAATCTTCAAAGTTGGACAAGATGTTTTTCTTTGGTGCTTAAGAAATGGTGCACAATAAGCCATTGTAGAACTTGTCTTTGATTTCATTTGAATTGGTTAAAGCGGGAGCAGATGCATTGATGATAGGTGCATGGCACAAGCAAGAGGCAGTCTCAAGATCACGAGGTAATCATTCAGACTTTGAGGTAGACTTTACAACTGAATAACAATGCTTGACTTGATAGCAAAACCAAAACCTGACTCTCGACAATTCCTCAGCACTCGAACAGCTCCAAAAATTTGTGTAACTAGCTAAATCCAGATTCTTTCAACTGACTCACTTCTGCAAAATATATTTCGCTCAAAGCTATAATGGAATATTGTAGCAGAATATGAGCTGTTTGCTAAACAGAGCATTAATTCCTTTTGGTCTTATATTAGTGTCATTGTCATTTAGTGTTTGTACACTTCTGGCCCCAATGTTAAGTAGGTTAAAGGTTTTTTATCTTATTATTGTTATATTGACCATAAAGTGGTATTTCTGTCAATTGTCATAAACTGACCAGAACTTGAGTG
Source organism: Tachypleus tridentatus (assembly GCF_004210375.1). Taxonomy (NCBI): domain Eukaryota; kingdom Metazoa; phylum Arthropoda; class Merostomata; order Xiphosura; family Limulidae; genus Tachypleus; species Tachypleus tridentatus. The sequence goes on along the minus strand of NC_134825.1, from coordinate 40,467,237 downwards.
AAGCGAGCAATTTTTATGATATAATTTCTAGTATTTTCCTGTGCTATGGAGGTGTTTAGTGAAATTATCAGAAGAGCTGCTCAATCACTCAGAAGGCTTCCTGTGCCATGGAGGTGTGTAGTGAAATCATCAGAAGAGCTGCTCAATCACTCAGAAGGCTTCCTGTGCCATGGAGGTGTGTAGTGAAATCATCAGAAGAGCTGCTCAGAAGGCTTCCTGTGCCACATCAGAAGAGCTGCTCAATCACTCAGAAAGCTTCCTGTGCCATGGAGGTGTGTAGTGGAATCATCAGAAGAGCTGCTCAGAAGGCTACCAAACACAGCTGCTGTTTCATTTCAGTAGAAAGTTACCACAGTCTAGAGCCACTTAAGTGCAGGTTTGCAGCATCAGCTTACAGTATATCCACGCATACTCTAAACTCACATATCGCCACAGACCTTTTGATTTGTTGTTACCTGGTGTGTAATGTCACCTGCACATGGGTTTGATTAGAGTAAGGAAGGAATGCACTAAGCCTCTCTCACTCTTCTGTCCTGTTTCATGTTGGTTCAAGTGGCAAACGAAATTTAGACATCTGAAAATGGGAAAAGATGTAGCCAGTGGCTTGCATTACCTAATTTAACTCCTACCACCAGGCTAATCACTCTACGAAGCTTGCTACGGTGTTTTCTTAGACTAGAAAGTCAACATATATGCTTGACTGCCTACAATAAGATGTAAGCAGTACGTAATTATATATAATTAGTAAATTACAGCAACATTATATATTATTATAATAAATATCACTGAAAAAACATTACTGTGTCGAAGTAAAACAGAAATTAGGTTTATAAACTAAGAAATATACGTAAAAATATATTTACAATTAAAAGCTGTTCATTATTCATTCTTCCATGTAGTAGAAACTCGTCAGATTGGTTACTAGTGGTGAAAAAGAGAGGATATTTATATTTGAAAAGTTACCTAAATTTGACTGAACTGTAGAATGTTTGTTGTAGACATAATTTAGTAATTAAAATTGTTACGTGTTACAATTTGAAATAGCCTGGAACTGAGTTAAATAATAACTTAAATTTAGAAGTTAAAAAGATGATATATATCCAATTTATGTTACTTGCCAACAAGACTGATACACACAGTATATTTTTAATACAAATATATTTTAATATGCAAACAATAATACAATTTATAAGAATATTTATTACAAATAATGATCTGCGTACAAAAATTTAACAAACTTACAAACAATATCGACTCTTCTGTCTGGTCTGAAACTTCCTTGATGTCCTATCAAGGTTTCATAATGAAAGCGCGTTAATTTCGAGTTGACATAGATACAATTCAATTAACAGGGAGCTCACTAGCTCTGCGTTCTTCGCTCGAACTAAACGTCGAGTTTTTCATCGGTGAAGTTATATAATGTCTTCGTAAAAATACTAATAATGTCCGGTGTTAATCGGCTGAAGTTAAATGGTTTGTAATGTTCAAAATTTATAAATGTTCCTGGTCAAATATCTGAAGTTACCGGTTTGTCCCGGCATGGCCAAGCGCGTTAAGGCGTTCGACTCGTAATCCGAGGGACGCAGGTTCGAATTCCGGTCGCACCAAACATGCTCGCCCTTTCAGCCGTGGGGGCGTTTTAATGTGACGATCAATCCCACTATTCGTTGGTAAAAGAGTAGCCCACTCGAGAATCTTCCGCAACTTTATGAAATAGGCAGGAATTTCGCAATACAGATTTAACAGTAGAAGTTACGAACATTTTTAAATATAAATTTAACCAACATAAATATCGATATTCAAATAGACATATTATCGTAAATCCGTCAGAGACTATGGTTTTGTACACGTATATGATGTAAATTACATCTCTAGCGTAGATAAAAGTTCAGTCCTGAAAGGCTTATGAACAAGTAGTAAGTAATCCTATTCTGTAGCAGTGATTAATTAATTACATTTATTGTGTCGCAAAATAATAAAGCACAGGATTTATTAACAAACGAAAACACTTACACTAAGTAAGTGTAAACTTGAAGTGTTCTCTAGAAGTGTTCTCTTCTAGAGCTAAGCAATTAGTGGAATTCACTAAATGATTAATCATTTTTTTTTTAAGGACGGTAATCAACCTAAATGCAATTTTTGACTCATCAATAACACTATGTAACACAAATTATGTTACTGGATAGTACGTGTTATTTCTCGATTGCCTTATGTTGTAAAAGTACAGAAAATGACCATTATTCCCTTCAAACTTTACTTTTGTGACCTGGATAATGAAATTTAGAAATTAACCTATTTTTTATGTAAAACGGGCAAATTTGCACATTTTCATTCACATAAGGTCTGAATAAATCAACATATGAATCAAGATTTACATGCATTTATACTAAAGCTATACAAAAAGATTTAGAAGTGTTATTTTTCGTGATTTGCGACTGTAATGTAAATCACTTTCAAGTATCAGTCCCCAAATACAGTCTCCCACCATGTTTTCGTTACACGCTCCCAGGTAACAAATGCAAAGTTTGAAGAGAAAAATAGGCCTTTTTCACTTACTTTAGGCGTAAGCAATTGGGAAATAACACTTTCTGCCCAGGAACAAGAAAAATTAAATTTTTGTTACATAGTGTAATATGTGTGTCAATACATTCAGCATTTATAAAAATATCTGGTGTGATAAAGTTGTTTCCTGACAGCGAGGTTTTATTGTTAAATAGCAGCTTTCCTTGGGACATTGATAACATAATCATATATTAGTTTGGTTTAAATTTCGCGCAAAGCTACATGTGGGCTATCTGCGCTAGCCGTGCCTAATTTAGCAGTGTAGAACTAAAGGGAAGGTAGCTAGTCATCACCACCCACCGCCAACTATTGGGCTACTATTTTACCAACGAATACTGGGATTGACTTACATTATAACGCCCCCACGGCTAAAAGAGTGAACATATTTATTGTGACGAGGATTCGAACCCGCAATTCTCGGATTAGGAGTCGAGTGCCTTAACCACCTTAACCACCAATCATACATTGATGCACATTGAAAATCAGTTTACGTTAGTGACACAACGTACATGTAAAACACCATCCACGTTTGTAAAAAATGTGCAAATTATTTTTTCAAACTATATGAATACCGTTGAGACAAACTAGTGCAGCAGTAAATTGTAAATTATTTTGTGATATCGAAATAAAAGTCTTTTGTGGGCTATTTACATATAAATGTTCAGGAAATGTAATTAAATATACATGTAATGAATTAATGTCAAGTTTCCTTTGTCAGGACTATTTACATATAAATGTTCAGGAAATGTAATTAAATATACATGTAATAAATTAATGTTAAGTTTCCTCTTTCATGACTATTTACGTATGAATATTAAGGAAATGTAATTAGATATACATGTAATAAATTAATGTTAAGTTTCCTTTTTCAGGACTATTTACATATAAATGTTCAGGAAATGTAATTAAATATACATGTAATAAATTGATGTTAAGTTTCCTTTTTCATGACTATTTACGTATGAATATTAAGGAAATGTAATTAAATATACATGTAATAAATTAATGCTAAGTTTCCTTTTTCAGGACTATTTACATATAAATGTTCAGAAAATGTAATTAAATATACATGCAATAAATTGATGTTAAGTTTCCTTTTTCAGGACTATTTACATATGAATATTAAGGAAATGTAATTAAATATACATGTAATGAATTAATGTTAAGTTTCCTTGGTCAGGACTATTTATGTATAAATGTTCAGGAAATTAATCAAATATACATGTAATGAATTAATGTTAAGTTTCCTTTTTTAGGACTATTTACATATAAATGGTCAGGAAGTGTAAAAATGTGTCTCAACTGATTGTTATAAAGTGTAGTTGGTTTGTATTTATAAACTAGGTTTATATGTGGACAATATTATACATATTATGCGTATTATCGTTGTCGACATATGTCGAAACGAAACCGCCTATATAAATTTGTTCATGACTTTGTGTTCAAACTTTTCGTGTAAATACATATTTAATACACGAGTCTTTTTATGTTCATCAGATTTTAAACTATTTATTGTTAAAAAGAAATATTGTGACCACATTTTTATTACAATCATGTTACCAAGAATATTTGAAATAATCATTTGATTTATAGTTGAAAAGCGAAAAAGTAAGTTTTAATTATTACATGAATTAAAGTGGTCAAGAAATGTAACTAACTAATTAATTAGTGGTTTACTCTGATTGTATTAATTATAGTCACGTCGATCAAAGTTCAGTTTCTCCCACTTAGAACTATGGCGTCATGGCTACCTGTCATGGCAGTCTGGCAAAATGTCCCCGACAATACGACATCTAGTGACATTTTGTGGAAATACGACATCATCGTCTCTCCCACTTCTCCCTTTTGCCTTAGATCAACATACGTGTAGCGCCCTCTGGTAGCGTGTTGTGCGGTTCCCGCCCTAATAACTGGTGGATACAATACTTCTACATGATCTGTAAACAGTAGCGAATTAGTGTCATTGTTAGAGCATATAGATCGATTGTTTAAAGCTTTGAAACACAATTCAGCTTCCTCATGAATGGATGTTTTTTCACTCTGCTTTCTTAAAGAAGAACTGCCAGTTTCATTTTCGGTTAAAACACGTGACTTTGTTGCTCGACATGTAACACGAGATTCGTTTTTATAAACTAAAATTTTATATGTTAAAGGCAGTGTTTTGAGAGGAAATATATAATACGTAGATTTTGAAACTTTTCGATTTTTTCCGTCTTTGAATTGAAATCGCTTAAGAAGACTTTATTTGCAGAGTTTAAACTTTGCAAAGAAACAAACGACTTGGGTGCCTCAAATAGATTGTTACTTTTATCACTGGCAGAAACAACTTGTGTTTCTCCAGAGTACTGGGTTGTTCAACCATATTGTTTGCGTGATACAAAAGAGGGTACTGGATTGTTTAATAAACCTGTTTCCGTGTTATAAATGACTTATTTGCTGTACGCTTATAACAAGAACAGCAGATTCAACGTCTGTTTTGTCACGATTCGACTGAGGACCAAAGATTTGAACAACTTTTTGAAGTTTACTCTTTTTCCGAATGTCTTCGTTTGCATTTGGTGAGACAATATGTTGTCTTTGATTGATATGAATTGCATGAGTGGTTGTTTTGAATTTCGCGCAAAGCTGCACGATTTACCAATGAATAGTGTGATTGACCGTCACATTATAATTCCCCTATGACTGAAGGGCAAGTATGTTTGGGTTAACGGGGATTTGAACCTGCAACCCTCAGATTAGGAGTCGAGTGCCTTAACCACTTGGCCATGCCGGGCCCCACTCAACTGACTAACAACAATGATTGTAGTAATAAAACACTTTTCTTAAGAGATGACTATTGATGCGTCCAAAGTCATATCCCCACAACTCAAACTAAATAAGGCACATTATGCGACACATGAGCTAAAATCCATTTTAAATACCCCAACCTAAGATTTAGACGGAATCATCCTTCATTTACAACTTTTGACCAGACAAGGTCAACCATTAGCAGCAGTTATCATTATTTTGTTATCCTTAAATGAATAACAAGATTGGCTACAACAAGTACAATATATGTAGTTAAAAACGTGGATCGTGTTCAACTACATCATGTGGCTCGTACCTTGGACCATATGACTAATAGTGTCGAATGTTATCCACTATGCGACACTTGACACTTTCACTACTTATAGTACTTTCTAAGTCCCATAGTAAAGTTAACTAATTGGTAAACTTTTATATCATGTATTTGTATTGATGTAATTCGCAACAGTTTGTTCTTGTTTCAACTTAAGGTCACAAAGATCTCACCACAAGCATTGCTTACTTCGCATATTATCGTGAAACAAAAACTACTGTCCATCTATTCCAGTGCTTCTCGACCTTTTCCAACATTATTCACCTATATAATTTTTCACAACAGCTCACTTACCCTAGTTGACAAAAGAGTAGCCCAAGAGTTGGCGGTGGGTGGTGTGACTAGTTACCTTCCCTCTATTCTTACGCTACTAAATTAGAGACGGCTAGCGCAAATAGCTCTCCTGTAGCTTTGCAGGAAATTCATAAAACCAAACACTTATTCCATGTCGAAAATATTATAGCTCCCCGTTGGTAAAGCGGTAAGTCTACGGACTTACAACGCTAGAATAAGGGGTTCGATTCTTCTCGGTGGGCTCAGCAGATAGCCCGATGTGGCTTTGCAAAAAGAAAACACACACACACGAAAATAATAAAGACAAAAATGAGAATATGAACTACAAATAGAATGAATACAACAAAAGTAAATATATTTATAAAACTTAGAATAAATAATAACAGTTAATGCCTTTTTTAGCCTTGAATTTGTTGTATAATTGACAATTCAACCCATTCACACCCTGCCATTCAACCCATCAATTTCATTCCATTTTACTTTGATCTCATTCACTCGTATGTGAACCATTCACTTAGTTGAGAACCATTGGACTATTTCAAGTTATCCTGCGTTTCTATGTAACGGAAATTAATGTTTTTGAATCATAATCTTGTGGAAAACCTGCTCGAAGTAATGAACTATCAAAACCAAATTTTCTTGTTTTATTAAAAGTCCTTACAATGGGAAATCTTCAACAGTACTTCTAGTTAATTAAGATTTTACTCTTTAAGCTAAATAAATCTCATATTTCTTTGAAACATTTTTTTATTCCTCTGCGCTTTACATAAATAAATGAGCAGAACAAAAAAGAAAATACGTCATTATATACAGCTTACGTCACTGTCATTTCCTGAACTCTTAGTCATTCGGACGGATGCTGCTGCTATAAGGTTTTAAATAAATTGAAGTGAAAAATAAAATGAAACTTTTAAAAGGCCAAGTTAATCATTTTACTGAAAATCATTAGATAATATTTTCTATAGATGTGTACAGAAAGTTTTAACGGAGATAGACCGAAATGTACAGTCAAGTTTGTTTGTTTTTCTGTTTATGACGTTCTACTTTAGAACTACATATAACATGAACACATATAATCCTTAAGTTAATTTAAAATATTAATTTGGAATATTTATAGCACACCGTCAATTTACAACATAGATTGAAACTTATGTAGCCCTAATATTCGCAGTCACGATTTTTTTTAAGTTTCAGTATTTTCATCTAAAATATTGCATAAAACTAAAAACGACGTATCCCCGCATGGTCAGATGGTTAAAGCACTCGGCTTGTTATCTGCAAAACCGTAGGTTCGAATCCTCATCACACCAAACATGTTCACCCCTTTTAGCCGTGGGGTGTTATAATGTAACGGTCAATTCCACTATTTGTTGGTAAAAGACTAACTATAAAAGGTAGTGGTGATGACTGATTGCCTTCCCTCTAATCTTACACTGCTAAATGAGGGACGGCTAACGCAGGTAGCCTTCGAGTAGCGTTGTGCGAAATTCAGAACAAACCCAACCAACTAAAAGTGATGTCAAAAGAATGAGAAACGTGTACACCGTTGAAGGTCACCGAAGCATCTCGAAACTTCCATTATTAGAAAAGTTGTGATCGAAGTCCATTCTAATATTAACTTATTCGTCACTGATAGCTAACATAAATTTTATTTTTAGTAATCGTATAAAAACACTACAAATTGTCATATCTTTTATTACGTTAGAAATACTAACTTCCGAAGTAAATTCACTAAAGTTAACTGGTCTGTAATACTCGAAATCTACAAACGTTTCTGGTCCCGTTCTGTAGTTTTCCGACTAAAAGACGTTAATCACTATTATAGCTTCCAAGAAATACGACACACTGACTGTAGCTGTCCAATAATATTCTTCTATTGGTGCGTCGGTTTTATATAGCAATCACGTGAGTTTCTCGAAGTTTCAACAATGATCAAACATACCAGCGTTTTCGTAAAACATGTATTGTTGATTCTTACTCTCAGGAATATTCTACAAATTTCACACTTATTGCAAGAACAGTGATCCTATATCTCAATACGGTATATACTACTATATTAGGGATGGCTAGCGCAGATAACCTTAGAGTAGCTTTACGCGAAATTAAAAACAAACAAAGACCGCCAACTCTTGGGCTACTCTTTTACCAACGAATAGTTGGATTGACCGTCACATTATAATGCCCCCACGGCTGAAAAGGCGAGCATGTTTGGTGCGACGGGGATGCGAACCCGTGACCCTCAGGTTACGAGTCGCACGTCTTAACCCACCTGGCCATGCCGGGCCAACACAATTAAAAAAAAAAATTGAAAAAGATTTAGCGGTTTAATAATGTTCATTAATTAGAAGATGATTTATGCAACTTATAGTATATTAAATTGAAACTGCCACATTGAAGATTCATTTCTCGAGTTCGCTGTTATACTTTGTTTTCATGTGATTTCCTCTAACTATTTCAGTGAGTTTGATAACAGAAGATGATTACCATAATAAGTTTCTCTACTCTTGTCAGTGGTCATTTATTTCTCGGAGTTTCTTGCTTCGCTGTAATTGTGAGTACGTATTTTAGTATTATTATTAAATTTTTGTTTCACAAGCACACAGTAAAATCGGTTGGGTATTTTACACCAAACCCTAGACAAATATACTATATAAATGCTGCAAATGGTCACAAACTATTTGTTGTTGTTTTGAATTAAACACAAAGCTACACAATCGGCTATTTGTGCTCTGCCCACCACGGGTATCGAAACCCGGATTTTAGCGTTGTAAGTCCGCAGACATACCGCTGAGCCACTGGGGGGAACACGAGCTATTTAAAAATTTCGTTATTTTCTACTGAAAATTCATTTACGTGGATATAAATACATAACATATTCAATGTTCCTGTGACCAGCTTCCTTTTCACTTGATGCTTGTTAAACACGCGTTTACAAGAAACCTCAGACACAAAACCACCTGTTTCAGTGCAGTAGTAAACTGGTGAATAGCATACAACTAAATGCATATGTACGTGCGCAGTTTAAAGTGTGTTTGTGTTTTCTTAGAGCAAAGCCACATCAGGCTATCTGCTGAGCCCACCGCAGAGAATCAAACCCCTGATTTTAGCGTTGTAAATCCGGAGACATACCGCTGTACTAGCGGGGGGCTGCGGAGTTTAAAGTTTATTCTCCAGAACTAGACATAAGAAACGAGATGACAAAAAACTGTTAATTTAAAAAGGAGAAAACAGATCGTCAAAAGAAACAAGCCGAAATAAAATGTTCAGATTATGTTTTCAAATTTAGAACTAGAGACTGAAAAAAGAAAATAAACTAGAGAGGAAAAATTGTCAACGTTATTTCCTAAAGCTAGAAATTTCTATTTTTGATTCCATGAAGATGGATAAGTACTGTAAGTTAAACGTATTTATTTATATTGTATAGTAACGTTGGTCTATATTTCACGGTTTTCCCTTGTTATCTGATTTCGAACACGAATGCTTTTTCGTTACTGATATGCACATACAAATACCATTCGATCCAATAAGCCTTGTCAGCATTCAGTCAATTATGTTATGAAATATGAAAAGAAAAAGACATTTCTGATGCGCTCTGAAAGCTTCAGGCTTGTGACCTCATTTCTCTCTGTTACATCAAAAGCAGTCTCGTTCAACTACTTCTAAGTTTATGGAACAGGATAACTACTGCCGCAGTATCAGTTTTTGAAAGTATAAAATCAATTTCTCTATTCTTTACTGAAACTAAAAAAATGAAATAAATGTACGAATGTAGAATATAGGATGTCATGTGACTATAGAAACACTCTCACATATATATGTGTGATGTCACTGCCAATATATATATCGAAAAGACAAAACTATAATAATAAAAATACAAAGATAGAAATTTTGTCAACAAAAAGGATGATTAGACAATGAAAATTGTGATGAAACTTACATCACAAAACTAACTGATTAGGCTCCGGCATGGCCAGGTGGTTAAGGCATTTGACTCGTAATCCGCGGGTTTGAATCCCTGTCACACCGAATATGGTCGCTCTTTCAGCCGTGGGAGCGTTCTTGGTAAAAGAGTAGCCCAACAGTTGGCGGTGGGTGGTGATGAATCGTTGCTTTCCTCTTGTCTTACACTGCCAAACTAGGGACGGTTTGCGCAGATAGACCCCATGTAGCTTTGCGCGAAATTAAAAACAAACAAACAAAACTAATTGATTAAATAAAAGTTTCTAGAAAAAGATCGAATTTCAAAGTCTCAGTAACAGTGATTGGTTGTCCTTTTCTCTTTATTATTACCAAAAATGGGATCCAGTGCTTTGGAAAGAATAAAAGTATTTTATGTTAATTGTGGGTATATATTTGTGTGTGTTCTTATAAAATCGATTTTAAAACACAAATTTCTTTCTTACGCAACATCACAGGTTAATATATCTGTGTGTACTGTTAGTTTATTCTATTTATAAACGTTAATATAGTTATATATGTTATTCACATGTAATGATTTAGTGGTTTGGTTTGTCTGAAGTTAATCACAAAGCTACACAAAAAGCTATCTGTGCTGTGCCAGTAAAGACCACCGAAACCTGATTTATAGCGTTGCAAGTCAGCAGATGTATTAATGGAAGAAAATAATTACATAATACATTCTATTATTGAAATCAATAAGAATGTTTTTTGTCATGAAATGTAAATTTTCTTAAGTAATTATGTTAACTATTTCATTCTTTGCAAAAGTACAATTTTGTTTTAGGAATGGTGCGACTTTTTTATTTAGATACATTTATATATATAAGTATATATATGTAAAACCAAATATGCCAAATCTTCATCTGAGGTGTTACTTAACTAACGTTTTCTGTTATAAGAAAGTCGTTCATAAACATGTTTTAAGGTATTTACTTCCATAAACAACATCTCCTTGTTTTATCTCTTTACAATAAAAATTAACTTGGTGCAAGCAGAGCGTTTCTGTCAGAAATGGGCTAATCGTAGCTAAGCGGTTTGTGTGTCCAGATTGTGAATCCTATGATACATGGTTCGCATTCCATTTGCGAATAAAACATTCAACACTTATGAGGCAGTGGGTGCACTATAAGGGCGATGGTCAAATCCCATTATTTGTCAAACCTTCCCGTCAGTCTATGAGTTCATAACTAGGAACTGTTATGCGTAAGTCGCCTTTGTGTAGTTGGGTATGAACATTTTAAAGAAACATTGCATAATATATGGATTATTTGGTCTTTCACGACTGTTCTTACAGAACCATTTCCGAAAAAGTTACAAATTTAAATCCATCTTTTATTTTTTTTAGGAAATTATCGACCTTTCTATCAACCTCTTGTAAACTGACAGTCTTCACTACTGCCGACAGCAACTGAATCCATAAATCAATCACCGTGTTACAAAAATAAAACTGCCTTAACCAAAACATAGCCTATCTTTTCCAGGTAATAGAATTGTCATTTAAGAATATAGCACAAAACAAAATCAGGGAACTTTATCTCATCGATTCGCTAAATAATATTGTAAAATTCAATTAGATCACATATTACCCTTCTCTTATCATGATGAAACAAGAAATCTTAAGTTATCTTTATAAAATAACCCTCCCATCCCCGGAATAATCATAGTATCTCTTCTTTGAACCCTCTGCAATAAGTTAAAATCCATCCTAATATAAGGTGACCAAAAATATATACCGCAGTATTCCAATTGAGGCCAGACTAATGATTTATTTAGAGATATAATTGCTTTTTGTAAATTTCCATTAGTTTTGCTAATGATTGCTACGGATGGATTGAGTGACTTATTTATATAAACACAAAAATTATTTTAAAGCTGAGATGCTGAGCTTCATAAAACTCAAAATTTTCATATAATATATATATATTATGTCATTAACTGCAGTTGTTGGAAAAATACGTTGACTGGTAACTAGTTCAATACAAAATCACACTGGTCACGTGCTACACATTGCTAATCGTTTTAAAATATTGAGTGTTTGGCACTCATTTTGACTTAACTATTACAGAGGTAATATAAACTGGACTAAAATGTTAAGAGCATTACTTATCAACCGCATTAAAGAAAAAAGTGTGGCATTAACAATTCTCCAATTTCTTGACACCTGCACACTGATACTGACCGATTGATATACAAGCAATGTTTCAGAGATACATGGGAGACTCATGTTAGTTTAGCATACAAAGGACCTACAAATGGTTTATCTTTTCTCTTGTATATAATTTCACGCTTACAAAAAGATTGGTTTGAATTTCGCGCAAAGCTACACGAGGGCTATCTGCGCTAGCCATTCCTAATTTTGCAGTGTAAGACTAGAGAGAAGGCAGCTAGTCATCACTACCCAACATCAATTCTAGGGCTACTCTTTTACCAACGAATAGTAGGATTGGCCGTCACATTGTAACGCCCCCACGGCTGAAAGGGCGAGCATGTTTTGTGCGACGGGGATTCGGACCCAAAACCCTTGGATTGCGAGTCGAATGCTTTAACCACTCAGTCATGCCGGGCTCTTACAAAAGGAATATACATTGTTCAGTTCAAAATTACACACGTTTTCAGGTTTCTTAAATAGTTTCGTTCAGTCTAAACGTTGTAAACAATCAGCATGGGAAGCAAAGTTTTTTTTTGGTTGTTTTAATTATGCGAAAAATTTCATGAATAATATTGATGTATCATTTGTCATGTATAACTTTAATTGTTGCATTGGATTTTTAATCAAATGCAATTCATTCATTATTGCTGTAATTCCACATTTCGGAAATCCTATAATTTTCAGGTTATATTTTAATAACAACGACTAAAAGTTTGACAATATGGCACAAACTTTGGAAATTGTGGTTGTACCATTGTTTACTTTTAAATTTTATTCATATTAAGAGGTACAAAATGATACATTTTACCACTTGTTTGTTATCCCCCTGCCATCTGTTATTGTATATCCTTACGCCATCTTGATCGACATCATCATGTAGTGAGTGACAGGTGTTGTGAACAATGACTCAAAGAATTTCAAAATGAATAATATTAAACTGGTAATATTTCCTTGTAAAACATAAATAAATTTAAGGAAATTTAATATAGAAATTGGTTTTATCTAATCGTATTTATTTCAAGAAGATAGCATTTGCTACTCCAAACGAATAACATTTTTATGATATTGAATTCGAAGGTAGATACACCTGTCGAAAGCGATAGTGTATGAACTTTGGATGTAATCCGATTATATAATAGAAGGCTTTTAGGTTTAGTATTATATTGGGCGTTTTTATCAAACATACGATTTTAAGCCTAACGAAAACTGTACCAGTATTTTATCAGCTTTAATTTTCTGTTCATTCTAGCAAAAGTTCTTTGTCATACAGTACATTTTTGTTTTTGTAATTTATTTATTAATAGATTATTATATTTATTTTTCTGTTCTTTAACTTAAATATTAAGACCACTTAATTTGAAGTTTTCTCATGAACTAATTAAATATGTAAAACAATGGCATTAAACAGTATTAAGGATGTTGAGGTATTGTTTTAATTGGTTGGTAATTTTAATAGATATTGATAAGGTACCTATAATTATAATAAGTGCAAAGTAATGCATGTGGATGATCATAATCTAGATTACTGTTAATAATAGAATTGATCTCACTCAAAAGCAGACCAGTGTCTCAGTATGTTTGTATAGTGATAAATTACTTTCTATTCATGAAAGAAGTGTAAGAGATAATCTTAATGAAATTTGAAATTATTTATGGAAGTAAGGAGATAAAAGTATATGGTTTATTTGTATTCTGAAGATAATGGGATGAATGTACAAAAGTTTAAAATTTAGTAAAGCAAGATAATTTCAGTTAAAATAGTTTTATTTTTCTAAATGAATGATCGACTTAAAGAATGAGTTGTTGGTGGTAGTGGAGACCAACACTTTGCAATAGTTTGAAAATAGAATGGATAATTTAAAAAAAAATAAATTATGGGTTTAAATGTTTACTTATTTTAATGTTGGGTGACTTGGTGTAAAAGAACAGCTGTAAACTATAACACTGCTATTCATTTTCAACAAAGTGTTGTGGTTCAATGTAATTATGTATGTAGTAAAATACTTATGGGAGGTTTGTAAAAATGATATTGGCACTTACATGTGTCTTATGTGGGTATGTATCTTTGATTTTTGTTTTCTCACACACCTATGGGCTTACCCACCTTTACAAAACAAATTTTGCATATACCATACAAATATATAATATAAAGGATTATTTAACATCAGGTCAGAAAATTGATTTTCAATGCATCTAGATTTGGAAAGAGCATTCATATTTTCTCCAAGGGGTAAATGCTTAAGTTGCAATGGTATTTGTTATTTAAACTGCCTGATTTAAAGCCAGCTGTTGGAAATAAGGTTACAACTTAATTCCAGTTGTCTGTCACTTGAGGTGAGCAGTTCTCCTTGGACGTGTATTAACTACCACTTCTTATATTTCCAGTGAGCTGCTTTATTTTTATAAAGTTTATTGCTCTGTGAAGTTTATGATTTTATGAATTTGAACTCTATAATGGTATGGAATATGAGGTAGCAATAATAAATTCCAAATATCATCCGATTGCAAAATTTGATGAGCAGAGCTAATGTCTAATATTTCCCTCACTAATCTTGATTAATGGTGGGAAAAAAAGTGACAATAGTGTATGATCTCTTTGCTAACTGAATGAAATTGCATGTGATGTCATTTCATTCTGCTTAACTAATACAGTGCATCTTGTTAACTTGAAACCAGTAAAACTTTCAGTGCTTAGATATCAAAGCCTTGGCTTTGTTTTAAGTTATGCAAATTATTTTAATATATATATTATTTCATCATCTACAAGAACTTTGTTTTCTAGGATTTGGAGTTTCTGGATTTATCTGATGTACCTGAAAATGAAGTAGAAGAAATTAATTTTTTTCTTCATCCCCCTGGTGGTGTACAATACATTGAGGTAAGAAATAGCATTTATTGTTATTTAGAATGTTTATATAAGAACATGTTTGAAAATCATACTTCATGTTTCTCAGCATACAGTATTTTAGTAAAAGTAGTACAAAAGTATTTGTTTTTTGTGTGAAGTATTCAGTTGACTATATGTTCAGTACTGTTTACTGAATAATAGTTGTAAACTGTCATGTTTACATCATTTGTTGCTGATGATGTTTTTTTGTTTTCACTTTTGAAACAGTCAGAAAATAATGAATATCCTCTTAATCTTGTATTATTTAAAAGGATAACCCAAATGAAGACAAAGATTTCTTATAGACTTGGTGTATGATGTTGTGCTTCAAGTGTGTATCTGTTGATAAAAATGAAAATATATTGAATTTTTCATGATAAAATGTTATGGATATTTTATAATAACAGAAATTTGTTCAATGAAATCAGAGTCAAGTAATATTAACTAGTTGCTACATTTAAAAAACATTTATGAGAAAGAAAAACATTTTTTTTGTATTTATTGATGTGATTGTAAACTAAAGTATTTCATTATTTAAGGTTTTTACTTTTTAGCTTCCATGGGATGCACCTGCAAATTTCTTTCCTTCAGTAGATAATCAGACTACGAGTAAGTACACTTTTACAATTTTTGTATGTTGAAATGTTTATTTATGTCAGTGTTAAACTGATGAAGTGATTATAATACAGCATCATTCAAATTAGAATGCAATGATGTATGTGTTGTGATTGTGTGTTGTAAATTGATCACTGATAGATACTAGTCTAGTAAGTTTGGCCTCAACAAGAAGAATAGTAACAATTGAAAACTTAAAACTAACAGTTTTCTAACTTAACAGTGTAAACTTTGAATGCTGACCTCAGTTTGTACATTCTAAATAGTAAACACTTTGTAGAAAATATAACACTATTGCAAAAGGCCTGTGATGAATTAATGAGCAAATTAGTATTTGTTCCTTACTTGTATTAAAAAGAATCAATAACTTTTGAATTCTTATCAGCAGGAACTAGCTTATGTATGATATTAGAAGTTAAAAATTTTCTTAAATATGTGTGAACTTCACTGATTATTTAAATTTAAACTTAGTTTTTTGTATTTTCTTATCCAGTTTTACTGTGTCAGGTAGAGAAACCCTTGTAGATTTTAAAAGCTTAATTGAAATTTCAACCATACTGTAAAAATATTATTACAGCCCAAAAGCTATGAATGTACTAATATACTTAAAATAGCTTTAAAAAATAGAACCTTTTACTTTTTGGTACAAAAAATGCACATGAACTCTTCTACTTCTGTAGATGTTTCATACAAGCTCTAAGAAGGCGTGAGAATTTTGTGACTCTTTGGACTTGGGTCAAATTTTCAGTGTTTTCATAGGTTTTTTATTGTTGTTGTTTTGAGAGAGACTTTGAAAAAGTTAACACTTCCAGCACCCCTTTTTAGATTGTAGTGACTTAATGGTGTTAACGATAAAAAGATAAATATTTGTGACTGTACATTTGCACTAAACTTTAGTTTTTTCTGAGATTTAGCAAGTATCTATGTAGTTCTGTAAAAATTATGAACAGTTTCTGCAAGAGTAACATGTAATTAAATCTTAATAATGAAACTTTCCTAACATTAGGATAATTACAAATTTTACACTCATAATTTTTTAGGGGGAAAATTTCATGCAATGTTAAATTTTGTAAAATATTTGGTAAAACAATTTGAAATTAAGTACATTAGGTTTGTTTTGACTCTCTGTGCCTTAAGCTTGTCCTACAACTACAAAAGCCATGTGACAGTGTCAGTAACCAAATACATATTTAAAATAACTGATCGTCAATGCTTCTTTTTTGTTCTTCACAAAATATTTCTGTGAAAGTTTACTAATACAGCCAACTGACTACTAAACTGAGGTCAAGACAGAGAAGAGAGAAAAAATCAAATAAAAATCCCATAGTCTTCATTAATTGCCTTGAAAACTAGGTGTAAAATGTTTTGTTCTATCATAAGCATAAATCTTTATTAAGAGTTGTAATCTCTAAGTTGATAATATATCTGTTTGTAGGTGTACAAGCTCAAATCACACTATATTCTTTGCAAAATTGTATAGCTGAGAATCTTCTTAATGGAATACATAAGTGCACTGATAAATGGAATAGTATTCATGATGTTAGAAAGATGTAGGTGTTAGAAGTCTTTGTATAAACTATAACCCATGGGCTTTCAAAAGGTGGAATTTATTTTATTCTACCCCAAAAGAAGAAAGGTCCATGTTTTGAAAGTACTTGGGTTGTAGGGTATTTGTCATTTGAAATGAAATAATATCATATTTATATTGCTGTTTTTTATCATATGATAGTGTTGTTTATTATCTTATGTATATTATATTTATAGGGATAGAAATATTTGTTGTTGATCCTGAATAGAAAATATGGTAAATATTATAGGCAAAATGTTTTATTACATTTTTTTTAGCAAGATTCATATAATTTTCTGCATTTTTTTGTTATATTAGTAAATAATTGTCATCCAAAGAATGTATTGCTTTTATATAGACTGATAAAACATTTGGAAGTAAAGAGTAGAAAGTATAATTTCACACTATTTCTTTATTTGTGTCAAATAGATGCAAGTTTCTGTAATTTGTACCAGTTTACAATACTGTTGCAAGATGTAAATGTTACTATTGTTTTCCTAATTCAGATAACATAAGTGAGCAGACTCAAAATACAATAGAAAATTGTAATCATTCTCTGAGACTGAACCTGTGTGAGGGTCCTAGATTTCAACATCAAACTGGTTCTCCAGCAAATCATCCAGTAGTACCTCCACCCTTTATATCTCCAAGTGGGCCTACAAGTGTTCCTCATCTGGTTGCTTCCCAAGCTTTCCCTTTCATACCTTGTTCTTACACACTGCTTCCTTCTCACTTTCAACAGTTAAACTCACCAGTGTTTACCAGCAGTTTTGATCACCCAGAAGTTTCTCTTGTTCAGCGCAACTCTCTGCCGCCTGCTTTTCCCACTCGTACTACCAACAGGGATTGTAACCCTGCTCAGCCTAACAAAATTGTAAATCAACCAATAAATGAGCAAATTGTTGTTGAAAAGCAGAGTAACCAGCATAAGGGCTCAGTTGACTATTATAGTTCAGTTAACAACTCAAAAGAACAGCAGTCACATCCCCAAGGAGCTGTTTTTGAAGATTCTCTGCCTGCAGGATGCCCAAGTTTGGTTCCAGTGCCTTTTACCGTATCTGCTTCCAGTTTTCCAAACTCCACAGGTACCATTTGTATGAAAGAGACTGCTTCCAGTTATCCACCTGTTATGAGCCCTGTTCATTATCAGCACCAAAGGCCTTCCCCACCAATATTATATCCAGTTCCGTTTATACCATCTCCGTATCCTAGATATATTCATCCTCAATCGTCTCAAGTTATCAATAGTTATTTCAACCAAGGAAAAGGAGACACCAACAGTAATGGTAGTGGTGCAAGAACCACTTCAGTCATCCCATGCGTTGATGGTGGAATTCAAGAGTTAAGTGTTACTCCCACCTGTTGTTCCAATAATACAAGAAGTGTAGAGATTAATTTGTTTAATCAGCAGGATCAACTGAGCAAAGATCCTAATATGTATAAATCTCATATTAATACATTTCATCACATGCAACCAGAAGATCTTCAGAACAGTCAAAATATACCTACAACACAAATGTTTACAAGGAATGAAAGCAGTTGTAACAGTTGTGTAAAAACTGATCAAGGGCTATTATCTTGCAATGGACATGAGTTTGATAAATTGCCAGCTGAAGAAACTGTAAATGCAGGTGCTATAAAAGATAGTGATAGGTGCTCAGCTGTGTTAGAACAAACTCTGGAAAATATGTCTTCAACTGATACAGAAAACTCACCAGTTCTTACAGAGAAAATACCTGATCTTAGTTTTGCAACATCAGACTTTTTAGTTAAAGAGGCTCACCCTAAAACTTCAGTTGACAAAGAAAATGAACTCGGAGAATTAAATAAGAATGTATCTGCTGTCCCATCATGTGTAACTAAAGCAACATCTGATAATGTGTGGCAAAGACGGCCTGGTGCAGATTTATTTAAAAACCAGAGTGCTTGTCCTGCTGCTGTACTGAAAATTGAGAAAGAGAGACTTCCTTCCATTTCTCCTAAAACAACACCTGTGAAACATAAAAAAAGAGATCTAGAAACTATTGAGAATTGCAAAATTGTGAAAGCCGAAAATGATGTTTTAGCCTACAAGTTGGCTAGTAAGTATGCTTTGGGATTAATTACTTTTTAGTGGTCCATTTTTAGGTGAATATAAAGTTCAAATCTTTTTAAGAGGTAAGATTTCACTTCCATCACTCTTACATGATCATTTTTTGGTCAGGATTACAATTAATAAAAGTAGATGTTCATATGCCAAACATTATGATTTATATTTTAGGTTATCATTAATTTAGTTTCATAAACGTTTTTAAAAATGAATACTTGTTTATAAACTCTTTTTTTTTTTTCAGAGAAACTTTTTTGGGCTGGTCCTTTTCAGTTTTCACTTTCAAGTTGCACATATAATTAAAAAACAATTTAACTGTTTTGATGTATTATGTTTCTATACATATATGAATTTTTTAGGCTTAGTTATTTAAGGCTTTGAATTTCAAGTTTTATACGTCCTTCTTGCATTCCTGACTTTCATTTATCTTGCAGAGGTTTTTGAAAGTACACACCTAAACCATAGCACTGCATTTCTACAGCCTCGTGGACTTACTAATCGAAGTAATTGGTGCTATGTTAATGCTGTATCCTTTCTTATAAATATTGTAAATGTTCCACAAATTCTTGAACTTAGACTCCAGAAATTTTAAAAAAGTTTTGTGAACTAAATAAAATAATAAATATGTAACTTGCTTTATACAATAACATGTGATAATACATTTGTTGTATTTGTAGTAGACACGAGAACTTGGAAACCTAAGTTACTGTGTCATTTTCTCCTGAAGCTCAAATATCAGTTCATATTATGTACATTGAATAATATGACATTCACTGTAGTCAGTGTTTTGAGTATATCCCAGAAATTATTGTAGACAGAATTGCTTAATGTTTTGGAGCAATAAATATTAATATAGCACTGTGTGCAAGAATAAATCAGTATAAAATACAAAACAGGTTAATATTTGTGCAAAACTAAAGAACAGCTCTTGTAAAATCAGTTTATACATTAAAAGAGCATACATTCAATTATGTTATACTTTTAAACCTGAAATATCAATGCAGGAAATCAAAAAGTATCTTTAATTCTATCTTGTAAACTTTTATATTTTCTAATTTATCAAGGATGGACCTTTATAAATAAAAAAAAGACTTCTTCCATCTTTACACTTATTTGAATTTGTTTTTTGTAACTTGTTATCATACTCATAATCTCTAATGTTTGAAACTGTCATATAATTCAATTCTCTTTTGTTTTTATGTATTTATAATTTCATTGTCTTGGTGTATTTACTAGTTTTATTAAGGACAGTGTGAAGTGGCTTAGAATGAACTTATTAGAGTTGAGAAAAGCATTACATCTTTATCATTTAAAATTGGTATATTTTAACCCTTTCCATCCAGGAGGTTACTTTTGTACATATTAACAGCCTATTACAGTGATGCACTGAACATTTGATTAAACAGATATCAATATATGTAAATAAATTTGACATGAAAATGTAGTTTATAATTCAATTTTTTATGGTTTGTAAATTTTAACTTCTTATTCAAAAAAAATTTTTAAAATCTGTTGACTTATCTGTATCATGTGACAAACTGTGGGTTCCAGTTTCTGATATTAAGTTGTCTAATTAGAATTTGAGTTTGTGCATAATTACAGTCAAGATTATAAAATTTGTACCTTTTTTTTTTTTTTCATTTTTGGATGAGATGTCATTAAACTTGTCAAACCCATCAAATAAACCCTTCCCCTGACTCTGACTTTCAAGATAATTAAATAATTTTACATAGCTGATGAATATGTTTATAACAATTAAAAAGATAAAATTATATTTTGTGCAAATGATAGTTGCTTTGTTCAGTATTGGTTATATTGACAGTAATAATTCTTTAGGAATTGTTTGATTTCTTATGATGATGTTTGCTGCTCCAAACACTTAAGATTATTTTAAACCTACTTATGGCTTATTCATAAAACTTAAATTATATATTCTTGAAACATTCTGTTCTAGTTATTGACATAATTATTTTGTTTAAAAATGCATGTCTGACAACTACATTAATTTTCTTTTGAACACCCAAATTTGTGAGACTCAATAAGGCTTAGAGAAAAATATCTTCAGTAGTACTCAAATGTAAACAAGTTCACCTTGCAATGAGTGCTACAAATCTTTAGTAATTTTAACTTATTCTTTTTAATAAAAGTAGCTGTAATGTTAAAATTATAGACTTTTCAACTTAACCTCGGAAAAAAACTTGAGTAATATAAAATGTCTGAAATTCCTCACCTTCTTGCTAACCAACACTTGCTTGTTCTATTTCATGTGCTGTCTATTTACCAGCATAAGAAACATTCGATGGCTTCTGCTGTGATTTATCATGTTGTGGCTGAGGATTACTTCTCAAGTGTGTACAAAGTACTGAAATAAAATCATATAAAATAACTGGGAAAATATTAACATTTGAATTCGAATTGTTAAAAGAGGTTATTGGGAACTTTCTGAATAAGTCAGTTTAGACAAAAGAATAATGTTCATTTTATTTCATATTTTTCAACTATATTTGGATGATTTCTCTGAAGACCCAGGAATTAAGTATGTTAAGGTATTAATGTAGAAAATGAATGAAGTGTTTAACATTTAAAAAAAATGTCATTCACTTAGTAAGTTTCAGAGGTTATGCAAATGAGGTATGAAACTGTAAGATGAAATCAGTGATGTCAAGAAAACCCGCTTGTAGAGAAAAAATATATATGTAAAAAAGACTCGTTTGGGTTGAGAAAATATTTTACGTAGAGGAGCGAAAGTTTCGACCTTCTTTAGTCATCATGAAAATGAGCCATTTTTTTACGTATGTAAGATGAAATATTTATATTCGCAGCATGAAATTCACCTTTTGCTCTGATGGACTGACTGATTTAATAAAGGCTTTGGAATTCATAGACAAATTTAGTGAAAACACTGTACTAAAAAGTTAATGTTTGTGCACAAGCTGTAATACTTACTAAAATATTGTCAAATTTCTTGAAATATTTTGTAAATTGAAGCTACAGTAAAAGTTCATATGTTTAGCTTCTCAAATCCAGGGTTAATCAATGTGACTGATCCTGTGAACAGAGGTTTAAGTTGCCTTTCTTGGTCTTTTTCTCTAAATATCACAGATCAGTATTATGAACTTAGTACTACTGGTGAAGGTTTGTGATAAAATATTTATCATTGTAGTGTTTTATAGCATTTATGATCACCTGAGTCTAATTAATAATTTAATGGCTGTAGTTAAGAGTTTTAAAAATAATTTACTAGTCATGTAATATGTATGATTGTATACATTTTTTTTAACAATTCATCATTCAGACATTGCAAGCCTTATTGGTATGTCCTCCTTTTTATAATCTTCTAAAACAGTTAACTAATGTATCTGGACAGAGCCGTGAGAATTCATCAACCCCAATCTTGGATAGCCTGTAAGTGAACTAAAAGGACTATAGTTGTTTTAATGTCGTTCATCTGTTTTTAATCTAAAATATTTACAGATTCAGTTGTGTATGTGTGTGTGTTAATTATTGTGATAACATAAACATATCTAGTTAGGGTTTTAAAAAATTAACTCATTTTAACGAATGTTAGAATATGGACAGTTTAAATGTTAAAAGCAAGGAAGCGTTGATAAGAACATGCCTAACATTTATGTTGTAATCCTGACTTAGCCTAACTGCTTTTTTCTTTTTTTCAGTTTTTGGTTTAATGCTTTGAAAGGTTTATTTCATTGTGAGATATAAGTTGTTATTCTTGCTTCAGAATAAACAAAATGGTCAGTTTTAAATGTTGACTGTTAAAGCTATGACTGCTAATTAGTTAAATTATTTACTGTTAATAGATTTTTTTTTCCCCAGAAGTTACTTAGAGAAAAGTATTTTAAAATTATTTGCTTGTGTTAAGTATATACATTGGTAAGAAAGATCTTTACAATGGGTATCAAAAAATGTGTACATGTATATTTCATAGTGGTTGGACCTCTAGAGTTCTTGTAGTCCTGTAACTTAAAAACTGTTTTTATTTGAATATTGGTAATTGGAAAAACTAAATTTAGGTGCCATTAATAGTTAATAAACATTATATTTGATTACTGCTCTTCTTTGGAACTTCAACATGAAGCAGTGGCTGTGCAGAGGTTTAATACAAAATGTGTAGCAAAATAATCAGAAATGTTACTAATGTGGAAAAATCACTTCCAGGAGGCCCAGCATGGCCAGGTGGTTAAGGCACTCGACTCCTAATCTGAAGGTTGCAATTCAAATTCCTGGCAACACAAGCATGTTTGCTTTTCAGCCATTGTGTGATAGTCAATCCCACCATTCATTGGTAAAAGAGTAGCCCAAGAGTTGGTGGTGGGTGGTGATGACTATCTGCCTTCCCTCTAGTTTTACACTGTTAAATTAGGAACAGCTAGTGCAGCTAGCCCTCATGTAGCTGTGTGTGAAATTTAAGCAAATGAGAAACACTCCAAGTAACTTGTTCTTTATAGTCTTTTAGTCAGTTTGGTAAATTGAATTCTTTATACCATACAGAACTCTTTACATTAATTCACACATTTAGTTAAAACTCGAATTTTTTCCATCTGACTTTCATGAAAGGTTTAACCAGTTTTGCAGTTTAAAATCCTAGTAATTTATGAATATACCTTGAATCACTTTGGTAACCAAGGTTGTGTCATCATTAGAAATGCTTCCCAATGGGATATGGGGGTCTGACAGTATACCATCTTTGTTTCTCATTAAAACTAGATCTTAAGGTACAAATGAGCCTAACATGCATTCTTACTTGTCATTGTGTTCAGTGAAATACATCAAATGAACTTTTATTTTCCATCCTGTGCTGAAGGAAGAAGAAAAAAAGTTCTCTCTGAAGTGTCAATAATTTTGGAAAAAAAATGTCTGGTTAAATAATCAACAATGTTTTGGATGTTTTTTCAGAATATTCCCAAAATATTTGTGAATTGTAATACAAGTTACTTTATTTCAGAATACTACAAAGATAAAAAGTTAAAAAAAAAATCAAAACAAAATTTGAATTTGACAATAGAAGTAACATGAGTTATATGTTATATAAAAGTAAGCTGTGATTTTTGTCTAAACCTTGAGGTAATTTTTGCTCTTAAAACTAACAGTTTAACAGTAGGAATCTATATTAATTTAATTTCTTGGAGATAGTTTATTTCACATAAATGTTAAGCTATAATCATTTAAAGCATTAAATATTTTGCTTGTCACTGCTTTAGCATTTTTAAAATGTTTAACAAAGTACAACTTCCAGTGTTTTACTTTGTATGAACTTGTAAATGTATATTAATGTACCAAGATATGTGAGGCACATAGTCTTAAATATTGACTGTATGGTGTTTAGAATGGAGTTCATACAAGAATTTCCAGTCATCCCACAATCCAGCAGAAATAAAAGGAAAGAAGATCTTGTTATTGGACTTTCTTTTGAGCCAGTAAACATATATAAAATGTTGAATGTCATAAATTCAGAATGTGTGAAGGTATGTTAAACTTGTTAACCTTAAGTAAATTGTTTTGAATAAAAGACATAATTTATTAAGTTGTATTATTATTGTATTTTTCTAAATAAAATATAAAATTGGGTACCTATGTTTGTGGGTGCACATACATGCACACACATAGATATATAGATACATATATGAGAGAAAGAGAAGATTATAGATTGTAATAGCATAGATAGTATTGTCAGACATACCTGTGTGTATTATGGTGTGTATAAAATCTAACTTTGTGAAACTTCCACTTGTGTGAAATGCCTTTGAATTAACAACATATGACCTGTAAGATTTACTTCATTTCTTTGATCTGTTTTTAGTGTTATTGGTCATTAAAGTACATAATGTTTAAATTTTGTTAAACTGTTACCCATCACATGCATGTCTATATTAACAATTTACATAACAGACACTAACTTTTATTCTGTTTTATAAGAATTTAGTTAAAAAACAACCACCATTGAAGTGGTTTTTAAGGTCCCTGGATCTTGTGATCTGAATTTGTTTTCTCTCTGGAATATTTGTTTATTGTGTGGTTTGTGTTTTTTACACTCATTGAATAACAGAACCATTTTCCTTTATACACAAACATGCTTCATTTATGTAATAAAACAGTCATAACAATTATTTCAGAAAAACAAAGTTTCTTCTCAAAAGTAAGACTTAGAATTCATGTTTTGTTTATAGGTTTAAAATACTTGTCCATTAAATACTGGCACTTTTGTGCAAAATTTGTCCTTAGTTTTGTTTTGTTTTTATTTAATGGAAATTATATTGGTATTAATGTATACTCTTGTTACATTTATCAAATTAAACCATGACACAATTTCATAAATGCAATAAGTATACATTAATACAATTTGATGTAATACCACTTATTCCTTTTGTGATTATTTGTTCAGTATGAAATCTATGGATAATTTCTGACTTCTGACTGAAAATGACTGCTGAATGAGATTTTATCAAATTAATATTATTTTTAATTGTATTCTTGCGATCAAGTGCTTTCATTTTTCACTCTGCCATTGGTATTTTGTTTATTTTATAACTTATCTATAGGGTCATCAGGAAGATGCTGAGGAGTTTTTGAGTTGTATTTTAAATGGTTTACATGAAGAAATGCTGGCAGTCCTACAGATTACAAGAGAAAATGAAGTGAAAAACAGTGAGTATTATTAAATTATTCTTCTCATACTTGTATTATTTCCTTTTTTTCATTTGCACCATGTTTGATAATCCATCTTTGAGTTTTATACAACTAAAATATTCAGAATAAGTAAACAATTTGTTTTCAAGCTGGTAATGAAGAAATGTCAACTAATGGCCATATAGATGATCCGGATGAAGGATGGCAGGTGATGGGACCAAAGAAAAAAAGTATTTTGACCAGATCTGTAAGTACAAATAAGTTTGAACCAATATTTAACTTGTGCACATAAGATTTAGAGTTCATTATATAAAGAAATTATGAAGAAAAACTTTTCTGACTGTGTTTTAATAAACCAGTTTTTCAACTTTTTAAGTCGTCCAGTGTAGTTAAAGTGGCAGTGGAAGTGGCTAGAAGTGAATATGCTAACAAAATAGTTATCATACTGTACTTTTTTAGTGTTTAGTTTTTTTATTACACTGAATAAAATAAATTAGAAGTTAACATTTTACACACGATTTTGGAGGAAGTAAATTATTAGTTTTAAACTACTGAAATATATGAATTTGTCTTAACCTGTTCAGTACTGTAGACGAGATAACTCGTCCAAGCCGGTAATACAGTGCCACGGACGAGTTAATTCATTCTCAGTAATACCTAACTTCAACGCTAGATGTCAGCACCAGACATGTATTTGAAATTGTTTCACTTTTGATCCAAAATGACATTACGAAAAAAGTTACAAAATGAAAAAGCATTAAGAGTTGTATTGTAGCAGCTGAAACACTTGGCAGTCAACAGGTTAAAGGTAAAAGATGGAACTTTTTCCAGTAGACTTTTGATATATCAATCTTCTTATTTATAGCAACCCCAAGTACAGGATTGTTAAAAAAATTATAGTTTTTTGAATGTTTGGTTCATCTTAATAGTGAGTGTATCACCTTGTATGGTCATCATACCTGTACATTAGGGTGAGTCAAAAAACCAAAAGTTGTGACACTCAGTCGCTCGCTTATAATTTGATTCCATTCAATGAAAAAAATATGCTAGCGTAAAAATCAATCCAATACATTAATATTTAGGGGTTGCGCAATGCGCTCAAAATAACAACGTGCTTCCAGAACCAAACAAAAAGTTGGCATTAGTGAAAGGCTAGCTTCGGCTTCAGACAGAACCCAGATCAGTGACCGAAAAGCCGCGCAAATTTTGCTTCCTTTTGCAGCTCATATTGGACATAATATCGAGGATCTTGCCATTAACCAAAGTTCCATAAGGAGGAAACGAATTACTAACCGTACTCTTCTAGCAGCTGAATTGAAGGAAAGTTTTTCTCCAAACGTTCCTTTGATATTACATTGGGATGGTAAGCTGATGCCTGACTTGGTTGGCAGAGAGAAGATCGAACGCTTGGCAATTTTAGTTTCAGGTGAAGGTGTAGAGAAGATTCTTTCAGTGCCCAAGATTGATAGTGGGGATGCAAATTCAGTAGCTTCTGAGATCGGATCAGTTTTAGTAGAATGGAATGTAAAATACAGAATTAAATCGCTTTGCTTTGACACCACGGCGACCAATACAGGATCCAAATCTGGCGTCTGTCTGAGGATTGAAATGTTACTTGAACGTGAGCTCTTGCACCTTGCCTGTAGACATCACATTTTGGAGATTCTTCTGAGCTGTATTCTCTACTCTCATGATAGAGACATCAAAAGTCCAGATATTACTTTGTTTTAAACTTTAGAGATTGTTGGCCTAAAATTAATAAAACTAAGTACATAACAGCAGTAGAACCAATGCCACTCCGAATACAGCCTTGGAAGGATGATATTATTCAATTTTGTCAGAATCTCCTTCAATCTCATCAACCATGGGACTATTATAAAGAGCTCTTGGAATTAGCTGTCATTTTTCTTGGATCTCTTCCACACGGACGTTCTTCAGTTTCTTTCCGTACTTCTGGTGCTGTACATCGTGCACGATGGATGGCTCGAGCAATATATTTTCTAAAAATTTGGATGTTCCAAGAGGAGTTTGGTAGACTGCAACCACGGCCTGCTTCATCTCGTGTTTCATATGACGCACATTTCTGCAGCAAACTTGGCGATTTGTGTGTCTTTATAACTAAACGTTACTTGCTCTCATGGTTTACAGCTAAGGATGCTTCTGTGACAGCTCGAAGGGACCTTACACTACTCAAGGAACTTGCATTGCATGAAAATCATATGATTAAGGAAGTTGGTACAAAGGCAATGAATCGGCATTTATGGTATTTATCTGAGGTTGCAGTTGGGCTTGCGCTCTTTGATGACGGTGTAACGAATAGCGACAAACTCAAGATGGTCTCAAATATGAATACCGTGAAAGGATCTCCTAGGCCAACTCCACGTTTAACCGTTGATGCTGCAAGCAATGCTGTTTCCAGAAAACTTCCAGATTTTTTTACCTTGGCAACGAAGAAAATTTTCTACCATCTGGATATTAGTAGCATTTTATCATTACCACGAAAGAGTGGAGCGCCTCAAGAGTACCTAACAAGGAAAGGACAGAGTAAAGAAACTTTTGTGACAAATGACGAGCTGAAAGAGGAGTAGCTTTAATTCAACAGTTTATGGCAAAGGGCGCACCAAGAACGAAGATCAATTTCAGTATATGATTCAGGTGGCAGAAGAACATCGGCGAACATAATGCGAAGGGGGCAGGCAAGATAAAACTTCAATGAAATAAATTTTTCTTTCAAGTTTTTGGTTTTGCTAATTGTATAATCAATAAATATTAAATAATTTCTTTAAATAATTTAATTACCATTAACAATGTAATGTAGGGTAAATTTAAGGAAAATAGTGAACTTTGCAAGGGATGCGCGAACCCTAAATACTTCGCGATTGAAATGAAACTTTGTCTATGTTCTTTCCTCATGCAGTGGCACAACTGAGCAAAAAAATTGGGACATTTTAATTTTTATCCTTTATCTGCTGATGCACCCTACTGTACATCATTGCTGTGTGATGTCAGAATGGGGTTTATACAATAATTTATGATAATCCCATAATCTGTCGGAAATAAAAGGAAAGCTGTGAGTGACATATTGCTGTACGTTTTGTGCAAGTGTTGGGATGGGTTTCTGAGAAGCTCTTTTACAAATTTGTAAAAGCTGTTAAGCCTATTTCACATTTTATTTGAAATCTAATAATGTATCGTTGATCATCTAATAATGAAATTGTTAAGTATGGAACTAATTTTCCTAATACAGCAAAACCTGTCTAAGCCATAAACTGCATAGGGCAGAAACCCGTACAAGCCAGAAATATCAAAATTTTGCAGCATTATCTTAAGATTTTTCTTATAAAAGGCCCTCTATATGGCAGAACCTGCATAACGTGGATGGAAAACTATCTTTCACCGACTTCATCTATCAACAAGTAGAATTAGAACCTGAGTAAGGCAGAAAAAAATGTTTTTGATTAAATATTAATTTCTTATTTAATTAATAATTCATTTAAATATTAATAAATTTTCTGACATTTGTTACAGTAAGTATTGGTTAAATATATTTCATACATTTTTCTGCCATCATTATTCAGGAGGTCGCTATTCGAAAGAACATTTGACTGTACTTTTGATTGCATTTCATGATGGAAAATAAGAGAAACCATGGGTAATAAGTAAAAGTGAAAATATGCACTGTTTCAAAAACTTAGGAAGAACCAATTTCCTGTGAAATGGAAAGGAAATATTAAAGCATGATGACAAGTGCTGTATTTGAGGATTTTTGAACAAATTAAACAAAAGAATGGAACAAGAAAATAGGAATATTCTACTTTCCCTAGATAATGCAAGTTGTCATCAAAAGGTTCAACTTTCAAATGTTCCTTTAGTCTTTCTACTTCCATGTACAACATCAGTCCTACAGCCACTAGATAATGGAATTATGCAGTGTATAAAATTGAAATACAGAAAATTGATGCTTCAGCATATTACAAACATGAACAACTATGAGAGAGCATCTGAAATGACCATGAAAATTGATACGTTAGATGCAATTGCATTTTTGAGTCATTCAACCAAATGCTTAATAAAGTGCTTTCAAAACTATGGATTTATTATTGATAGTGGCGGAGATTGTGGAGAAGTTGTTTGTTATGACGATTCTAGTGAATTCCAAACTGAGAAGATTGATGCAGATGATTCTGTGAATGCGGAAAGTTTTGTCAACGTTGACAAGAATGTTTTAACAGACTGATGAAATTGATTTAAAATCTATAATAGAATTGCAAGATGGTAACAGTGTGAGAGATTCAGAAGATGAACAAAATGGAAAAGATAGTGAGGAAATAGAAATTTCTACTTTATTGCAAGTGTTAAGTTATATTAATGTTATCAAATTGTATACAAAAATGAAGGGGGAGAATGAACTTCATAAAAAGGCTGTAGAATTGTGTTTACTTTTAAACACATGAGAAAGCCAATTATAAAAATGAAACAGTCGAAACTGGACACTTTCTTCAAATAAATTTGATTAAAATTTTATGTACTTGTGTAAATTTTGAATGTCTGTTTTTGTTCTAATAAATATAGCACAAATAGTATGATAACTTTATTCACAAATGTCTTACTTCCCTTGAGTTAAGCAAGTATAACATTCCAGAAATTAAGGAAATGCATTTTCACTGTCTAAGCCGAAAAACCTGCTTGAGCTGGAAATTTTACTTGGTCCCTTGCAATTCCACCTTAGACAGGTTTTATTGTATATTCAGCATTTTATTGTACACCCTTATGAATAATGTTATGTTAGATTCTGGTGGAACACGTACACACTGTCTTATTAGCTTGCTATATATTTTTTGGTTTAAAAGTTACTAAGCAAATTTGTTAAATTTGAGTAAAGACTTGTTTGTTGTGAATAAATATGAGGTTAACATCAGTATGTTTCCAGTCTTAAAGTCCTAGATTTTTGTTCTTGGTCACACATTAGTCTTCCTGTTTTGCTATTATACATAAATGGGTAATCAATATATTTGGTATTATAGACTACAAAATAAACTTTAGTTTTCAAATCATTTATGTAACAGGTTCAACATTGTTTTGTTTTCATATAATATTCTCCATTTGTTAACAATAGATTATCTGAATGTCAATTAGCTGCAGGTTTGGAGTGAGGCAACTGTCTGAGGCCTCAAAATTACTTATTAAAATAATTTCATATTTATAAATAATTTTATCACAAATAACAAAAAAATGGTAACTTTTGGAAGAATGATAAAAACCAACATTTCATTTGATTTCTCTACAACTTTGATTGGCATGTTCTCAAAGTGAAAACTATGTATTTTTGTTTTGCTTATTTGTTTTCAAGACGTGAACAGCCATTGTTTCTCAAGGTTATTCAGATTAGAAGTGCTTGAGTCTGCGTTTAACATTACACGGAAGGTACAAAGAGCATGATAAATGTGTGATGAAATGGTTAAACTTTGAAAAGATCCTAAACAAAGGTATGACTCGTGATAAACTTTCACACACAATTATAAACACTAGTGGCAAAATATTTTAAAAAGACATCTTGCCATAATGCAGTATTTAGCATTACAATACTTAGGCTTTTGTAGTCAAGAACAACATATAAATGAGCTTGAACAAAATAGTATAAATTTCCTCAGATTATTTAAATTATTAGCAAAATGTGATTCAGTTGCATGAGAACATTTTTTGTTTTGTCTTGAAGAATGAAATACACTATTGTTACCTTAGCAACACCATCCAGGATGACTAGACTGATTTGATGACTAAAAATGTGAAAAATAAAATACTAGGCAAGGTGAAGGCAACTAGATGCTACACATTTATCTTGGACTGTACACAAAACTTAAGTTATATATAACAGATAATGTGGTTTTATACTACACTGAATGTAATACTAGTGCAGTTCATTGATTTCCTACTGTATGCCAAACAGTTGGAATTAATTTTACCGCAATTATTTTTTCATCCTCTACTGTCATGATCAAGACTATGTCAGTGGAACAAACATGAGTGGCTGATTCATTGGAACTATGCACAAAGCTACACAACAGGCTATCTGTGCTCTGCTCACCATGGATATCTAAACCTGATTTCTAAGGGTTTGAGTCACCTTCTGGACATGTGGTAGTCCTAAATGGAGTTCAGGAGATATTGCTTTATTGTGTATGAGGGCTCCCAAGTGTTTTTTGGTTTACTCTAGATGCTTTAGTCTGTTTTCAGCATATTCTAACAAATGGCATATATTAAAAGAAACAGTAAATTTTGTGATTAAAGGTTAGAAATGTGATTTTTATTTACTCCTAGCTGAATTAGTTGTACAGTTTTTTTTCTTCCATATGTGTATATATATATATATATATATATTTATAGGCCAAATTTTCTCGATCTCCAATTTCTGACATTTTTGGTGGCCAGATACGATCAGTTCTGACAACTGGAAGTGAATCGTCTGCCTTTTTACAACCATTTTTTACATTACAACTTGATATTCAGGTATGTAATTTTTACAACCATTTTTACATTACAACTTGATATTCAGGTATGTAATTTTTACAACCATTTTTTACATTACAACTTGATATTCAGGTATGTAATTTTACAACCATTTTACATTACTTGATATTCTTTTACAACCATTTTTTACATTACAACTTGATATTCAGGTATGTAATTTTACAACCATTTTTACATTACAACTTGATATGCATGTATGTACTTTTTACAACCATTTTTACATTACAACTTGATATTCAGGTACATACTTTTTACAACCATTTTTACATTACAACTTGATATTCAGGTATGTAATTTTTACAACCATTTTTTACATTACAACTTGATATTCAGGTATGTAATTTTTACAACCATTTTTACATTACAACTTGATATTCAGGTATGTAATTTTTACAACCATTTTTTACATTACAACTTGATATTCAGGTATGTACTTTTTACAACCATTTTTACATTACAACTTGATATTCAGGTATGTAATTTTACAACCATTTTTTACATTACAACTTGATATTCAGGTATGTAATTTTACAACCATTTTTACATTACAACTTGATATTCAGGTATGTAATTTTACAACCATTTTTACATTACAACTTGATATTCAGGTATTTTTAATTTTTTTTACAACCATGTAATTTTTACAACCATTACAACTTGATATTCAGGTATGTAATTTTTACAACCATTTTTACATTACAACTTGATATTCAGGTATGTAATTTTACAACCATTTTTACATTACAACTTGATATTCAGGTATGTAATTTTTTTACAACTTGATATTCCATGTTTTTACCATTTTTACATTACAACTTGATATTCAGGTATGTAATTTTTACAACCATTTTTTACCATTTTTACAACTTGATATTCAGGTATGTAATTTTTTTACAACCAGGTATGTACTTTTACAACCATTTTTACATTACAACTTGATATTCAGGTATGTAATTTTTACAACCATTTTTACAACCATGTTTTTACCTACATTACAACTTGATATTCAGGTATGTAATTTTTACAACCATTTTTTACATTACAACTTGATATTCAGGTATGTAATTTTTACAACCATTTTTTACATTACAACTTGATATTCAGGTATGTAATTTTTACAACCATTTTTACATTACAACTTGATATTCAGGTATGTAATTTTTACAACCATTTTTACATTACAACTTGATATTCAGGTATGTACTTTTTACAACCATTTTTACATTACAACTTGATATGCATGTATGTACTTTTTACAACCATTTTTCATTAGGTTTGTACTTTTACAACCATTTTTACATTACAACTTGATATTCAGGTATGTAATTTTTACAACCATTTTTTACATTACAACTTGATATTCAGGTATGTAATTTTTACAACCATTTTTTACATTACAACTTGATATTCAGGTATGTAATTTTTACAACCATTTTTTACATTACAACTTGATATTCAGGTATGTAATTTTTACAACCAGGTATGTAATTTTTTTTACATTACAACTTGATATTCAGGTATGTACTTTTTACAACCATTTTTACATTACAACTTGATATTCAGGTACTTTGTAATTTTTTACAACCACTTTTTTTTTACATTACAACTTGATATTCAGGTATTGTAACCATTTTTTTTACAACCATGTTTTTTACATTACAACTTGATATTCAGGTATGTAATTTTACAACCATTTTTTACATTACAATTTGATATTCAGGTATGTAATTTTTACAACCATTTTTTACATTACAATTTGATATTCAGGTATGTAATTTTTACAACCATTTTTTACATTACAACTTGATATTCAGGTATGTAATTTTTACAACCATTTTTTACATTACAACTAGATATTCAGGTATGTACTTTTTACAACCATTTCTACATTACAACTTGATATGCATGTATGTACTTTTTACAACCATTTTTACATTACAACTTGATATTCAGGTACATACTTTTTACAACCATTTTTACATTACAACTTGATATTCAGGTACATACTTTTTACAACCATTTTTTACATTACAACTTGATATTCAGGTATGTAATTTTTACAACCATTTTTTACATTACAACTTGATATGCATGTATGTACTTTTTACAACCATTTTTACATTACAACTAGATATTCAGGTATGTACTTTTTACAACCATTTTTACATTACAACTTGATATGCATGTATGTACTTTTTACAACCATTTTTACATTACAACTTGATATTCAGGTACATATTACAACTTGATATGCATGTATGTTTTACAACCATTTTACATTACAACTTGATATTCAGGTACATACTTTTTACAACCATTTTTACATTACAACTAGATATTCAGGTACATACTTTTTACAACCATTTTTTACTTTACAACTTGATATTCAGGTACATACTTTTTACAACCATTTTTTATATATTACTGACTGATTTTTCAAACAGCATTTATGTGATGAGGTCTAATAATTAAGTATTATTTAACATTGAACCAGTTTTGATTCTTACATATTCTAAACATAAAAACTATTTTATTTTATACAATGTATAAACATTATGGTACAACCTTTTGAATATAACTAAACTGTTCCTGTATTTGTTTTGGGTATGAAAATGATTGCATTATTGACATCTTGGAATTTTTTCAGTCAGAAAAGGTTATTTCAGTGCTCTCTGCTTTAAATTACCTTACAAACAAGGAGCTTGTTCAAGGTTACACGTCTGCTAAAACTAAGCAAGAGGTAGGACATTCATGTATTTATGGTAAAGAAAGACTAAGATTGGTCACATATTGTAAGATAAGTGTAAGAAAATGTTTGTTAATTTTATCTAAGGCATTCTATGAAGATTGGCAATGTAAAATCAAAGTACAAAAGTTTATAATAATAAAGTAACTTTATCTGTAATACATATGTTTTCTTACAAAGTTTGCATTCTATGTTCAAGTATTTAGAAAAAAATTTTTGGTTTAGAAAAAATCCCTAATTATGGTTTATTGTTACATTTCAACTTGGAAGCATTAATTAAATACAGTTTAAATATATGATAAGTGTATGTTATGGTGTATTTGATAATTAGGTTGTTTTACAATGTGTAGTTTTTGTGAAACAGCCTGAGTTGTTAAATTTAAGATTAATTTAACTCTGATAAGAAGACTAGCTTTTTGGTTTGCCAGTTCTTGTAAATGATAAAGTTAATTCAATTAATAATAAGAAGAAAAAATTGGTGTTAAAAAAACAAACAGTACAACACTATTAATTTTCACCATAATTTTGATTCATAAATGACAGCTCTCTCTGTGGGCAGGTCAGAGGGCATATGTTATGATGTTCTAGAGTTATTTTCAAAATGTAATTAAACATTATCATTGTATTGCAGTGAAAGAGGCATCACAACATAGTTTATTATTCAAAGTTTGATATATGTAATAATTTCTCAATTTAAAAGAAAATATTTTAAAAAATGCCAAATATGTTTTTGTGTGTCACATGGTATGTCTTCTTGTTTAGTTGTTAGTTTTTACTTCATGACTCCTACCATACAATGTCTATGGTGGTCAAAGAATTAAAATCTCAAACTTCACACTTACAAACTATAATATGAAATAACAACCTCCCACTTCTTTAATTTGCTGAGATGTTGATACTTTCACAAACCAATAAGTGTGGCCCTGCCCACTACTCCATTGTTCTGAAACATCTTGTCTATTTGCACCTAATTTTCTTAAATAGACCTGCATAACCAACAGAAAGAGCACATTTCTAACTGTTTAAATCTGATAGCCATTTGTACTTGGTTTGAATGGGAAGCTTCTAGTTGACTGCAAATCTCAAAGTCTGTCAAGTAACTCATTGCTCTGAGTAGAAATGAAGTTTTTCTTATCTAACATACAACTTAGAAAGCCATATAAATTACAGTGGTTTTATGTGTACTAATATAGTAAGTGGATAATTTTTGGTTTTTCTGAAATGAATATTTGGAATATATATAAGAAAATTATGTTCCCCATTCTCTATGTGAGAGAATAAAAGGTTAATGGCAAGGCTTAATGAGTGTGATGCATGAATACAAATAAATTTTGTAATATAATTAGCCAAAGAAATTATTGTTTTTCTATATATGTTTTATGAAAAATAATTAAAAGTTAAGCATTTATGAGTAAATAGTAATAAGATATATACATACATTTTCACAAACACTTACACACATTGTACACCTGTACTGCTCAATTTCAGCCACCTTGGGAAGGTAACAGAAATACCTACCACATTTATTGGATTGGCCTGAGCTTTGTACAGTCATATCATAAATGTTATCTTGCACTTTTATTACTTCAGGCAATTATTGTTGCAACTACTGTATTATAAACAAGCTAATAAATCCTCTCCCATTGTGTACTTGGAGTTAAGACTGTGATAAACTTGTGGGAAGTCCTGCTGCATGAGCCTCTTTCCTGCCAACAATGTGGTAGTGTGTTGTCACATAAATAGTAGTGGCAAAGAGCAGTGATCTGTTGGTATATGATCAGCTGGATACTGCTAACAATAAAATAAACATAGGAAATAGATGTGAAAAGACAAAATAGAAACTCTTGAGGGAAGTACCTTCCAACTCCAGGTCAATACTAAAGAGGACAGAATAGTATTTGTCACTGTATTTCACATTTTATGACCTTTTAAAGTTTTACAGTGAGTAAAAGAGAGGTCAAACTGACAGACCCCTTATAGAGTTATGGTAAAGAAATCAATAGATAGAATGTAAAGTTCATCTGAAAAAAAATAGTTTGATATTTAATTAGAAGATTTTAGTGATTATACAAATGAAATTTGAAAATTTTTAGACGAAGAAAACGATTTTTAATCATAATGTAAAAAAAATCTCTTTTTGCACACACAGCAGTCAACAATGTAACTCCTTATACTTCCTGACACCTTTTTAGTAAAATACATAACTAAAAATTCTTATTTCTTGTGCACAAAAGACTTGTTTAAAGAAAGCTTCAGATATTTTTATGAAGATATACAAAACATGGTAAAAATTATAGTATGTAAAGTGACGGTCACATTGAGGTCACAAGGTCAGCATAATCCATCGAGTGAGTAGAAAAATAGTTAAATAAAATTAGTAATATTTATGGTTCTTTTATGTAATTTATTTCACACCATAAGAAAATGTTCTTGAAAATTAATGATATAAACCAATACTATGTGATATCCTAGCCTTCCTAATGAAACTTGATGGCACTGGATGTAGCATGGT
Organism: Tachypleus tridentatus; assembly: GCF_004210375.1. Taxonomy (NCBI): domain Eukaryota; kingdom Metazoa; phylum Arthropoda; class Merostomata; order Xiphosura; family Limulidae; genus Tachypleus; species Tachypleus tridentatus. Next base: position 40,429,565 of record NC_134825.1, on the reverse strand, counting down.
TGACTTATTGCATATTCTTCATTGCTTTCATTTATAAGTTCTTATAAATAGTTCTACTATACATCAGCATACTGTTCTAAACAAACATGTAATTTATTTACAAGCCATTACTGGATAATACATTCATAATAATGTTTGAAATAATAAATTTAATAAAGAGAAAGTCAAATGTTTTTTTTTTTGTATGTTTGTAATAACATAAACTGATAATTCTATAAACCTTTAGGAGTAAAGTGAATTGAACACTGCTACAAACATTGAATTATTATGTGTTGGGTAATTGCCATTATCACCTCAGTAGTTTTTTAATCTGACTGGAACAGCACATTTTCTGAAAAGATTAACGACAACAAAATTCAAGTTAATCAGATTATTGACTGTATCTTTCAGAAAATTGTTGTTAGAGATGACAGTAAGAATTTGAATGGTTATAGCTTTTTACAGTTGTTACAAAATGAAAATTTTATCTTGTTATAAATGGATAACCTGGTATTGATAGGATAAATAAAAATAATTAACCAGAACAACTGACAGTTTGCACATATTTTTACAGACAGTTTCTACCATTCAATTAGGTTGAAGCATCACGGAGGATCACCATAGAAGAACTGCCCTTAGTTTTGGTCCTTCATTTTAAAAGGTTTGTTTACGATAAGAATGGAGGATCCAAGAAAGTGATCAAGTGTACAGAATACTCGGTTACCTTAGAACTTTCAAGAGGTGAGCCTAGTGTATTTCATTTAACATACAGTTTTCTCAGTAAATGCATTACTTGGTTAAAATCATTCATATTAAAGACATTTTTGTTTTATTTCATTAACAAGGAAAAGAACTAAGCTTAAAAATCTAGATGTGTAGCCTAGTATTTATTATTGATTGATCCAGTAATCCTTGGTGTTTCATTTGTATATTTTATCCTATGCAGGAGCTTGTTCCAAAGAATAAATTATCAGTTCTTTAAGTTTCACAAATTATCCAAAATTCCCTTATAAGATTTAATGGTCAGCCTTGCGATTAAAGTATTCTGACTTTTCTATCTATTTCTGAACCTAACTTTAAGAGTTTATAATGAAATAAAAACCACTGCATGATATAGTTATCTAAAGGACAGTTATACAGTGTACTTGTAAGTGTTGACTAGAAAGCCAGCTTTCGTGCATCCTCATTGCTTGTGACACAGTTACGTATTTAACGATGTCATGTATTAGCATATCTAATTTAATTAGATAGTATTATTGTACTTACTTTGTAAGTGTTATAGAAGTTATTCCTGTGTTCTTTTCAGAATTGTTTTTTCTTTTTTGAATTTTGCACAAAGATATTTTAGGGTTATTTGCACTAGCCATCCCTAATTTAGCAGTTAAAGACTAGAGGGGAAGGCAGCTAGTCATCACCACCCACCGCCAACTCTTGGGCTACTCTTTTATACCATCGAATAGTGGGATAGACTGTCACATTATAATGCCCCAATGGCTGAAAGGGCGAGCATGTTTGGTGCAACGGGGATTCGAATCTGCAACCTTTAATTTTCCAGTTGAACGCCTTAACCCACCTGGCTGTGTCAGGCCCAGAAATTATGTACAATTGTTTCAGAAAAGAACCCCTATTAATCTCTTAAGTTTAAGGCATAGCACATAGGACTTCATTAGTTTCAAATAATTATCAGAAGTTTTTGTAAAGCAAAGAGCAATTGCCAAAAATTACTTGTCAAAATAAGAAAGAAGCAGTGAAACAAGATTAATTTACAACCTTTAGAAATAAAGACTTGATGCAAGTGAAACTGTAAAAAATTTACAATTCGCATGACCTATAGATTATATGAAAGAAAGTATCTTAACTCCAAGCAGTATATTGTTACATATTACAATTTCAAATAGCCTGAAACTGAGTTGTATGATAATTTAAACTTGGATGTTAAATAAATGTCTGTGTCCAATTTATATTTGCCATCAGGACTGATACAGGTTTTTCTATTTTAATACAAATGTATTTTAATATACAAAGGAGAACACAGTTTAGAATAACTGTTATTGCAAAAAATGATTTATGTATGAAAGTTTTAAAAACTTACAAACAATATGAAGTATTGTATCTGATTTGCAACTGGATATCATATTGAAGGCTCATGATGAGCAAATTAATTTTGAGTTAATATAGGTACAGTTCACTTAATAGTGAGCAAACTAGCTCTGCATTCTACATCATGTTATATAATGTTTTCCTAAAAATACTAATGTTCTATGTGAATCCATTGATGTTAAATGGTTTGTAATATTCAAGATCTGTAAATATTCCTGGATAGTAATCAGCATTAGTCACGGTCATAGTTTCTAAGGTTTATAGTATACCAACTATAGTAAACCAATTGTATATAAAGTCTCTTGGTGTGTTGTGTTGGTTACATTTACAGGTGTGAGAAAAATTTCTAGAAGTTACAGCTTGTACAGTTATGTGCATATGTTGATTCTTACACACAAGAATCTTCTATAACTTTGGTAAATAGGTGGGAATTTTGCAATACAGATTTAACAGTATAAGCTGTGTACATTTTTAAATATAAATAAAATAATGACTTGAATATCAGTATTACAATAGATATATAACAGTAAATCTGTCACAGTATTCATGCCATTTTTTCAGCTTAACAATTCTAATACAAGAAGTACAGTTAGAATTTTACTTTTTTTTACAGCACTGACTTCAAAAATGTATTATTTATAAGCTGTATGAATTAGAAATGAGCAACGAATATTTGCAACTTTGTTGATGATAAATTATCTGTAATGGTGAAAGGTTTAAATACTTTTGCTGTTTGGGTGGGAGTGAAAATTAGGGTTAATATTTTGTATGTTTTCACTCCTTAAAACCTGGGGACGATGCCACTGTCCATCCAAAAATCTCAATTTACCTCATGAGGTTGTATCAACATCCAACAACATTTATTAGTTGAAAACTAATCCAAACTAAGTTAATTTTCCATCACTTATAAATTGACCATAAATTTGTAAAATCTGATAATTATTAGGACATCACAAAAATAGTTCCAGCAAAATGAGAAATACATTGAGTTTAAAAAGAGTTAATGTATTTACAATTAAAGTTATTACATTTTATATCAAAATAAAATCCTAAATCTGAACATTTCAGTTTCATTTCGAAAGTGATTTGAGGGGTGATGATCAGGCACAATGTTTTTTAACTTTCACTTTTTACATGATTTCGTATAAAGAAAAAATAATGCCAGAGAGGGTTAAGTTATTTCTAACCAAGTTAATTAGTGTTCTTAGTTCATGTAGATAATTTTATTTCCAAAATCAATATCTATTTGTAAAATATAAATACTAGCAAAGAAAAAATATTGTTCTTAGAATAAATTGTGTAATTCATTTTACTACTAAGAATTTATTTCATGTGATATTTACTTTGAAGAATTTCTCATTCTGTTAAATAATTAAGCTATTAGTTTAGACTAAATAATGTTTTAATTACACTATTTTCATTGAAATATACTTTAATTTGGTGATATAGATTTGCTCTCTCAAGAAGTAAGAAGCAAGTACAGTCAGAAATCACTTCGTTCTTACAAGCTATTTGCAGGTAAGGTTGTTAAGGCACTGTGAAAAAAATTGGGAAATTTGACAAAATGTTAAGTGTTTTATATTTCATTGATTGATTTGTATATTTTATACAGAAAAGAAAAAGGCCCTACAAAGTTTGATAGGCACCATTTCTGTGAAATGTTGTGCAGTTTTTACTTTTCTAACTCTGATCATCTATTGATATTAATCAGTTTATTTGGTTGTTTGTAAGTAAACTTTCAAAGTATTAATGAGAATTTTGATTTCTTATTTCATGGATCATTGATAGTAATAAGACAGTTCACTTGGTTGTTCTCCATTTCTACTCATTGACTACATTTTCCTCCTATGAACAAATGTGGTTCATGCTCCACGTGTGAATGAAAGTATCGCTTTATAAAATGTTACTTTCATAGTGATTAAAGGTATGTTTCATGGAGAAACATTTTCGCTCATCTAAGAATTGTTGTTTACGTGACCATAGTAGAACAAATTTTGAAGAGCCAACATTTGTGTATGTGTTCACTTTGTTTACAAATGGTTGTAGGTAACATTTCTAGAAAAGGAGGCATACCAAGTATGCCCCAATGGTAAGCAGGGGGCTAAAGCTAGGTGATTAATCCTATGATCTTTTAGAGTCGTATTGAAAATTTGATTAAACAACGTTTGTTTATCAATATTCATGAATAAATTTTGCTTTAAAACATATTTTATGATTTTAATCTCTTAATTTCAAATGGAAACATTAACATTTCTCAATCTTCAATTCTCTGTGCCAAAGGACATGTCTCTGCTCCAAATTACGAATTTTAAATTTTCTTTATACCCTTATATGATTTTCTGAGTGTCCAAATAATTATAAAAAGTTACTGGGAAGCTAGAATATAAATGTAGAGTCTTCAGTCTTCTTGCTTCACCGAGATTTAAAAAAAACTAATTAAGCCAACATGAACTCCTCTCTCATTTGATTCTGTCTTCCAAACAACATCAGTAGTTCTCTCTTGACATTACTATTGAATTATTTACAACAAAATTAAATGTATTTTTGTTTTGTTTTTGTACATGTTAGTTAATATTTAGTTTCAATTTGTTATTTGCAATCATGTTTTTTTCTGCTGCAAGGAGCTAACAGAATTTTTTAAACCAATTTATAACCTAGTAAGAAAGCCAGTTAACTTATAATAGTTTTGGAACATACTGCTGTAGCACCCGATATATTTGGTGTTCAAAAATGCACATTTGAAAGGAACATTGATGACTGTTAAAATTGTACTTAGGTAAATTACTGTAAATTAATAAAAATCAAAACCACATGTGTATATATATATGAGAAGTTTTGACATGTAAGATTGTTTAATAAATTTTGTTAGAATCTGCAATAATTCCAGAAAAAACAAAAATTATTTTTATTTCATATCTTTCAGTGTTTTTCCATTTTTAAATTGATGGTTTTGATATAACAGATGTTAGGGTAGAGAAAATAAGTTTACTGAAAAATTATTTTAGTCTTCATTTACCAGGTTGAAGAGGTTATGAAATATTAAAACTGTCAGATGAAGTAATTTCATTTTTATCATTAAAATGACCTAATACTTAGACTTGGTAAAGACTTCTTAATTTACAGAAAATCTTATTAGAAATACTTTGAATTTTTTTTCTTGTTCCTGTATAATATCTGCTAGGGGCTTGCAAAGTGTCATAAAGATACAAGTAAGAATTACGGTAAACATTGTGTAGCTTTGCAGTGTCTTAAGTTTATTAGCTGTGAGAAGTGGTTACATAATGTAATGTCCAGTAATCTGAAATTGTGATTAAATTGACTTGTCATGGAAGTGGCCAATTAATTGAAATCGTTGATTCAGTTATTTCAAATATTCAAGTTTTATGTAGTAATACTAATAAATATTCAATTAATGAGACCACCAACAATGAATCAGTTATCTAATATCAATATTATTATTCACTATTTATTACAAAATGGAATAAAAATAATTATTTGATTTCATTGTTTTATTTTTATTTTTTTTTATAATAATCTCAAAGTAATCCCACTGGTTTCAATCAATAAATAAACTTTGCATTATAAAGTATTTCTGTTAGCTTATGTTATGTTTCAAAGAGGTTTCATAAACTATATGATTCTAAGAAATGAGCTGAAATAGCCACAGGTATTTTCACAGTTGGCATTCCAGGAAATTAAAGAGCTTGGGAAGCATCACAATGCGTTATTTTTCTTTTAATTTTGTTAAGGTATGTTTCGAAAGGATGATATATAGTTATGCAAGACTTCTTTTGTAGTTGTTAATGAAGTGTTTTCACAGTGGTATACCATGAAGGAGAAGAAGCTGTTAAAGGTCACTATATAACAGACGTGTATCATGCTGGTTCTGGAGGTTGGGTGCGCTGTGATGACTTTAATATAACTCCTATAACTGAAAAACAACTTCTTCGTTACAATCCACCTCGGGTTCCTTATCTCCTGTTTTACCGTCGTTTGGATACTGTACAGCCTGGGGTCACTACAAAGTAAACTTTTTCACCAAATTAAAATTCTTTTCTGTAGTTTTTTTTTATTTTTTAGCCAGGTTTGTTCGTTGCAAAGATGACAATCTCATCTGCACTCTTTTTTTTTTGGGGGGGTATTCATCTCATCCAGTGCATAGTCAGTTGCAAATTTATTGCTGCAGTTGTTCAAGATACAAGTGCTAACCAAATTTTGATACTGAAATTGTAACATACTTGTATAAACTAATAATTTGTTGTAATTATAACTGAATACCTGTTTATGTGATCCAAAGATAATGCATCTCAAGTTATAGCTGAAGGGTGGTTCAAGTGGATGAACAATCATTTGTACATTTAGTAAGATATGTGATTAAGAATTAGGGCTAAATGTATATGATTTTTAAATTTTATAAAAAAATTAAAAACATTTCTTTCCATTTGAATGCACATTAATTCTCAATTCAGAATGCAAATCATATAATGCAGGTGGTTATACAGGACTTAGCAATTTGATTTTGAATTTTAATAGTACATTTAAAACACATTAAAACAAAACTGAATTAAAAATTCAATTTCTACACACACTCTCAGAAGTTCATCCTGTCACTGCATTTGGTTCTAAAAAGGTTGTTCAGTTGTTTCCAACTGTGATGATTGTTCTTTGTGGTTAATAAATTGTTCAAATTTAGTACTCTGTTTAAATTCACCATTACAAATATGTATCATAACCACTGTAATAACTTGCAATCATTTATTATTTTAAGCATACTGGAAATAAATTACAGTAAAATAAAATTATGAGGTAATTTTCATTCATTTAAATTGACAGTGTACTTAAAAAAATCAATAGTTCTGGAACACATTTTCCTTGAGTTATGTGGCAACTTACTAAAATCATTTATCCCAAAAACTTAACCCTTAAAAGGCAGCCATCATCAATTGATGCTGTTATCTATAACATTCCTGCTGTTTAAGGGTTAAAAATATTAAGTAACAGCAAAAATTACATAACTACACAGTCAATTTTATAGGTTTTTGCAAATATTGCAACAACTATCACAATTTAAAAAACAGTTTCCTTGGTATTTTTTTCCTTTTTAGAGATGTATTTATGAAACTGTAAATTATTATATGACCATTTATTGTACTGTATAAATTGTATGTTAGCATTGTATAAATGTGTATAGAAAATTGAGAGAATTCGAATAGAGTAACTTTCATGTTCTTAGTGATATAAACAAACCCTTTAATGTGCCATTACTACTATAAAATTTTGCCAAATTTTTGTATTATATAGATGATATACTTTCTTTTTTTTTGCCAAATTTGTTTTGTGGAAGATGTGATTTGTAACAACAATGATTTACTCAGTCATTGCAAAAATGCTTGTTGTACACCACTGAGAGAGAGTGTAAATAAAGACTTACTTTCAGAGTTTTATTGTGTTTTTGTATGACAAGTATCGTTTGTGTCAGGGGTTGTTTAATGAATTTTGTTTTTTTGACTAAAGGACTTGTTGAATATTGCTCTATAAAAATTAAATTTTTAAAACACCAAAGATAAACTAAACTTAAAAATTTTCCAGGAAATAACTTCATTCATTTGATAACACGCATTATCACACTCTTTACTTTACGAAGTTAGGAGTTTAATACTCAACCAACAAAAAGTTTTTACTTTTGATTACTAAGCGTAATGAAGGTAATATAATTAATATATTTCATAATATAAAGTTTTGCACCTACTTCACGTATAAGTGTGATAGTATGAACATCAGTTTCTTTGCATGAAGACTTATCACAGGCAAACAAATCAAGTTGTTAAACCAGATGAGCATTTTACAAAAGTGAAATTCCACATGATTTGAAATTTATATTTACAGATACATTGTCATTTTAAGTCTTATAAACATATCCAAATCTGTAAAATACCAATTTCTGCATTTTACTTTCCACTTAATTTATATTTGCTAAAAGAAATTTGTTTAAAACTTGTCAATTTTAATTCATACAAACCATGAAAATTTAAGGAAATTGTTTTATCATTCATCATGTAGAGTTCACCTTGTTCCAAAAAAATTGCTTTTTATCTTTTGGAGATACAAAGGTCAAGTAAATTAAAGTAATTTGTGAAATAGGTCATCACCACTACATTTTAACTATATCATTCCCTAGCCTAGTGTGATACCACATAATCAGTTTTGGGAAAGATGTTTGATAGCTCTATATGATGCAAAATGTTCATATGTGGATCATATAGATAGGTGCAGTTTGGAAATTCCCAAGATGGGGATATCCCTGATACTTAATACTGGATTGGAGAACAAAAAAATATTGATGACTATGTGGTACCAGAACAATCCAAACAAAGACCTGCAACATGTCATGATAAAGAGAGTGCAGTGTGCCTTAATAGATGAGAATCCATGAACACAAAGGTTAGTGGAAAAAGGCCCCAGGATTTACCATTAAAAAAAAAAAAAAGACCATGGTCACTACCAGGAATGAAATTGGTATGCTGTAAGCAACATACTGGTGAAGTTGCATGATGCAGTGCTTAGATATTCTACATCATCACAATCTAAATGTAGTCTTATGACAGAGCCTTCTGCAAAGGAAACTACACTACAGTCATGATAGCATGGACAGGTATGGTGAGACTTCAAAATCATTGTAATGTAACATAACCTGTGTACTGAAGCAGCAGTTCCAAAGCTGTGATGCAAACCTTTGAAAATAAATCCAACATCTCAGAATTGCAGGACAGTCTTGGTGAGTTACTAACATATTTCACTTGTCAGCACACTTCACAATGTTAACCCATTCTTGAATTATTCCTTATGATTTACCATTTTATTAGTGTATACTATTTCTAAGCTTCTTTAACAACTTACTTGCATCAGGGGTATGTTATGGCTCAATAATTCAACTAGAGTTATGTGGCCCAGTAATTAGCATGCCAAACTATGAATTTGAGGTTCACATCCTATTGCCACCTAAAAATAAAAATTTAAATGTGACACTTTTTGGCCATGGATGCATTATAAAAACAAGTCTAAATTGACCAATGTGTCACTGCAAATTTTAGAATGATTAGTGTATATAGCCCTTGTGTAGCCTTTTGTATAACCCAACAAACATTTTTGTAATATTTCTAATGCAAGATCAGTTTGTTTAACTTTTTTATATTTGTTAACCTTCCTAATAACGTGTTACAGCTAAGTTGCTAATACATACATTTGTAAGTCAGATTGTAATTTTATTTTAAAATGTTGATGTCAGTATTTGGAGAATGCTTATGTAACCAGGAATTTAATTAATCCAGTTTACCATATACATACTGAAATTTTCAAAAATTTTGTTTGGTATTACTCATAAGTAAGCCTCACAAAGAGAACATGAGGTGATATTATTTTGTAAAGAACCATAATGTCAGAAATAAGAGATACTAAAAATCAAATAACTAGTAGTGCATATCAATGTCACATTACATAATTGCAAAAATAAATTTTACAAGACCAAGCTCATTTTGAAGTATACAAAGTCATCAGAAGTAGGAATTTCAAAATTCATATGTTGTTAATACTATTGTATTTCATAGAGGATAAGTTAACTTATGGATACCCAAGTAAAATCTTTTCATCTGTATACAAAACAGATAGTAATTATAACATATATATAAATAATATATCTTTTGCTGCAAATTTTTTCAATCTTGTTACTCAAGACTTCTGATCACTATCTAACTAAATCATGATCTACAACTGGCCCACGTAACAAACTCTAATACAATCTCATTACCTCTGGAAAAACAATAAAATTGTGTTAAATTTGTTTTAACAAAAAAAAATAACTGGTTTCATTTTTCCTGAAAGCCAGTATTAAATACCCAATGGCTGAATTACTTTAATCTCATAATTAGTTTTCTCTCTTTGGTATATACAAATTTATTTTAAGGATATTTTAGCTTGACACAGTTCCAAGTACTTATATTCCCAAAAGAAATAAATATGTGAGAAAATAAATTAGATGCTAAGAGTACTAGGTAAAGATGTCTTTACTACAATTATGTCAGGTAAGTTTTTACTTTGAAAACATTTGTATGCTACCATTTTACCAAGTCAATTAGCATAATTCATTGAGATATAAAATAATACTGGTTTGGCAAACAACAGTCATCAAAGACAAGGAAGAACTGTACACAGCATTTTTCAACTGACTTGATTCTAATATAAAAATGTGAAGAATATTTTTTTTAATTCAGTAAAGATGCAAACTGAATACTACAGGATCTTCTAATTTGTCAGTAAAATTATATTTTTCTGTGGCAAGTAATATATACAGTAACATATAAAACAAACTTGAATACTTAAAATCTGATTTAACAAGCACTAAGAAAGTTTACCTACTGTTCCATCTACCTTTAAAATTTGGTGGTGAAGTTCATTTCAATGGATAATTCATAAAACTACAAAAAATTTTAAAATGTTTTCATTATTTCTTAAAAATATTGGATATCTTTCAAAAAAAGGCACCAATTTTAGAGGTTTCACTGCTTTATCTGATTAAAAGTCCAATAACTAAAACAAAAAATGTAATTTATATTAATGATTAACAAAATAATTTCCTGTATTTTAGTTTTTTTCACACTGGCATGTATATAATAATTGTTTCAGCATTATTTTCTTCTGTGTAAGTTGTGTATTCATAACCATGTGTTACACTTCCATGTAAACTATCCGGTAATCCTTCCACTAGAGTCTGTTCAGTGCTAAAATAATCAGGGTTATCAGTAATAAAAAAATCACTAGCTGATAATTCTATTCTGGTATTTGATAAAACACCAGTTTCAGCAACCTCTGTAACAGCCTGATGTAAATCTACCTTTGGCTCAAAATTGTCCAATGTCAACACACTTGAATTGGTTTGTGCAATAACACCTTTTACTGTTGCTTCACTAATTTTAGAGATTTCAGTGTGTTCAACCTCTTGAAATCTGGCCATCTCAGGTATCTCAACAATATTACCTTCGTCTTCAATAACAGTGGCTTCCCTTAAATCTGCTGTTGTGTCATTCTTTTTTCTTCTTGTCTTAGAGTGTTTTCTTGAAAGCAGACAGGAACTTGTTTCTCTTACTTCTGACCGAGAACCTAATGCATCTACTGGGATAAACCCATCATCAACATTGGTATTATCTTTGGTATACAAACCAGAGACATATGATGAATCAATATCTCTTTCTCCTTCTGGAAAGTGTTCCAGGTGATAATCAAGAAGATGTTTCTTGTATTCCTGAAAGTCATTGCAACCAAACTCGCAAAAACGACAAGGATACATTTTCTTTCCAATGTGTTTTTTTGTTTTTAAGATATGTTTGTGAATATTCTCCTGTGTGTTACAAGAGTAGGAACAGTATGGACATTGATAAGGCTTGGAACCCGTGTGCAGCCTCATGTGTCGACGGAGGTGACTACTGAAAGTTGCCGAGTACGAACAATACCGACATTTAAATGGCTTCTCACCTGTATGACACTTCTGATGTTTTTTTAACTGGCCACTTGTTTTTCCTGCATATCCACATTTATCGCAGAGAAATGGACGTTCATTAGTATGCGAACACATGTGAATTTTTAATTCACTCTTTGAACGACAGGCATGATAGCAACCATCTATAGGGCATTTGTAATCAAATTTTTTCAAATGAATCTTCATGTGATAATTGAGGCTACCCCTATCTGAATGTGAGGAACCACATTCTTCACATAAAAAGGGGCGTGGTCGTTCAACCAAATGGACTTGAAGGTGACGATTTAAAGCACCTTTTGTGACACACGCATAATTGCACTGGTCACATTTCATTTTCTTTATTCCTAGATGTCTTTTAATATGAACCATAAGAGTACCTTTCTGTGTAAATGTTGCTCTGCAAATGTGACACGTGTGAGGTTTTTCACCAGTATGTACAATAAGGTGACTTCGAAGGACTGCACGAGAGAACATTCTTCTACAGTATGGACAAGGATACCTTTTTTGAATGCCTTTAATGTTTTTCTTTTCACTCCTTAAGAATTTATTATCAACTTTCTTCATGGACTCTTGTATTTTCTCTGTATTTCCCACTAGATACATCTCCAAACCTTCACAATGGTGCAAGTCTATTTTATGAAAAATAATATCAGCTAATGTCAAAAAGCCACATTTACACATCTCACAAATCAAATTTCCCTCATGTTTCGTAAGGCGAGTTTTAACCGTTTCCTGCTTTTTGTGATAAGCTGTATTAATATGTTTTTGCAGTTTAGAAGATGAGAAAAAGTTTATTTTACAGATTTTGCATTCATGACAATTTTCAGGATGACTGCTCAGTACATGTTTGTAATAATCTAACCTACCAAATTCTTTCTTACATTCTTTACAACACCAGTGTTTCCTAATCTTATAATCTGTGTTTTGTAACGTTTTAGCTAAGTTTTCTTGAAGATGCTTTGAATTTTGACTATTTTTTAATGTTTTCAGACTTTTGTGGTTTAGTACAGTTACAGTGTTTACACATGGGTTTACCACACTATCTGAACTATTCTCTTTCCTTATTTTCTTCTGTAATGATAACACAAATTTTTTTATTTCACACTGCTTTGGACAAACATCACATGACTTTCTAATGGCATTTTCTGATAAAATAACTGGATGCTGCGGCAGGACCTCTACGACGTTTTTGTTATGAACAGCAGAAGTCAAATGATTTAACATTTCGTCATTTGCATAACATTCATACTGGCATGATGTACAAATTAGGGGCCGCCTCACTTGAGCTGCTTTTCGGAGGTGTTGTTTATCTCTCACGTGAGCAAAGAAACACTCTTGTTGAGCAAAATAAAAGGAACAAATCAAACAACGGAAAAGCAACGATTTGATCATTACTGCTTCATTCTGTAATACATGATTCATCCAGTCTTCTCTCAAACTAAATGCCTGTCTGTGTGTTTCACTCAAAAGATGCAGTGCAAGTTCATATGGTTTAACAAATTGTTTGCAACACTGAGTACACTTAAGCTCTACCTTTAAAGTACTTTTGGCAAAACCATCCTTCTGTGGTAAACATATCAGTCTTTGAGCTTTCTTTAACGTTTGTTTCCTGGAGTCAAGACCGATTCCAGAGGTCAAACATCCAACATCCCTTTCTAAATGTGATCGCTTGAAGTGAAGCCTTGTATCAAGATGTCTTTCATAAGAACACTTATCAGAATACTTTCTGTTGCACAATTTGCATTCAAACCTTTTCTTAACTTTTTCCTCATGATCAATGGAAGGTTCTGAAAGTGCTAAGTTTAAATCTTCGTCATCTTCTCCTGAAGATGAATTTCTTTCCCACTGGTTTAGAGTGTACTGTTCTGGTCGACTTCCGGGCTTCCACTTTCCTCCCGTGTGGGACAGAGGAGGATGAGTGTCATCATCACTTTCCTCAAACACATCATGACTTCCAAATTCATGGTCCGATTCCTCTTCTTGTTCCAAATAAGTTCTACTACTTTGTTGGAATGAAGATGTCAGTTCTTTCTTGGAAGGATCAGATGGAGTTGCTGTACTCTGAAGTTCTAGGTAGGAAAAAAAATCTGAGGCACTAGGTGTACAAGTATTAGATTGAAAAACATCCGTCACACTTTGATAACCAGAAACTGAGCTTGGTGGAAATTGGTTTGGTGTGTCTGGCTTGGCTGCTGTACAATGTTCTTTACGGTGTATGACATAACTGTCAAGACCAATTATGGTACTGTTACAACGAAGACACAAATGTGTATCATCATCCATGTCCATTAGAGACCTAAAAGTACAATTGTAAAAATTAGTAACTTTGTACCTCTCATAATGTCTCAAAACGTCATCCCCTACACTTGTGTCTCCACAACAGGCAGTTGCCGTCCATTCTATAAAGTTTCAACATTCATATCAGTACCACTTGAAACAAAATATAAAACAGGTGTATCATTTGTGGACATATAAATCCCTTATTTAAAGAAATACAAATAGTATTAAAACATCTGTAATAATTTTCTATTTCACCACTACAAAAAAAGAAAATTCAATGTATTGGTTTCAAATTATAAGAACAATGAAACTTATAAATTACTTGAAGGTACAGTTAACACTTAGAACATTTCAGACATATTATTTATTGTTGACAGAAATATGAAATGTGCATAGAACAAACCTTTTGCAGCATGACACAAAAAACTTCAAGCACATTAACTGGAACTTGGAAGTACTGGATAGCCCAAAATGAACTGAAAGAAAGAAAAAAGCAAATTAAAAAGTAAACAGATTCATGGTTTGAATAAATTTCTTTCCAACTATGAACCCATCTTATAAAAAAAGTCCTACTTTTCTGAGTTGTTACAAAATACAAAACTTCATGTCAAGTTGTATGTAAATATTTTCAAGTTTTATAAATACTTCACTACAACATCAAATATATCAGAAATTTCAAAAATTTTATATTCTATGGAAATCTCTGTACATAAGTTACAGTAAAGTGTATCTTGGTCTTGTTTGATAATAACAAAAGTCAACAAGGTTCCCAAAATGAGTTGTTCTTGTCAGTAAATGGGTTAGATTAAAACTCAATAATACCACTGCAACGTTTACATTTCTTCTAAAATATATGTAAACGTTGCAGTGGTATCATAAAAATAATAACTTTCAATTACAAATGATTACTGTAATTATAAAAATGTAGTTTTATAGTACGTTCAGATAGATGATGTGCCATTTTTATATCTAATAATCTAAAAACTAAACAGTAGTAGTCTCACCACACTAATAGTAATGGTACTAGTAGTACTAGCTATTCCTACTAATAGAGCTAAGTATTAATGAATAGTTGATATAGTTCATATAGTATGTCAGGATATAATACAAAAACTGTTCAGTTTTACTGACATTTGAATAATAAAATAGAAATATTATGAAATAAAAATCTAACGTCTCTCTTCCAATTTGTTTCTTTACTAATACTACAGCCCAGAGCTGAGGTAGCATTTAACTGTTGACGACAGTAAAATACAATACACTGTTTCTTCATAAAATAAATCAATAATAAATCTAACTTACAAAAAATAATAGCAGTTCTTGCGCCACCAAGACTGAAAAAGCCAGAATCACGAAATGTTTGCTCAAATAAAAAGATTTTTTATTATTATTTGTAATGATCGTTATATTGTTTTTCTAAATTTATGCAGTTGTCGATAAAATGATTGAACTTAAAACCATATTTTTAGTTTTACTGAAAATATAAAATGAGAGCAGTTAATAAAACCAATATATTATAAATTAAAAATCTTACGTTTCAGCTTTTTTTTTTTTTACTAGAGTTAGCATTCAACGATCAAAATACACTGCATAGTGTCTGAATCAGATAAAACAGCAATAAATATCTTAAACAATAATAGCGTTAGCAGGTTAAGCCTAACATCTAATGTCTACTTTAAATTTGCGGATGTGGCGCTTTCTATGAGCAAGATCAAAACAATGGTGAAAACAAACATTTTATTTCAGTTGTTTCTGAGTATACATAATTCATCTTCAACCACTTTTGTAGAAGCATTTAAAAATGCGAATAAATTTATTTCCACAGTAAGACATTGAAAACTTTAAAATGTGCGTTTATTAGTAACATATTACCTTTAATAACTTCTCGCTCAGACGTAAATTTGTTTTAACTAAGAGCCACAATGAACAATTGCTGTTTCCATTGCGGGGAATCGAGCTCTGAATTTTAATATTGTACATTTGTAAATTTACATGAACATATCTGAGCGCTTAGAAGTTTAAAAAAACAGGTTTTAATACCTGTGGTGGCTACAGCACAAATAACCCACTATGTGGCTACGCATTTAACAACAAATTACTGACCAAATAATAAATTCTAGTAGTTTTGAATTTCGCGCAAAGCTACATGAAGGCTATCTGCGCTAGCCGTTCCTAATTTTGGAATTAAGACAAGAGGTAAAGCAGCTACTTATCACCATCCACCGCCAACTCTTGGGCTACTCTTTTGCCAACGAATAGTGGGATTGACCGTCATATAATAACGCCCCACGACTGAAAGGGCGAGCATGTTTGGTGCGATGGGGAGTCGAACACCTTAACTCACCTGGCCATGCCAGGCATGTAATTCTAATAATTATTATAAAAATACAGCTATACTTATATATTACAATAACTATTATAATCAAACTCTTGGCTTGGCATGGCCAAGCGTGTTAAGACATGCGACTCGTAATCTGAGGGTCGCGAATTCGCATCCCCGTCGCGCCAAACATCCTCGCCCTTTAAGCCGTGGGTGCGTTATAATGTTACCGTCAATCCCAATATTCGTTGGTAAAAGATTAGCCCAAGAGTTGGCGATGGGTGGTGATGACTAGCTGACTTCCCTCTAGTCTTACACTGCTAAATTAGGGACGGCTAGCATAGATAGCCCTCTAGTAGTTTTGTGCGAAATTCAAAAAAACAAACAAACTCTATCTAGAGTGCACTTAAACATGAGATAATTTAAACAAAATTATTTCAGTTAGTTTTATTTCATAAAATATAGACTAAATTTTAAAACCAGCCATAAAATCGACAATTATGTTAAAATTGATAAGTGTACTTTAAACAAAATTTAATCATAAACTGTTAATTGTATTTCTCTCATTAGATCTAAATTTTTTAAATAAAGTGTAAACCTAAATAATTTATCTCGCCTTAATTCACAATTTTATGAAATTTGAAGATCATTTCATATCATCCTATATTCTTATAGTTTCTGTACTTTACTTCATGGCCTGGCATGGCCAAGCGCGTAAGGCGTGCGACTCGTAATCCGAGGGTCGCGGGTTCGCGCCCGCGTCGCGCTAAACATGCTCGCCCTCCCAGCCGTGGGGGCGTTATAATGTGACGGTTAATCCCACTATTGGTTGGTAAAAGAGCAGCCCAAGAGTTGGCGGTGGGTGGTGATGACTAGCTGCCTTCCCTCTAGTCTTACACTGCTAAATTAGGGACGGCTAGCACAGATAGCCCTCGAGTAGCTTTGTGCGAAATTCCAAAACAAACAAACAAACTTTACTTCATTTAACAGGATATTACGTAAAAATTTGTTTCACACATCGTGGAAAACGTGAAACATAATCCTCTTTTTATTCATTCAGCGTACCCATATAAATCGTCTCTTAATTTTGACTTTTTCCCAGAAATTTCTGCAGATTTCCATGTATATATAGAAGTAAGTGCCAGCATGTATACATATAGGCTCGGCATGGCCAAATGGTTATTTCGCTCAACTCGTAATCTGAGGACCACGGTTTCGAATCACACCAAACATGCTTGCCCTTTCGGCCGTGGGGGCGTTATAATGTTACGGTCTATCCCACTATTTGTTGGTAAAACAGTACTCCAAGAGTTTGGTGGTAGATGGTGATGACTAACTGTCTTCCCTCTAGTATTACACTACAAAATTAGGGACGGCTAGCGCAGATAGCCCTCGTGTAGCTTTGCGCGAAATTTAAAAACAAACAATATTTATGTATACTTTTATTCACTAGAGAAAAAAATCTGCGCGCATAATTCTATAATAGTTTCGTTTATCTGTGGTCAGTCATCTTGAAATTGTATACTTATTCTAGAATTCAGGAATCCCCAAACTTTTTTTACTGTCGACCCCTTCATGGAGTCCTTGACTTTTTATTGACACCTCCATTCTTTTAAGTAATAAAAATCTATAAGTCATAATTAAAGGAAGAATAACTTAATAAAAACATATAAATAGTAATAATATAATATGATAAACCAACTTACCTTTTTATTGATCGTCTGACATTTTTAAAAGGAGGGACATGGTTGATGATCTTTGAGAAGAGCATTAATAGTTGGTTGTAAATTGGTGAGATTTAGTCCTAAGTCACCAGTTTCTTCTATGTTCAGTTTGTTTCCCTGCTTTGTTAGGACTGAATTTACATGGCTAAAATCAGCTTCAACCATACAGGAACTTGGGAATGCAAGTAACGAAAGGTTCACCGCTGTGAAAGGTTTTCGATACTTATTAGCAATAGTTACATTACTTCAGAAGTTGCTGAGGGTCGTATTTTTGAACAATGATTTAGCTTCGAGATCCATGGAATGTTCAATGAGTTAATCTTGTAAATTAGATTCAATAATTACCTTTCCTATTTTCAAATCAAATGACGTAACAGTCCAGTCAGGTACGTGCATTTTCTTCAAGTCCTCAAAGCGCACTTTAAGATCTCCACTCAATTTTTCAAGATACTTTATGTATATATATCCAAGTCATCATCAGAAATAATTTGGTCTTCATCTTCCAGCTGCCGCAAGTTTAGAAAGTACTGAAAATCTCTTCGTAGTCATGAAGATTTAAAAATTCCTATTTTGACTTGGAAGCCTAAGAGTATTGCTCGGATTTGAGTAATTGTTACATCTTTGCCTTTCAGACGGATCTGTGCATCATCAAATTTTAAATGTAGGTCTGCCAAATAGAAAAGATGCTTCTTATTATTTTTCAACCCATCACATAGAAAGGAATTAACATCTGTAAGAAACTCCATAGTTGAGTCATACAACTGGACCAGCCTTTGCAAGCAAGCACTTCTTGACAGACACCTCACTTCAGTATACAACAGTAATTGGTTCACCAATTCATCATTTTTTTTTTCATAGCTTAGCAAACAGTCGCGAATTAAGTGGATGTGCTTCATTTTATTTATCGACCTGATGCACACCTTTATTGTATCATGCAATTCGTCATTGAGATATTTTGCCACAAGGTGGTGTTTGTGTGATACACAGTGAATAGTACGCACATCGGGAACCTTTTCCTTAAGAAAGGCAGCAAATCCTCTGTAACAGCTAACCATTGAAGGTGCGCCATCTGTGGCAACCGCAATTATATTGCTGAGTGGAATATTGTGCTTGTTCACATATTCCTTCAAACATTGAAAAATCGTCACCCCTTTTGCATCAACTTTAAGATACTTTCCGAACAAAAACTCGTCAATAATTTGTTTTTGAATTTGACTAAAATATCTCACATAAGCCATGAGAATGTTTGAACTACCGAAAATTGATTCATCATGTTAGATGAAAAACTTACAATGAATAAGCTCACATGCCAAAGTTTTTTCCACATCTTCAGTCATATCATCAACACGTCTTTGAAGTATATTTGCACTTAAAGGCAAACATTTTAAAACAGGACCAGGGTCTTTTTCATAACAGTTTCAGTCACTTCTTTAATTGATGGTATTAGGATCTCCTCTGCAATAGTGTACAGTTTTCCTTTCTTTGCTAAGTTGAGAAAGATATTATGTGATGTCCTTAACCCTCCTTCATTATCACCCTGAGCAGATGCTTTCATAAATGACATTATATTTGGTCCATTTTTATATCTTCCTTTCAACGTTATAAAAAATCAAGATCTTTATATCTCTTATCGCATCATTACTAGGAACATTTTTCCATGGGAGGCACATAGGTTGGGTTTCATTTGTAAGCGAAGGTAAAAACCCAAGTTTCAAGTAATCTAGTGAATATTATCGGCACTTCTTTCCTGTTTTGTTTGTTTCTTTTTTTGAATTTTGTGCAAAGCTACTCGAGGGCTAGTGCAGATAGCCCTAGACTATTATGGACGTTAAATTATGGACGGCTAGAGCAGATAGCCCTCGTGTAGCTTTGCGCGAAATTCAAAAGACAAACTGTTATATATGCATATATTTATTGACAAATGCATCGGCATTTATTTATTTTACTTGGAGTTACTTTGTTATATTAATTAACAAAGACATTTAAGAGTTTGTGACAATGTTCCCTTTGGCTTGTGTTAATGTTATACATGCAACTTTAATCGTATTTTACTTTTCGTTTGTTCGGAAACTTTAGTTCTATCTAGATTATTTGGCATTGTTACATTACATTACCTGGTACATTTTAATTTTATGTAAACTTTGTATGTAACTAGTATATGTAAATAATTAACGCATTACCAAAGCACCACCACATTATAGTTTCTACTAATAAGTAGGTTTGGTTTCTTTCATAATTTCTGAAAAATTACATCCAGTGTCGTATTTAGGTAGGGGCTAGATAACTGACAATTTTATTCTATGTAAAATTACACTGGATGTAGAACCAACAAAAATGATTAATCCCTGGGCCCATACAACTTTAAATCCAACACTGGCTACATCAGGGTTATCTTCGAAAGCCGTCTCTAGAATGATGATAGTTCTTAGGCTACTTTGATCTAATCAAATAATGAGATATTTAATGTTACTCGTAAAACGTGTCAACAGCCGTAAAATACAGAGCACGTGTTTTGCGCAAACAGGCCGTAATCCACGAATTTTCTAAATCAAAGTCTGACACAGTTAGTGGTTAAATTCAGTCGAACAGACTTCAACATTTAAATTATTTTTGTTCAATATCATAATTAGTTTAGTTTTTGTTTTACTACAGACAAATAAATACAATACCAAACAATAATGATAAGACTTTTAATTTAAAACAGTAACAACGTTGCTCTTACTTAAAATACTTTTCTTCCAGGTATGTACGGGCACTTTGAATAAGAAAAACACACTTCTGGTATAGGTTTACTGATATTTCTGTTTCTGTGGCCAAATATGGTCAAACACAAATGAAAACTTTTATTATAATTGTAATGTAAACAATGCCTCTGAATACGCGGTATTATTTTCAATGTAGCTTGCTTTTACGTGCGTGATGAAACTGCAGTAAGATTCTTAATGATAATAGAAAAGCAGTAAATTAATTAGGTTCGCCTATCGGTTTCTTCGGCCATGAAAAAAAGAAATTAGGTTCTCCTATTGGCTCCTTCCGCAATGAAAAGAAGCATTTTATTGTCAGTTGTTAAGTCTAACAAAGGTTTAATAAAAAGTTTGATTTATTTGCTTAGAAATAAGCACAAAGCTACACAATGGACTATCTGTGCTCTGTCAACCATGGGTATCGAAACCTGTTTTTTAGCGGTGTGACTCCACAGGCATATTTAAGAAAAAGAAAAGTGCTTATTGACTATATAGCAAGTCTTTCAAACGGAAGATGTTTCAAAGAGTTATTTTTCCAAAACATTATAAATAATATATAATTTTCCAATATATATTAATAAATAACAGCTAACAATAATCTATAGCTAATACACTAATTAAAAATAATTCAAAGCTGAATGTTATACATAAGTACAAATGAATCATGTTCGTTAAATTAGTTACATTGGGAAACATTAAAACATTACGTTGCATAAGCTGTTAACAGTGGCATCAAATCAGCTAACATTAAAAAATATTAATGCATGTTCAACAAGACACTATGTTTTTTGTAGGCCCGGCATGGCCAAGGGTGTTAAGGTGTTCGACTCGTAATCCGATGGTCGCGGGTTCGAATCACAGTCGTACCAAACATGCTCCCCCTTTCAGCAGTGAGAGCGTTATAATGTTACGGTCAATCCCACTACTCGTTGGTAAAAGAGTAGCCCAAGAGTTGGCGGTGGGTGGTGATGACCAGCTGCCTTTCCTCTAGTCTTACACTACTAAATAAGGGACGGCTAGCACAGATAGCCCTTGAGTAGCTTTGCGCGAAATTCAAAACAAATATGTTTGTTTGTTTTTCAATGCATTTTTCGAAACTTTTTAGAAACTGGTCAGTTTTTTGTTTATAGGTTCCTGTTGTCGTTATAAGTAAACATAGGTATTAATTTATCTTTTTATATTTATCAGATAGCCCTTGTGTAGCTTTGCGCGAAATTCAAAAACAAGCAAATAAACAATACGAAACATTATACACTAGGTAGATGCTCAGCATGGTCAGGTAGTTAAGGCACTCGACTCCTAATCTGATGGCCGCGGGTTCAAATCCCCGTGACACAAAACATGCTCGTCCTTTCAGCCGTGTGGGCGATATATTGTTACGGCCAATCCCACTATTCGTTGGTAAAAGAGTAGCCCAAGTGATCACTAGCTGCTTTCCCTCTAGCCTTACACAGCTATATTAGGAACGGCTAGCGCAGATAGCCCTCATGTAACTCCGCGTGAAATTCAAAACAAACAAATACACACTAGGTATTCTTTCAACATGAAATAATTGGTTGTTGTTTTCTAAGAGCAAAGCGCTTTATCCATCACGAGAATTCAAGCCTCGGAATTTATCGTTGTAAGTCTGTAAGATTACTTTGGAACTACTGAGGACTAAAAATTAGTGGCATAATTCTATTGGTAAATTCCGTTGTCATGGAACAAGCCTGGTGACAACGTTTCGATAACCCATTGTGCCACAACTTCAAATACACAGTTAAAAGACGTTTCGATCTAGAAGTGGACACAAATACGTTAATCATAAACAGCAAATATCTGGAGAGTTTTAACACTGTTACCGTTTCAAATACTGTACTTAGGCCTCAGCCTGGAATACGAAACGTTGCAAGTATCAAAGTTTCTCAAAACAGGCGATTCGTTTTGAGATCAATGTAATCAATGTTACTGCTTAAATTTCAACAATATTCACTAGATGTCTCTGTGCTCGTGTTAACACTTAGATCCGCCCCGAGGGGATGCGAGTCCCATGATGCTGAGGGTAACGCCTGTCTATCTTCCTGACGTCAAATGTTACTCACAGTTTCTTGAATGGAAGGTATACAGCGGGAAGTACTGTGCATGTGATCTCACCGTACTCGTGTGCTTTTCAGTGTGAAACGCTTGTCACTCCTAACCGGAACAGTACGACGGTCAGTCGAAACATGCCGAGACGTAAACAAGACCGACCGAAAAAGGTGAAATGTAAGTGTTATTGGCGTTAATTTCATGAAAACAAAAGCTTATGAAAATTGGTAAATTCTGTACATAATAATGCGAGAGTGAATATTTGTATCTTGGTTTACGTGATTTTGGTTTTATGGAACGTGGACTTACATCCGAAAAATTTTGATTCGTTGATAATTTAGATTTTACCAAATTAGCGAGTGCAGAACTTTGGCAGTCGTTACCTTTGACTGTTCGGTATTAGTCATGGTTCTGTGACGTTGTGGCGTGAACGGCGAGTCAGTTTAAACGTCACGTTACTTTCGTAAGCCGTTTTATAATCAGTATCACAATATGACGATTACTGCTTACTGAGAGACTGTTATTTCAAAACAAATAGAGCAGTATATTTGATATAAGGTTTTCAAGTAACAAATTATTTATATTTACAAAAGAAACAAATAATTAAAACTTCTCTTTAGTAAATTTAGTATTTAAAAAACAACACATTAATAGTATCTCAACCTAGGCTTTAACTTCTGAACTATATCGCTGAAAGCTTTAGAAAAGTAAATATGGCTTATTCCGTCGGTTTTATTGACACGAATCATGGGGAAAACTAAAGATTAAGGACATAAGAAGCACGAGAACATATTTTATCTTTAATTTAATTTTACTTGTATATTTTGATTTGTGGAGAAACCTCTCTTTTGATAATACTAACGTATGCTGTAGAAAATAAACAGCTTCTGGCATTACATATTTTTTAGATTTTTTTTTTTTTTTGACCACCTAATAGTATGAATACGAACGACATCATACAACAAAATGACTGTGCCAGCACGTGAAGGAACGTCATCACGTTCTTCACGAGAATCTCTCGACAATCCCTTTCTTAGAGTTAGGTGAATTCCATGAAGACGTAATCATGGTCTTCATAAATAAATGAGTTATGTATGTCAGTTAATATGGTTGAATTACAATTTTATTCCAGAAATAAAACTGTCATTTTGAAAATCAATTCAAAGTAAAAATAAGAACACATTCCAACAACGGTTTGCTGAGAACTTCGTGCTATTTTCGCTCTTTAAGTTTATTGTCAGCGATATTATTAACCCTAAACACATATTTCAGATTTATAGAATGAGAGTTATTAACCAAATTTTCTTATGATTTTAGTAGCTGTTCGAAAATTTCTCGTCTGTTTGTTTCGTTTGCATTTCACTTTTGTTGTAGCACTGGTTTTCCTACAATTCGTTATCAGTTTGCCTCAAAATTGTTCCAGTTGTAACATTTAAAACAGTGTAATGTGCTTTATCATTGTATGTATCTTTTCTTCGTGTATGCGTTGCTTGCCCTATATATGTATATACAAATAGATATTTAACTATGTATATTTCGCATATTAAATGAGACCAATAAGTGTTGTATCAAATATAAAAATTGTAAAGGTACGCTTTTTTACTATTATTAAAATAAACGTTTAGTAGCAATTGACCATCGTTGAGAATACACCATCTCTCTAATTATTTAACGAAACACGGATGAAAAGCCAGTGTCAAAAGACAAAGTAGTCAATAAAAAAAAATTTTTTTCAAGTAAAACTCGGGTGTTCAACCTCACGAAGTCCTGAGTTTTACTGACCATTGTCCAGCGCCACTTGTGAACATAGCAGTTATCCTATAAAAACTGTGTTAGGTACTAATCTTGGTGCCATTATGGGTCGCTAGAAATAAGTGTAAAGACCTGTAATGTTTTGACGAAATTATGGGTTATGGACGAGTCACAACTACTGTAAAACAGTTATGGACATTGTGTGGTGTACGCTGACTCATATCTCAGTCATCCATAAACATTTTTATTAACATTAACAAACAAACCGTGACAAACGTATTACACCAGATGATTAACACATATTTGGCAAATGCAGGAACGTTGTCTTGAGTAAGAAAACCCAGATTTAAAGATAACATCACAGAAAGATTGCAAAGATAAACATGTTATGAGAGTTTTTTTAGAAAGTTAGAAGTCAACAAAAAAGTCCAGAACGAGCCGTGAAAGAAAGTGCTACACCACAAGAGATTTTTAGATGGGAAACGGGTAATTCTTGGAAAAACAAAACTTAGAATAATATTACATGTTATGATGAGAGAAGTGTTATTTAGATTTTAATCTTGTTTTCGGGTGGAAATTTCATTGGCACAGATACCACATAGATCATCACGTTTTAGACTTAATCATGAATTTAATTTGGGTCTATGAAGAACTCCTTGAGAAAGTTATTTCAAAAGAGTGTGTTGTGATTCTTGTCAGAAAAGACAACATTATTAAAAAGTTATGAAGCGATCTTCCAATGTGTCTCTAATAGTCGAAATATTACATATATATATATATATACACATTCGCTATCAAAGGCTCCTTCAAGGTCTAAGGACGTGGCTAGGATGTATCCTCAGTAAGTGATTAATAATGAAACTGTTTGCTGTGAAGGTGAACGGTGATAATACTTAGCTAAAGAGAAGCGACGGTTGATTATGTCTTCTATAACGTTGACAACACAGGAGGAGATTCATCAATATATGAAAATAGAAGGAAAACAGGTTTGTCCAGCTTGAGAATCATGGTTGTTTTCTAGATGAGCAACCATGGGGAATTTTATTTTATCGGGACGAGATGAAGTTCCATGCTGTCTTAGGGCAGATTCTAACTCTGAAGCAATGAGGTATAATATATTACGATCCACAGTAACTTCAGAGAGTTCAGAGGTTGATAGAGGTAAAATTATTTATTTTGAATTTCGTGCAAAGCTACTCGAGGGCTATCTGCGCTAGCCGTCCCTAATTTAGCAATGTAAGACGAGAGGGAAGGCAGCTAGTCATCACCACCCACCGCCAACTCTTGGGCTACTCTTTTACCAACGAATAATGGGATTGACTGTGACATTATAACGCCCCCACGGCTGAAATGGCGAGCATGTTTGGTGCGACCTGGATTCGAACCCGCGACCCTCGTATGAACGCCTTAACACACTTGGTCAGGCAGTAAAATTAAATATCAGTAAGGAGGTGTGTTAATAAATACGAAAATACAATTAAAAACCGTAAGTATGACAACGTTTAGAAACTGTACCAAGAATACGACATTGGAGATTACATTAAAGAAAGAAAGATTAAACTGGTGGAAAATACGATCTTCTTCCAAATCGTGTCGTAAATCTTGACAGAAAAGGTAACATTATTAAATAGTTATGAAGCGAATTTAAATGTATCCCTGATAGCCAACACATTATATATATGTGTGTGCGTCCAGAAGATATAGTTGTAATGAAGTTTCTTATCGAATTATGTATGAGTATGCTGTTCATGTTATTTATTCAAATTATCTGAGCTGAAAGGGAGCCATTATATTGTCTAAGTTTAGGGCATTGTCCTTCTCTGGTTGTACAGGTAATGTCTGTAGACCATGGCTTCACTCATGTTGACCTAGAATAGTCAATCATATGGTCGCGAGGTAAATGTGCTTTAAACAGAAACGTCTCACTTAATTTTTTCTAGTCCCTACTAAGCCTAACTTCATCTTAACTCGATATGAAAGCGACGTTCTGACGTAAGTAAACTGCAAATACAACCACCGAGTTGTTGTCTCTTGAATGTAATATCATAATTAGACAAATAGTACAGCATAGATAGTCCATTGCACACCTTTGTGCTTAATAATAAACAATACACAACAAACAAACAGCATATACTAGATGATTTATAGAAGGACATCAGGGAGTAGTGGTGTGATTTTGACATGACTGCCTTATGATGGTGATTATTGTAATGACTACTGTGCTTCATAGCTATTTTCAATACGTCCGATCGTGAACTATTGCGTGACTTGAGGTGGCGGTGTGAACTGTAAAGAACACGACGAGGCTCCAAGATCATTTTAATATAAAGTACCTAACCCCTGAATAAATCAAATCACAAAAGTGAAATCTGAAGAACGTTAAATGTGGTAAAAGTATGAAGATAAATGCAGTAAAAGTTGTAACTGTTTCACAGAAAATGAACGACTAATATTATTATTATAATATATATGCATATAACTGTCATGATAATGCAAATCGTACGTAGTTTATAGCATATTTGAGATCTGTATGCGTATCTGTGTAGTGATAGACACCCACCATTAACATTCATTAATGCTAGAGTGATCTGTTTTGAATTAATTCTCAAAAATGATTATATAATTAATTGTAATATTATTATGTGTTACATAATATTATGTAAATAACAGACAACAAACCAATTTTTTAGAATCCATTTGAGTGCACTGTGTGCATAAATGTGAGATATTTATGAGCTGGACAGGGCCCATTTTATTATTTTAAACATTTAACTTGGCGAAAGATGTAGTTAGATCCTTATCAATCTAACATCATGTGACTTATTGTAGGTACGTTGCATTCACCACTCTTTGTAACAATAAGTCGCTTATTTGTGGCTGAGACATAGGCAGATAATTCAAAAGATGTATAACCGGTACTTCATTCATTGCAAGGATATGACATAGGATATGTCACTCACCCGTAAGTATAGCATGGTTAGATCGCTAACGTATAGGTTTACCATGTTTTGTTTTGATTTGATTTGAATTTCACGCAAAGCTACACAAGGGCTATCTGCGCTAACCGTCCCTAATTTAGCAGTGTAAGACTAGATGGAAGGCACGTAGTCATCACCACCCACCGCCAACTCTTGGGATACTCTTTTATCAACGAATAGTGGGATTGACCATAACATTGTAACGCCCCCACGGCTGAAAGGGCGAGCATATTTGGTGTGACGGGGATTCAAACCTGGGACCCTAATATTACGAGTCGAGCGCCTTAAACACTTGGCCATTCTAGGTGTATCTAATTATACACTGTTATTTTTCTGAAACTGATAAAGAGAGTGTATATCCATTTTATTGGGCACTTGAAATGTTCTAAGTGGGAAATTGATTGAGGCTTAAAACTTGGACTTTCCATTCTAAAGTGTGAGACCCAGCATGGCCAGGTGGTTAGAATGCTTGACTCACAATCTGAAGGTTGCAGCTTTGAATCTCTGTCCCATTAAATATGCTTATCCTCTCAGCTGTGTGAAGTGTTATAAGGTGATGGCCAATTACATGATTGATTGATAAAATATAGCCCAAGAGTTGATGGTGGATGATGATGACTAGCTGCCTTCCTTCTAGTCTTTCACTGCTAAATTAAAGACAGCTAGCACAGATAGCCCTTGTTTAGCTTTGTACAAAATTCAAAACAAACAAGCAAATCTGAAGTGTAACCCACTAGCCAACAAGCAATGCCTATCCTAGTAGAATGTTGTAAATGCAGGGCTTGTATATATGCATATTATAACATCTAGTATTAATTGTAGAATATTGTAGAGAAAGTTTTAAATTATACTAGTATCTGCATATATGTGTTAAACATAAGGTCAGATGTAAAGGAAGTCAAGGGCCTATTTTAGATCTAATGGTACTTGTAAGATGTATGAGCAAGGCTTAGATGTACTGCATGTTCTAAGAAATGTTATTAAACATTGAATATTGTATAGAAAGTTTTATAATGTAATGGTAATAGAGGATGTAGTGTTACATATAGTGTTATATGTAAAGCTAGTAAAGGGTATAATTTTGACTTAACATTGTTTTACATGTTGGTTTTGGAAATACAGCACTTCTCTAGATACATAAGAGTAGTAAATTTTGTTAGACAGTGAATTTTAGATTATATTCATTAAATAGGCAAAATAAAGTTGCATTAAAAATTTCTGGCAGAAGTTTGTGAATATTTCTGTATTGGCATTATTTACTGAGCATGTTATAAATTATGAAAGTATTTGATATTTATCAATAAACCATATGTATTGAAAGTTACTAAAGGTATAAATTTTGTATTGTTATGTTAAGGGTAAATTACAGTACACAGACCTTGAACAATACATTTTATGGAGATAAGACTGATACTGTATTAATATTGCAAGGAATAAGTGCTTTACAAATTAAACCATGTTACTTCATTGTGACATGGCTTACATTTATAATTCAATCATGAATAATGTTAGAGAAAAGAAAGAATATTTTGTCCTTTTTCTCTTTGCTTCATGCAGTTTTTTTTTCCCTATGATGAATTAATTATTTTAAGATCATTAAACAGTACCATGATTGGTTGTATTTTATTGAAGTTTCAGTGACATTCCCATTTTTGGAAAAGATGTTTGCACTAAATATGCAACTTCATTGACAGAGGGCACAATGACTAGATAATTGAACAGTGTGTGTTGATTTGGTAGTGTTTAATGTAATACTAACCCCACCTACTGGACATTAAGACCACAAACGTAATTTGTGTTTACAGACTTTGATGTTATTGATATAAAGCATTCTCCTTTTTTTTTTTTAAATAAACGTTTGAATCTCTTACTTTTATTGTGAAATACAAAATATAAGAATTTTTTATTCATCACTTTTATATTACTTGAAATTTAAATATGGTGTTACAAAACGGTTGACATACTTTTACTTTGGCTCAAAATGATCTAATACATAACAGTTAGTTTCAAGTTATTGCAAGTAATATTTGATAACCCAAAATGTTGTAATTTACAAAAATTATTAGTTTTATTTATATTGGACTCTCATTTTCGATGTACCAGTTACAAATTAATATTACCAACTCTGTAGTTTAAAAACTTTTGTGATTTGTCAGCAAGTGTACAGAGTACCTGTATAGTCTGTTGATTATATAAGACATATGTTACTGATGTTCAAAGCATACAACAAAGAGATTTCTAGCTTTTCAATCTTAAAAATCTTGATAATTTGAAATGTTGTTAAGTGTTATGACAGGTTTGTGTGTCACATCGCACTACTGCTATGTCAATCAGTTTTGTAATCATGTGCCACTTATCAGAGTAATATACACTTTTCAGCTGCTGTCACCACTCATCCATCCATTCTCTTTTATTTGGTTTATTGTTGATACATCATAAAAATTTTTTGAAGAAAATATTCTATGGAATTAGCTTGTACAAACTGTTTAGTGATTATAACTTCTCAACATTATCAAAAACTTGTACTGAGAAAACAGATATCAACAAAAACTTACAAGTTAAGGTTTTAGGAAAAACTTAAATTCAGTGAGTATTGTGAAGGTTTTTTATTATATATACTATATGTTTTTTTAGGATGACTGAAAGTATGTTGTTAAGATAGATATGACATGTATATTAGGTTAAATAACACAGTTTTTGAGCTTTGATATTTGATAGGCTTCTACACTATACTGTTTGACATGAAAAGTTTGGATTACAGATCATTGGTCGAGGAATCCTTTTTGTTTTATTTGCATCCTATTTTTTTTCTGTTTTCACTAAAGAGGGTAAACAAAGTACTGTTGGTATGAAGTTCTTATTTTTATATATAATTACTTTATGTTACTAATTAGTGTTCATAGTAAATGGAAACTACATGTTTATGTTTATGAAAAACCTGCACACACACACTTTAAATGCTTCCACATTTTTGACATGCCATAATGAAGTAACAGAGTACATTTTTTGAAATTCAAGTTCCTGGGAGCCATGCTTTAATAAGCCTGCTATCTGTATCTGTTTCTCAAGTAATTTAAGATGATCTTCAGAGACTTTTTTTTTTTCAAATGTGAATAACAGTGGTTTCACCAGGTTTATGTTTAATCTTCCATTTAAAGTATTTGAAATTTAGGGCAGTTAGGGCATTTTGCATACATGTAGCAGAAAAAGATTAGGATTTTTACTGAGACTTCAAAGTAAAGTATTGTTGACAAGCTTAAAATGTGTTGTTTACTTGTGTGAGAATAAAGAGTAGCAATCACATAGTCGAAGGTGAAACTCTTTACAGTGAAACAGTGAAGGGTATAGTATATATATATAAAACAAGGAACCGAGTCAATTCTGTGGATTGTTTTTGAAATGTTATTTCACTGTTTGTGTAAATGTGGATGTTATTTTTATTGCATGCCACATTCTGGAATCTTTGTAGATGTTTGTATCAGTTTTTTTTTGTAGTAAAGATATACGTAATATGAATGAAAAGAAAGATTAGCAGCAGCAGAAGTACAATTATTCTGGTAATATAATACTCAACTTCATTGAATGTTTACCATAAATAACATTATTCTGCAAAAACAAAGTGTCAGAGTGCTCTTTCTAAAACATATATAAAGATTTGTATATGATGTTAACTAATAGTTTGTTTTGTTTACATATGTTTTACATAAAGTACCATTCTTGGTTTAATATGTATGAGAGTTAATGGATTTGTGTTCATGGGACCAGTTTTTATTTTTATTTTAATATGATCAAAGGTAGTGTGTCAACTGTTCAAATTACTAATAAATGGGTTTTATTTAATTGTAAATTTTAGGTTCCAGCCAGTGATATATCTGAGAGCATGAAAAGATGAGTCATTTTTCTTTTGCTCTGTATCAGTGCTAGTGTTAAAATCAACTTCAGAAGTTAATAATTAGATAAATAAGATAAAGCATTACCTTTTCTTTATGAGCAGAAATAACTACCTTTGCTGATTTCAAACACAAATGGAAGTAATTCCTTGAAGTTACAAAAAAAATTTTCATCAAACAATGTATTTGTTATTGGTTAGTGTGTCATTAAGTAACATGTTTTCAGTTGTTATCATATAGTGTTATTAAACTCAAACAAACAAACACATGAAAAATGTGTTTGAACAAAAACAAACTAAAGATCCTTGACTTGGTGTCACATTTATTTTTACTTCATGCAGTTCAATGTGCTATAAGAATTATTACTCTGTTTGTATCAGTTTTGTTTTTATGACTTTTTTGCCTTTTTCTTTTATACCTGTTGTTTTACTAATATAATTTCATACATTATTGTTTTTGAGAAGTAGGCATATTACAAAAATTATAAATTGATATTAAATTTGTGCTAATAAAATGGTACATTTATTACAGTTAAATAGTTTTGAAAACATTTTTGTATTGTGTTTTACCAGAAGAACATAAGTGTAATCTTGTATTTCAAAACTTTAAGTAACTTCAATAACAGTATGTAACAAAATTTTTACTTGTTTCTGAGCAGAAAGTGTTATTTTCCAATTCCTTATGCCTAAAGTAAATGGAAAAGATCTATTTTTTCTTCAAACTTTGCTTTTGTGACCTGGGAGCATATAACGAAAACATGATGGGAGACTATATTTGGGTGCTGATACGTGAAAGTGATTTACATTACAGTCGCAAATCTCGAAAAACTATTCACTTCTGAACATTTTTGTATACCTTTAGTATAAATACATGTAAATCTTGATTCATATGTTGTTTTATTCAGACCTTATGTGAATGAAAATGTGCAAATTTGTCCGTTTTTACATAGAAAATAGGTTAATTTATAAATTTCATTATCCAAGTCACAACAGCAAAGTTTGAAGGGAATAATGGTCATTTTCTGTACCTTTACAACATGAGTAATTAAGAAATAACACATACTATCTATGAACATAATTTGTGTACATTGTGTAATAGCCGTAGAAAGTACGAAATTTTAAGTAAACGTAAAAATTTAGCATTAAATTAAATTAAATTAAAATTGAAAGTTTAAATAAAACGAGAATATTTTATATTTAAAGTATTTGAATTTCATTAGATAACTTATTTAGAATACAGGCCCGTCATGGCCAGGTGGGTTAAGACATTCGACTCGTAATCTGAGGGTCGCGGGTTCGAATCCCCGTCACACAAAACATGCTCGCCCTTTCAGCCAATTCGTTGGTAAAAGAGTAGCCCAAGCCTTCCCTCTAGTCTAACACTGTTAAATTAGGGACGACTGGCACAGATAGCCCTCAAGTAACTTTTCGCGAAATTCAAACAAACAAACAGTATTTATAATACAAGAAAGTTTAAAGGGTTTATGCCCAAAAGAAAGAAAATAATTAATGTATTTCCAAATTTGAAACACTTTTTTCCTGTTTCCTTTGGTGTTTCGAGCATAATATAACAAACCTCAATATTGAATTTTATGATTGAAAGTTTGTACATTAAATGACATCAAACCCAAATTACGATATAGGTCCTACCCAAATTATTTGGCAAGTGTTCTACTTGTGATGACTATTGTTTTACTTCTACAGCTTGATTAAAGGATTTTTTATTCAGTTTTGTTTCGATCGATAACGAACTTCAGAAACTGAATGAACTACGACCTTTAAAAAGGTTTCAAAAGTGATAATCTTATAGATTCTTTGGATAAAGTGTTTATAAATACAAAAAAAAAGGTTTTATTTAGGAGTTTTAGATATCTCTGCTACGAGAAGAAATTGGTTTTATTGCTGCCTATGTTCTTTTAAACTATTCTTTTGTTTGCTTTCTATGAAAACTCAAAACTTGCTGTTTTTACACACTTTGTAACTTAACCTTTAATAATGTTATAACGCATACTGGCGATGTCGGTGTTATATTCCTAGAAAAAGATTTTCGGCACAAATATTTTAACATCAGCGTTGTAGAGAAGACAGGCCTAGACATGCTTAAATTCAGCAGTAATATTGTTATTACTAAAGCAGACAATGGTAACGGTCTGGTTATTTTTAGTTGAGAACACTGTATCATAAAAATATAATTTACAAGTATTTTAGTAATATAATAAATACTAAAATGTTATTATTTTTTGAACAAAATATCCAAGACTAATAATCTTTTCCCATATTAATAAGTAAATGAAAGTTGAATATTACAATTTGTTTCTTTTTTTACCATCTTAACAAAGTTTAACAATTTAACACAAACTAGTGGAGTACTGAAACTACCCAGAAGAGCAAACATTTACGTGCTACCATCTGTCGACATCGAAGTTTACAAAATATTTGAAGTCAATGAAGAGTAATGTAGGGTTAAAAAACTGTATTAAGTTTTTCAAACTATCGAAAGACCCTAGTACTTCAAGGAAAACAAACTAATTACAATATTGCTACAATTGAAGGAAACTTAATGCTTTGAATTATGATAATACACGTAAAAACATTAAACTAGGCAGTTACCACATATTTTATAGGATGTCTAAGGCTCACAAACGTGATTACCTCGTTGGATTTGTTTCCAACACAAGATGTTTGAGCAACAGTATATCTCAAATGTTTTGTTCGATTTCAACTAATAGTAGTTTTAGTCACTATATGTTGAAAGACAGCTTTGACTTTTGTAATAATGTTAGGAGCTTGAGATTTGATGATATGTATTAAGCCAGTCTATATATTGAACCTGTTCCTTAAATCAGACGATTGACCTTTGTATTAATCTCGATTTCAAATTCAAGAAATGTGTTAATGAGCTTATTGGACAATCTGTCAGACAACTAAAGCAATTTGCCACGAAACTGTTTTTGAGCTTACTGATGAATTTTGTAAACAAGTTAATGAATGAAGTCGTCATGGAATCTAGCTTTGTGCGAGAAATGTGGTTTCAAAAAACCATTTGGCTTAGGGATTGCCCTACTGGATTCAAATTGCTTACTACAATCGCTGTAATTAGGATATAATTGTAACACTAAAATTGAATTAATATAATTTATAAATTGTAGACGTGATATCGTTAAGTTAACCTGTAAACCATAACAATGCTCTTTTTAACCTTTTCTTTTTAACACTAGCAAGCTCAACAATATATATATATATATATATACACTCATTTTGGTAGTTTTGTTTCATTTTATTTCGAAGAAAACCTTATGAAATGTCTTGCATTTTCTGGTTATAAAATCACTAGCTTTTGTGAACTTTAACATTAAGAATTACTCAGACAAAAATGCGTTTTAAAGTTTTAATTTGCGTAAGCAGGAAAAGCATTTTCTCGCGAATGTTTTACAGTATATGAATAAATTCTATGGAAATAATCAGTTTTAAACTAAAATTATTACAAGCTTCTTAAAACTTATAAGTTAAAATGAAATATTTTCAATAGTTAATCATATTAATCATACGTTTTATTAATAGAATAAAAACCAGCTTCAATTTGAACAAGCTAAGCATTAATTCGTGATTTGCCAATTTGAAGTGAAAGACTGTAAAACATCAGTATCGATACTTAAAGAGTAAGAAACATTTGTTAACTTTTATTTAAAAAAAAGGCGGGTGGTGTTGAAAGTAAGGCAAATATTTCATTGAAGTTATTCCTTTTCATAGTAATATAAATTATTAATATACTTCCCAACTTTTCTAACAAGAAATTTTCACCTTGTTTTTCACTTCCAAATTGGATGCTCAGTCTAATAAATAAAGCAAAATTTTGATCTCATTTATATTTGGTCTTTCTCGAATAGGTATGTGATGTTATTTTTATAACAAATCAAACATTTCACTTGGTCAAATCTTTTTTTTATTATTATCATTTCAAGTAAATACTTGAAAAAAAAGTTTACAATTAACAGTTCTATCTTTTACCGAAATGAAAATATTGAAAGATTTTCAAAAACTTTTCTTCAGAAAATATTAGAACTTGTTACCAAGAAATCTCATCTTCTATGTAATAGCAATATAATTTCCCCTATTGAAACATTTACGGACCTACACTGCTAAATTCCAGAAGGATTCGATTCACTGCATTGAACACATGAGAAACTTACGAGGGCTGTTCAAAAAATACGCGAACTAACGTCATAAAACAAAATGTACTTTATTTAGAAGTTACAGGCCTGGGACCCCTTCAAAGTACTCTCCTCCTCAACGCACACACTTATCCCAACGGTGTTTCCACTTGTTGAAACAGTCCTGGTACGCTTCTTTTGTAATGTCCTCCAGCTCCTTCGTGCATTTGCCTTAATCTCGGAATCGTCTCAAATCTTCTTCCTTTCAAGGGTCTTTTGAGTTTGGGGAACAAGAAAAAATCGCAAGGAGCAAGGTCAGGTGAGTAGGGGTGGGTGGGGAAGAACAGTGATTGAGTGTTTGGCCAAAAACGCACGAGTTCTGAGGCACAAATTTCGCAGCAACGCGATGCATCTTCAATTTTTCGGTCAAAATCTCGTAACAAGATCCAACTGATATCCCACAGTCTTCAGCAAGCTCCCTGACAGTCAGACGTCGATTTGCCCGCACCAGGGTGTTGATGTCGTCGACGTGTGGATCGTCAGTTGACGTGGAAGGACGTCCAGGACGCTCATCCTCTTCTATGGACTGTCGACCATCCTTAAAACGTTCTTGCCACTTGAAACATGCCGTACGCTTCGTATCAACATCGCCGTAAGTCGTGTTAAGCATAGCAAAAGTTTCACTCGCAGATTTTCCAAGTTTAACACAAAATTTCACAGCAAGTCGTTGCTCCTTTAGGTCATTCATTCTGAAATCCGCCAAACGAAAGAATCGCACTTCACTTAAAACCACGTAGCTAATACACAAACGAAGATATCTGCAGTCGGGAAATGGCGTCGTAATCAGCTGATCTGTGCAAACCTAGCGACACCAAGCGAATTCTCCTGGAACCAACTAGAGCCGCGCAATTCAAACAGTCCGCGTATTTTTTGAACAGACCTCGTACATACTTCGCAAGCTCAAAACACATTAGTCCAACTTTCTAGAAATGATTACTTCATTTTAGAAACCATTATTTGAGTTCAACTTAATAATTGCATCTACCCCATGCAATAGTCAATATTTTGCGAAAGAAAGAAATGCAGTAATATAACGTATGGATATTAAAACACAGTGGGAACATTATTGATATTTTAGTTATGTGCTCTTCTCTAAACTATTACAACAGTGGAAGCAAATAAGTGTGAACTTTTTGAAACGGCAGGGAATTTCCAACTTCTTTCAGCATTATTATGCGTGTTGCTTTGTCTCATTTATATCCAATGAATTTTACTACATCCGACTGTCCAGAAAATGTTCAACTTATCAGTAACGTGAAGAATTTACCAGAAAGTTCATGTCACCTTGATATGTAGTGTATTGTAATAAATATGTATGTTCCTAGTAGAAGTATGACCTTGGTCAAACATTGTTACAGGAACTGTATACATATATGAAATACATGTGGTATGTTGCAAAATATCCGCCTTCATATGCATAATAAATAGTCTCCTGCTGGTACAGCGGTAAGTCTACAGATTTACAAAGCTAAAATCAGCGGCTCGATTTCCTCGGTGGACTCAGCTGATAGCCCAACGTGGCTTTGTTATAAGAAAACACACATAAATAAGTAACAAAATGAAAACGATATGTAGGTGAATGTGTCGACTCACCATACGCAGAAGGCTTAATAAAAATGTCGAAATGAACGAAGTTCTACTTTTCATCCAAGCAGTAGTGCTTTCTTCCTTGTTTTTCAGCAAATTGTAGAACAGAATTGAAACAAAACTGAAAATGTTATGTTACTGTTTCTGAATCAATAATATATTCCACCAGATTTAGATCTGATGTGTTTAAGTTAGTACAATTAACTCTTCGTGAATTATCACTTCCACACGTAAGTAAAGTATATTACTTAACTTTGACCCTTTAGGTCAACTTAAACTCAATTAAGTACCTGTCTGTGATTAACATTGACGCTCAGTTGCTCCTATCACCTGTTAGCATGCAGTTCACCTGTTTTGTTCAAGTTTGTACGGGAGTCAGAGGTACCGGTATGATCCTACATTTTAAATTTGAAAGCATATTGATGTGTTGAAAATTTGTACATACGAGTGCACTTGGTTGGAGGCTTTCTCAGCAGTAAGAATCGTGGCTCAGAGGTAGCTCAAACATTGATTTAAGTAATAAGGACCTGAACAGGGTTGTACGTATATTGGCAACTCAATATAATGTCGTTCGATTACTGAATATGTCTCAAAGTCAGGCATCCCGTGTTAGAAATCCCTGGCCAAACCAGGAGTAAGGAGAGAACACAACATGGTGGGTCTTCAGAAGAGTCAGAATCTCTCAAAGACCACTATTTCAAACCGAGTCACAAACGTATCAAATTTATGCTTCTGTTCCCGGTTTTCGGATGATGTGGCTATCTGGAAGATCTCCTACACTCCAATGGTAGTATTGTATGTTTGTTTTATTTTCGCGCAAAGCTACTCGAGAGCTATCTGCACTAGCCGTCCATAATTTAAGAGCTGTAAGACCAGAGGGAGGGCTGATAGTTATCACCACTCACCGCCAACTCTAAAACTACTTCTTTATCAACGAATAGTGGGATCGACCGTAACATTATAACATCCCCACGGCTGAAAGGGCGAGCATGTTTGATATTACAGGGATTCGAACTCGCGACCCTCAGATTACGAGTAGAGCGCCCTAACCATCTGGCCATGTCGAGCCCAATAATAGAAGCGAGAAATCTATAACCATAGTTAAATGAAGTGCAAAACTGATGTAGTAAATAAAAATCAATCTTATAACACAAAACATGTTCGTAAAATTATACCTTTACGGAACCCTTCTTCAGGTAACCACATCAGCTAAATCCTTGGATATAGACTATGATTCTGAACTAATTAGGATTAAGCGTATAAATGAAATTAGGAACAAAATCTGGAAAAGATCGAAATATGTTCGACGTCTGGCTGGTAACAACAGGAGAGCAACGACCAAAAACAGACTCAAAATATATATAAAACTTAAATACCTACATGGACCCAGTGATGGGAAATGCCTGCCCAGCACGATTAAATGTAACCAAATCATGCATAATCACGTTACAACAATACACTATTCAATAATCATTAAAACATACAAAGTTCATAGTTACACAAATACAACATTCTTATATAATTACGCAAATATTTCCATGTTGTTAAACAGACTCCATAATATATCAGTAGATTACATCAGCACAAACTGAATCATCACGAACGCTAAAAAACTTTATCATACATCATGATAATAGACCTAAGAACCTGTCAGCATTAAATCTAGTAAACTCCTTATATAATCTACTATCACCTACTATTGGACAAACCAGTAGCCATATATAGTTTTAGTATTATTTTAAAAAGGGCTTATTTATGTGAAAATATAAATAGCACTAAATATTTTCAAATGCTATTTATGGAACTGTTTATGTAAACAAAACATTATGTTGACAATGAACGAAAAAGAGAATTTCATGTCAGAAAACTTACGTTATATATTCATGCACAAGGCGTATGCGAATGAAGTATGCAATGACTGAATGATAGGTTTCTCTAGCTCTTATCTGATTGATTGTTTGGAATTAAGCATAAAGCTACACAATGGGCTATCCGTGCTCTGCCCACCTTGGGTTTCGAAACCTGTTTTCCTAGCTACCTGACCATATTGTACTGAATAATTAATGTGGACTTTATCCAACACTCAAAAATCAAATCAATAGTCAAGGAGGTAGGAAGAAGTCCAGATGTACCTAATTCTCCCAAGTCTCAACAACCAAATGAAACATGCTGAAAAGAATAACCAAAGGAGACATTGCGTTAAAATGTAACGGAGGCTAGAACTTATATACATGCAGTTTGCAAATGGTGCTAATATGAGGTGCAGAAGAGAATTAATCCACGTAATTTTGACGCGGATAAGGTGTCGGTTAATCCCACTATTCGTTGGTAAAAGAGTAGCCCAAGAGTTGGCGGTGAGTGGTGATGACTAGCTGCCTTCCCTCTAGTCTTACACTGCTAAATTAGTGACGGCTAACGCAGATAGCTCTCCATTTGCCTTACCCAGTGCTACTTTTGACAGCTGTCTTTTCTTTGGCTTTCCAGTATCTTCTTTTGTTCTTCAGCTGATGCCTAATTTTCTCTTTTTATGTGCGAGTAGAAACTGGAATACCAATTATTAATATAAACAGATATTTAGAAAACTAAAAGTCATCAGTATTGTACCTAGAGATATGTTGTTTCATTTTCCATTACATATCGTAACGTCCTTTTTGCTCTTTCGTTACACGTTATTTCTATTATCACTATTTTCCGTCTCTAGTTGTCAGCGATAAGTTTATCCACTTACAACGTTTAAATATGGGGTTTGATCTCACGCGGTCAACACAAAAGGCACCTCAATTTATCTTTGATCTAAAACAACCCTTCTATTAAACTATGTCAATATTTTATAAATATTAGTTGCACTACTGACATATTGCCACAGGAACCTATTGGCTTAGTCTGGCTCTATGTCCCAAGGTCATCAGTACGTCTTCAGATTTACAATGTCTAAAAAAGCCAGGGTTTGATTTACCTCGACAAATAGATCGCAGATAATCTACCGTGTAGCTTTGCAGTAAAACAAAAAGAACAGCTACAATCAGAGTAAAATTTTGGATTTATTAATTCCATCATCAAACAAACCACCACCCAACAACCGGATACATGTATACTTGTAAATATAGGTATGCTACGCCTACGTCACTAAGCGCTACTGTGCACTGTAAAGATTACATTAACAAAAACACTTATTATAACAAAATATAACGTGTATTATTTTCTATCATCAATGGGCTATCTGTGGTCTGTCAATTGAGTGGAATCGAACCTCGGATTTTACCATTATAAGATCGTGAGTTTATCAGTGACTCACCGGAGGAATGAGCTAATAATAAACTGGTATAGTCAGTTTTCTATACAATAATAGTCAACTGATAATAATACGATGTTTATTTCTCAATATGAACAAATTGTTTAATATTACAGTCCCTGATACTAAAAGTCAAAGATGTTGTTTTGAATTAAGAACAAAGCTACACCATGGGCTATCTATGCTCTGCCAAATTCTTTATTGTTGAGTATAGCTACCATTTTTATTCTATAAAGACTTAAGAATTATACTTGCCAATCTCAAGATGTTGATTGACCATAATTTTCATTAAGTGTTTGTGTTCGGACCCTTAAAGATACATTGAATTAAAATGTGAGCATTAAATTATTAGGTATCTCTTTTTAAATAATTATTTTGAACTTACTTTATTGGACTTATAGGGGGCGGGTTTAACAAAATAGTCATGGCTACAAAATCACGCATTCATTTTACTGTTTTCAGCTTTGTGTTTTTATATTTGGAAAATGTCTCATAGAAGTATCCATTCACCTGTTCGTTTACATTTAGAGTGTGTCAAATATTTCATTGTCGCAATTTAAAAAAAAAAGTTGACTGTTCTTTAAGTAATAAAAAGTTGATTTTAATTTTTCAGGATGTTGTGGTAAGTAGTGAAAAATTGTTTGTTTGTCTGTTTACGAATTTCGTGCAAAGCTACACGAGGACTATGTGCGCTGGCCGTCCCTAATTTAGTAGTGTAAGACTTGAGGGAAGGCATCGAGTCATCACCACCCACCGCCAACTCCCGGGATACTCTTTTACCAACGAATAGTGGAATTGACCGTTACTTAATAACAACCCCACGGATGAAAGGGTGAGCATGTTTGGTGGGACGGGGATTCGAACTCGCAACTCTCAGATTACGAGTCAAACGCCTGAACCCAACTGGCCATCCTGGGCCAATGTAAAAAACACATATTGGACGAATGATATTTTTGTTTTTACCAGTCACCTTAAACCTTTCTAACGCAAGGCAAACTAAGTATGTCATACATCACAAAAA
Source organism: Tachypleus tridentatus (assembly GCF_004210375.1). Classification (NCBI taxonomy): domain Eukaryota; kingdom Metazoa; phylum Arthropoda; class Merostomata; order Xiphosura; family Limulidae; genus Tachypleus; species Tachypleus tridentatus. The sequence goes on along the minus strand of NC_134825.1, from coordinate 40,388,092 downwards.
GAGATTTAAGACAGTACTTGGAGATATAGATTTCAGTTTCTATTAAACATAACCCAAACAGGTAATGTTTAACTGACAAATAAACAATAACAACGTAATTCATCCTCATATCTTATATATCCTATTTACTAACAGGAGGATAGAGTACTGTAGCCTGAATCTAATTTATTATTAGCATAGGAAACTAGAAAAATGAAAATTATAATAGTACATGCTTCAGTGGCTATGGTGGTATTATAATGGAACTGTACAGCATTTTTATATGATAATAAGCGTTAAGGTTTGAATGACTAAATCCTGACAAGTAAGTATTGTGAAGGTGTTGTTGGTGTTTCGTTGAGTGAAAATCCGGGTATTTTGCAACCACTCTTCCAACATTCTTTTTCTTTTCTATCTACATACTTATGTTGCAAATTAGTTCCACAGGATGTACACTCACGTATATAAACTGCTACCCTGAAGCTTGCTAGAGGATATAAGTTATTACTGGATGCTGAATCGCAATATTTGCTAGCATATTTTTTATCGGTAAGTTTGAAGTTTAAAACTCATATTTATAATACATTTATTTTAACTGTTTTAAAGTATTCTAGTACTATTGTTAGTTTTCTGTTCTAATAAGAGCAACTACGCCATTTCACAACTGACCACAGACGATGAATATCGTTTTGTTTAGAAGCACAGTTGTGTGAGATTGTGGAAACCTATCAACTATTGTTTGTAGCTTCTACTTCGTTCTGTGCAAGTTTGAATATAATACCCGTTGTATCCCAACCCTCTCCCGTATGGCTTCTTACTAGTTCTATTTCATTCTATACGAGTTTAAGTGAATCTTCCCTTTTTTGGTACTTGTATTTCGTTCTAAGTTAATTTAAGTGTTATACCCCTTGTAACCCCCTTTTTCGTTATATCTACTTCTATATCATTCTACGCAAATTTATATGTGATACTCTATGTAATCCCCTCCCCACTATAGGTTGTTTTTGTTTCTGTTTCATTTATGTAAGTTTCATTGTGATACCCAGGGTATCAGGCTCACTTCTCTGTGTAAGTTTCAGGATAGGCTATAACTACTTCTATTTGTTTGGTTCTGTGTAAGTTAAAGTGTGATATCCAGCGCACACCAGGATCCTTAACTACTAGGTATGGGTTATAGCTACTTATATTTATTTCTGTTTAAGTTTAATTATGATCTATAGCTTCTCTACCTCCTGAAATACTTTTACCGTTCATTCTTGTCATTTGTTTCTTTTAATTTTTTTTCTTGTCGTTTTATTGAAAGTAATTACACTTTCATTTCCTTAAATGCCAAAATTCACAAATTATTGGAAAACTTTTAAGCAGAAGCACGCATGGTTATAATATACTGTTCGATTTGTGCTCTTATTTGTTTTAATATAATTTTGCATTTATGTAATAAGTCGCTTAACTTCACAATAAATACAAAATGTATATGATTAAATATTAATCTGTTTCAACTGTGATTCAATTCACGAAGTTAAATATAATTTGTTCTCGCAAAATGTACTTGCTATAAAAGTATATCTTTATGGAGAAAGAACTGCAGAGAAATAAATCTGTTAATACAATATTACAGAATACATCACAACAAAATCATGTTAAAATGTAACAATTCATTCAGTGATTTATCAGAATATTGTATTTTCTACGGCTTGAGTTTCGTAAAAATGTATAAAAGTAGCTGAAGTTAACCATTAAAGAAACAAAAATTGTATAAAGTTTAATTATCCCATTAATTCGTTTTTCTGACTAAATTCCTAATAACCTCATTATTTGCTAATTGTATACTTTCCTTTGCAGAAAGTAATAATTGACTCATTTAGTTGATCAATTATTTGTGTGTTTAATTCAAATTCAAATGTGTTTAAAAAAAGAGGAAATATGTCCTATTTTAGTATGTTTTCTATTCTATTTCTAGAGCAAAAATCCTAAAACACAATAACCCGCATATGGTAGTCGAGCCAGCAGCTCTTGGTAATGGATGGGAACACTGACAAACATAGTGACACACATAATGAATAATATTTATAATAAGATAGCTGTGTGTACAAATAAAAACTCACTATCAATGTTTCCGTAAAATAGTTTGTTGGAAAATTTCAGCAGTGATTCACAACTTATGTGAGTGGAAAAAATGATACGCAAAATATTTTATCTATAAAAACATTATGTATAAATATATATATATAAATAAATACTGTCAAGTTACCTGTTAGGTAGTAAGGCAGCTTGTGAGCATTGTCTATTTTCTGAACAAACCTTGTTATTATTTCAAATGTAAAACCCTCGCATAGAACAATATTTCTGTATTCTAATAAAAGGTTTTAAGCCTTTTAATTTATTGTAAGTTTTATAGCACGACGAGCGTAAGGCTTAGTTTATAACTGGGCTTTTTAATGCAAAGTTACACAATGATATTTCTGAGCTCTGTCTATTGGATTTATGTCCCCAGTGACATAACGGTATGTCTGCAGACTCGCACTGCAAAAAAAACCAGGTTTCGATATCCCTGGTGGGCAAAGCATAGATAACCCTTCGTGTAGCTTTGTGCTTAATACCAAACAAACAAAAAATCGTGGTTTCTATTTTTCGAGGCCCGGCATGGCCAGGTGGTTAAGGCACTCCACTCGTAATCCGAGGGTCGTGGATTTGAATTCCTTTTACACCAAAAATGCTCGCCCTTTCAGCCGTGGGGGCGTTATAAAGTTACCATCAATCCCACTATTTGTTGGTAAAAGAGAAGCCGAAGAGTTTGCGGTGGGTGGTGATGACTAGCTGCCTTCCCTCTATTCTTACACTGCTAAATTAGGGATAGTTAGCGCAGATTGTCCTCGTGTAGTTTTGCACGAAATTCAAACCAAACCAAACCATTATATTTTGGCATTTTATATTTGCAAACGCACTCGTGACCAACTAGAATACGTACTGTAAAGTGTTATTAACCTGCCAATACAATTTTAATGTTGAAAGTGTCATATTTGTACATATATATTTATATATACATAGTGGCCCAAAAAATGTACCCACATTTCGAACGCTCATTTCACTATAGTCAATGAACCTATAAGCCAGCAAAACGTATTTATGAACGTTTTATATCACAGATTAACTGTACATACACAGCTACTTCATTTAAGATGTTCAAACGTAGCTCCACCAGCACTCGAATAATCATAATATCCACGTCAGAGTGCCTGACATGCTATTTCACAGCTTTCCACCTTGATTCGAGGGAAAGCAATTGTTACCTGTTCATTTGATTAGTCAATAGTTTTGTGTTTATTTTCAGATATTTTCGAATATTATCTGAGAAAAAATAATATAAAACTTTTAAAATCGACATAGACATGTTGTGCAACTTAAAAGATTGGCACATGTTTTGTATATATTACGTTCAGAATATTTATGATTCGTACATTGGTAGTTTATATTCTTGTACATGATTTTAACCGTCGTTCTCTACCAGTTTCTTGTGAATGATGAAGAAATAACATATTAACTTAGCATGATACCTTTCGCTTTATTTGTGCCACTTTAAATGTACGTATGCTAAGTTCACCTTATAAGGCCCAGCATGGCCAGGTGGTTAAGGCACTCGACTCGTAATCCGAGGATTGCGGGTCGGTCGCACCAAACATGCTCGCTCTTTCAGCCGTGGGGGCGTTATAATTTTCGGTCAGTCCCATTATTCGTTGGTAAAAGAGTAGCCCAAGAATTGGCGGTGGGTGGTGATGACTAACTGCCTTCCCTCTAGTCTTACACTGCTAAATTATGGACGGCTAGCGCAGATAGCTCTCGTGTAGCTTTGTGCAAAATTCAAAACAAACAAACAATCATCTTACAAACATCGCAGTACTTGTGTTGCCCAATTCCATAGTATCAGTTTTTTACGTGTAAAGATCTTAATTGCTAATTCTAAAGCCCCTCAGTGGTTCTGCGTACTTACAACGCTAAAAACCGGGTTTCGATACCCGTGGTGGGCAGAGTACAGAGAGCCCATTGAGTAGCTTTGTGTTTAATTTAAAATACAAAATACAAATACTAATTTTAAAAACTTGTGACTGAAAGCAAAGAATAATGCATAACGATATGCTTACCCCACTATGCCTGTTTTAATCATGTCTGCGAAGTCTTTCGCTTTATACAAGGGCTCTCCAGGCCAGCGGTCATATGACAGTCACACCAGTGTCTAGACTCTAGAGTTAGGTAGTAATGCAACACGCTTCGTAAGCTGTTTTGATGGCAGCATATAAAAGTACATAAATTTGGCTTTAGTAAAAAAAAAAGCCCGTATTTTTACTTTTGTTTTGCGGATCCGTCATAGACACACGACAAAGAATATATCTATTCTAATAGTAACTCTATCGAAAATTCAGTAAACATTATGAAGAAAGTAATTTATTTTAACAGTTGCGTTTTCTACATTTTGTCTAAGTACAAAGAGAAAGAAAATTTGACAGTTTTATCAAAAATATTAATATTCTTCAAACTTATTTTCATGTTATGTTTGTCTTTTGAGAATATAATTATCAACAGACAAACCTTTATTGAAACCAAGGTATTTTCACAATATTTAGTTTTTTATTTTATTATCTCTAGTTTTTTAAATATCTGTATTATGTACGCTTACGCAAGTTTATGTTAGGAAATTATTTGTCTATTTCATCAGTTGTTTCTCCATTCATCTCTTTGGTATAAACATGAATATTTCTATTTTACGGGATTCTTCTGCCGTATTCGTATAGTACCCTGCTGGTACAGTGGTAAGTAAGTCTACGATGAACTCAGCAGATAGCCTGATGTGGCTTTGCTCTAAGAAAACACGCATGCGTATAACATTTTTTGTGAATGGATGTAGATACGCTGTAAGTGTTCAATAATTCTATTATGAACGTCAGAAATGAAGTAAACTTTTATTGTTGCATTTTTTCCATACTTATCATACTTTTATATTTGTTTGAAGACAAAGTTATCACATCCAACCGAAAAATTAGATAAAATTGCACTAATTTATGAGATGTCTTTACAGATTTAACTGGAACCCAAAAAATGACAACATCTGTTTTGTGTGCTCTATTTATCGCTATGATTTTGACAAGTATGTTTGATAACACCGAAGAATTTTTATTTCAAAGTCTTTGCAATACTTGCTCTACCAGCACCGTGGGTTTTGGACAGATACGAAATATGATCTGCTGCATTCTAACAAATTCATGTTGCCAGTAAGTACAGTTATGTCTAGCCTGTATAACGTATATTCACCTAACAAAATGTTTCTTTTTTGTAAAATAATCTATGTGTTTGGATATAAAGTTTATTACAACATTATTATATAAATTGTGTTTCCATGGTGTTTTGGTTTTCGAATTTGATATATTGTTATAGTTAACTAGTGCATGTATATTAATAAAAAACAACATTAAGCGACTAATTGGCAATTTGCAATGAAAGCTACTATATGCCACGTCTTTCTCTTCACTAGAAAACCATTATAGGGTATACCGAGCTACTTACTAAGCTCCCCTAATAGTACAGTTCATGTTGTAGATATTATATATTGTTTTAATTTAGTCCTTTTATATGATTATGAATGGATTATTTTTTATGTTACTCTTCCCCCCCGCTAGTACAGCTGTATGTCTCCGGATTTACAACCATAAAATCAGGGGTTGGATTCCCCTCGGTGGACTCAGCAGATAGCTCGATGTGGCTTTGCTATAAGAAAACACACACACTATGTTACTAAGCGCACAGCTACACCACAGGCTATATTTGCTGTGGCCACCACAGGTATTGAAACACAGTTGTGAATCTTGAGATTTCTCACTGAGCCAGTTAGAAGTAAAAAAGGAAAACCCTAACAGAAAAGGGGATAAATACGACCATGAACTACATAGAAACATGGGCGGGGAAGTTTTATCTCTTCATTATAAACATGAAAGAAGGGAGCATTATACTTACATTACAATGTATAAATCTGCACATTTATATCATCCTGTTTCCCCTGGCAGAATGGAATGTTTACACCCACTGACAGGAATTTCCTTAGCCTTTCAATAGCACTGCCATAAATATATATATAAGACCGTAAACAATATATCCATATATTATAAACCTATTGTTACAATAAATCATAAATAATTGATATGATGGGCGTGCTTTTCCGTTTGTTAAAACATGTTTATTCTATTAATGTAATCTCTATCACAATTGTGACTTTCTAAGCCAGCTGGATGTAGTTTGATATTATGCCTTTGTGGCTACGATAGCATATAAAGTTGTTAGTTCTTGTCACTTTAAACCTTTTAACACGAAAGAGTTGAAAATAATACCCAATTTTTTTTATTTTTAAAGAAACAAAAGTGTTTATTTTTCTATAACTTTTGTATTCAATTTATGTCATTAGAATTAATGCGAATTTTCATGACAAGGTTCCTTCTGTGAGAAGTGTTAATTCTAGATACATCAATTATCGTCCATTGTAAATTTTTTTTGCTAAAATAATTTATTTTTAACATTAAGAATTACAACTAGCACGTAATACTTGTATTCAATCAACTGATGGCAAGTTACCATTATAACTAAATGACTTTTTTCTCACAATGTACAAATGTTAATGACACAGAATCAATTTACATCAATTAACAATCCGTTAGTACATCAGCGGGCCTGCTGATTTATAACTCTAAGAAAATGGTTTGGTATTTGTCGTTAGGCACAGCACTGATAACCCATTGTGTTACTTTGTGCTTAATAACAAACAAACAATCTGTTCTATTGCAACCATCAACTTTAAATAGTACTCTGTACAGCCAGATTCTAACAACTTAGTACCCATCTGGTGGCTCAAAGGTAAGTCTGAGAAACAATGATGCTGAAAATCAGGTTGCGATACCAGCAGTGGACAGAGCACACACAGTCCAATTTATAGCTATGCGATTAACAACAAAAGGCAACGACGTGTACCACATGTTAACGGTACTGAATTTAACTGATACAATTTTTCTACAATTAAAAAAAACACATGTAATTAGTCTGTTTTAAAAGAAATGTCAGAGATGTCTTCTTTAATAAGTGGTCCGGCATGGCCAAGTGTGTTAAGGCGTTCGACTCGTAATCCGAGGGTCGCGGGTTCGAATCCCGGTCGCACCAAACATGCTCGCCATTTCAGCCGTGGGGGCCTTATAATGTTTCGGTCAATCCCACTATTCGTTGGTAAAAGAGTAGCCCAAGATTGGCGGTGGGTGGTGATGACTAGCTGCCTTCCTTCTAGTCTTACGTTGCAAAATTAGGGACGGCGAGCGCAAATAGCTCTCGAGAAGCTTTGTGCAAAATTTAAGAACAAAAATCTTTAATAAGTTGAATTTTAACAAATTTTAAAGCCTCAATCTTTAATTTAAACATAAACTACCTTTATCGTTTACTAGCCAGCGTTCAACGCACAGCAAAAACACGGTATCCACCAGGGAATAACATAGAGGGTAGGTTTTGTTTTTGGAATTTCGCACAAAGCTGCTCGAGGGCTATCTGTGCTAGCCGTCCCTAATTTAGCAGTGTAAGACTAGAGGGAAGGCAGCTAGTCATCACCACCCACCGCCAACTCTTGGGCTACTCTTTTACTAACGAATAGTGGGATTGACCGTCACATTATAACGCACCCACGGCTGGGAGGGCGAGCATGTTTGGCGCGACTCGGGCGCGAACCCGCGACTTTCAGATTACGAAGCGCACGCCTTAACGCGCTAGGCCATGCCAGGCCACTAGAGGGAAGGAGTCAGATCCAAATAACGATCCCTCTCACTACGTCAATATTCGGGGGGCATACTAGGTTTCTTAACAGTAACTTGTATTAAAATATGCTATGTTTTAATTCTCGTGAATTGAAAATAACCATCTTCATGTAATTCAACTTGCATATTTAAAATCAAACATAGATAATATTATATGTTTATATAAATTAACCAAATTCGTATTCAACTATTTACTTCTAGGCAAAATACCCAAACTACCTCTCCCGCCACTGGATGAGATTGGATTAAATTTCACCAGATGATGACGTCATAAAGGATAGGATATGCTTTTTCGTTTCAAGGAAATTAACAGCATTATTTTTAAAACTAATTTTGGTAATATGTACATGAACTTAACCAAAGGCGTTTAACATTTCAAATATATTAAACCAAAATATGATACAGAGTAAATATTTATCAGGCTTAACTTTTGCGTTTCTAAATAATAATTCATGCTCATGTGGAAGAATTTTGCTTTTCGCCAAGTTATAACTATAACTTAAATTTCATTATTTTGGTGAGGAAAAGCTACAGTTTCAAATTTTCCATAGAATAAAACACGAGGTGCACCTAATAACATAAAACTTTGACAAAATATTGATTTCTCTAACGATAAAAACACCTTAATGAAAGGTAAGCTCTTGTTTGTCAGAAATATTTATGTATTTTATATTTATTTATTTCATACATTTTTGTTTTTTGGTTAACTAGTTAATTATTATTTCATGGCTTTCATTAGTGTTAACTGCGTGACACTAATATAGCATATTCACATCTTTAATTCAGGTGTTAAGAAGATTTTTTTTCTGGATATAAAGTGATATTAAAATTAATTGAAATTACAAGAAAAAATGATAAAATGATGTGTTTTCTATGAAGTTCTATTTTTTTCCTCCATTGTTTAACTTTATTTACAGTAATTTTTTGTACCCGTGCACTTATCGTTTAATTACTTTCTCTACTTAAATACAGTTTTATTTCCTTGTTTAATTTATATCTTAATTTTTATGTTCTGCTATAATCCTTCAGAAAAATAAGCCATTCAACTTCACAGAGTGTCTTATCTCTTCCATTCTACTAACAGTTCACTAGACCTGTCATTCTGCATACTAGGCCCTAAGCTACAGAGATCAGATAACTTTGTGTACTGTATATCATTGAGATTGCCACAATTGCACGAGAAATATTTTTAACACTGCTTTACCATTGATTTAGGAATTGAGTTATAAGCAAATATTTGGATAAACATGTTTTCTAGCTTTCAGCTACAACTTGTGCGTATAAGCAGATGTATTTTGTTTGAAAATAAATAAATAATATTATTAAGTTGGGTCTTATGCAAATTGATACCTGGAAAGCCACGGCTTAAGAATGTTCCACGCGTATTTTCAGCTATTGGTAATTAGTGTATTCTAAGAATATATTCTTATATGTAACAAATGCATCAGGTAGTTATTAAAAAAGTATAAATTTTACGCTAACTAATCAATTTTTATTTCATAGTGTTGTTTATACTATTTCATATTGTGTAATAATTATGAGAAATGTTTTTAATTTTATTTCGATTATTTTATTGTTCATTTGGTGGTTTCATTACTTTTCACAAATGTTTATTGAATATATCACTCCTAATTTTATGTTTATTTGCTTGTAACTTGTGTATAATTTTAAATATATTTGGTGATTTAACAATATATGTTTGTTTGTTTGTTTTGGAATTTCGCACAAAGCTACTCGAGGGCTATCTGTGCTAGCCGTCCCTAATTTAGCAGTGGGAAGGCAGACAAGGAAGGAAGACTAGAGGGAAGGCAGCTAGTCATCACCACCCACCGCCAACTCTTGGGTTACTCTTTTACCAACGAAAAGTGGGATTGACCGTCACATTATACACCCCCACGGCTGGGAGGGCGAGCATGTTTAGCGCGACGCGGGCGCGAACCCGCGACCCTCGGATTACGAGTCGCGCGCCTTACGCGCTTGGCCATGCCGGGCCAACAATATATGAAATGTTGTTATTTTGTTTTCTTTTTCGCCTTGAAAGCAGTGCCTCTAAGATTACGAAACTGGTTTGTAAATTGAAATTATTGCATAGTTACTACATAAGAAGTCTTCTGTTTTGTCAGTGATAGCTTTATGGACTTACAACACTGAAATCCCAAACTCGATTAGCTGCAGTGGACATGGTAGATACTTAATAGTGGCTTTATAATTACAAACACAAAAATACAAATATAGAAGAACTGGACCTTACTTTTATATGTTAGTTTTGCTGAGGTGCATGACGCCACACAATGCGCTATCCGTGTTGTAACCATCATGGGTATCGAAACCCAATTTTAAGTGTAATAAACACTTACTACTGAGCCATTAGGGACACACACATACATATATGTACGAGCCAAATATTTCAATAAAAATATAAAGCTTAAAAAAATTAGTAAATTATAGAATTTTTGTTTTATTTTTAGCTATGACAGTCAAAAATCAAGAAAAACTAGCCCATTACGATATTTTGTGTTAGATATGATATTATATTTTAAAGTTACGTAACTGGAATACAGACTTTCTAACCTTTACATTATGTTAAGTGTTATCATGTTATATTTGTTCTTTTGCTTTTCCTTTTTTTTCTACCTCCCCCTAGTGATATATGTCTGCGGACTTATAGGGCAGAGCACAGATAGCTCATTGTGCAGCTCTATGTTCAACTACAAACTAACCTTTCGTTTTGTTTACCAGAATGCAGATTCTCTGTAGTATAGGTTTCTCAACAGTTTCAAACCCAGGGTCATACTCACTATCTTCCTAAACTATCGCGGATCACTAAAATGTAAGCACAAATAATGATAATAATAACAAAACGTTTGTTTTCGTGAAATCCCACGAACCGGCAAGGTGGTTAATAAACGTAGTTGTGGTATATCATTTCCATAAAAAAATATCGTTCTGATGCAATATTGTTTGCTTCCAGTTGTAAAGTTTGAGTTATTTTATACCATTTCACAATTAAGTACCGAAAGGTTTGGTTTGTTTTGTTTTTAATTTCGCGCAAAGCTACACAAGGGCTATCTGCGCTAACCGTCGCTAATTTAGCAGTGTAAGACCAGAGAGAAGGCAGCTAGTCATCACCACTAACCGCCAACTCTTGAGCTACTCTTTTACCAACGAATAGTGAGATTGACCGTAATATTATAACGCTCCCACGGCTGAAAGATCGAGCATGTTTGGTGTGATGAGGATTTGACCACTGTTTCTAAGGGAGGCGTATGTGCGAAAACCTCAAAAACGTGTAAGGTGGTAGTCTTCACATACTATAGCTGGAAAACTTAGAGCGTCAGGAATAACTAAACTGTTTTGGTTTCTCCCAGTTTCTCATATCTGGTAAATATTTTTCTACATATCGGTATTCAGGTGTCAATATTTCAAAACTGCAGGTATTTCTTCCTGTGATTTGACTTCTCATAATAAACAGTGTGATTTTTCTTCAAGAATAGTTACGAGTGTGATATCTCGTAAATGATCGGCAAAGCTAATAACTGAAGGTTCTTTGGCTTAGCTGTATCCTAAGAAGTTGTTGCGACAGAGACCAGACAAAGATTTTTAGTAAGCACAAATATTTAATGAAAATCTTTGCTGACTACATACATATAAATAATACACAGTAATACTACATATTTTAAACATTAGAACAGGTAGTCAGTTGTGTGTGTACCTAACAAGAACTAAAGAAATTTGTTTTTGTTCAATTTCACTCAAAGATAATTAGAGACTAACAGTGATAGCTATTCCTAATTGTAATGTGTTAGTCTAAAGAAATGTCAGTTAGGCAATACTACCTACTGCTGACTATTGGGTTTTTCTTTACTAACAAACAGAGGGATTGATTGTCATTTTATAATACTCACATATGAATGAAATGAAGACCAGTTGGATGATAGGATACGATCCTACAACCAACAGATTGCTTTAACCACCAGGATATGCCAGCCTTTGAGTTGAAAAAGATTTCAATTAAAAATAAAGAGCTCTTGTCACTGTGTGTAAGCCTCCACTTGTGCGTTAAACTAGTTAACATAAACAAAAACAGTTCCAAGAAAATTATCCCACTTAAGTTAAGATTCAGTAATGAAAAAAAAATCGCTAAACGTGCAATAATTTCAAAACACGCGCCATTCTTAACGTGAAGTAAAGTGTTGTAGTACTAGATTATACCGTGTGTTGTCCACTTCTTCAGTTAAAAAATAAACATTTTTGAAATTATGTTGTTTTTCACCTTTCTCTGGACGGAACACAGTGGTATTCAACCTTGTTGTTAATTTTCACATTCTTCAAACTAGATTAAGTGAGCATTATGAAGTTTATTTGCCCAATTATTTTCCAGGAATAATTATATTATTTGTAGTTAATGAGCTAGTAAATCAGTTGATAGTTATGAATAATCTTGCTCTGATCCTCAGCACTGGTCAGCTAATCTCACAAGCAATGATAACTCTTTTCTTGTGTCAGGAACTTAAGAACTTATTGACATACTTAAGATACTTTTGGAGCCAAAGGCTGTGTAACTTATGTAGGTTTATACAGATTTTAACTATTTCTACAGTTTCCACTGACATTTATACATTTTTCTATTTTTTTAATTTTTTTTTTACAATTGCAGAGTTTACATAAACTACATGCTATTCAATTTCTCTTCGTTTTCCTTTCAAGATGTATCTGTCAGAAACTGAAGTTTTCTAGCATATTCCCTGTATATTTTTACTTTTATTGTTACTTTAAGTTAAGAGTTAATGCAACTTGTGGGCCTACTTCTCATTTAAAAGCGTTAATGTTCTTGTGCTATGCTTAAGCAAGCGAGATTTAAAGTATAGTTGTTGTGTTTGTTTACGTTAGTGTTTTAGTAGCATTTGTTCACGCTAAGTGTGAACAGGCTTAGAGTGTACCATTTGCTCTACTACTTAAGATTTAAAGTGTATATTTACACAAAAGGGGAGCGAGGGTATTGGCTTTGGATCCATATGTGTGTCCGAGCACGTATCTCGAGAAAATAACAAACCGATTTACGTGAAATATTTATAGGATGTCCTCATAGTATGACCCTCTAGATCCCGATTCTGGATCACTTAGAAACATTTTTATAATGGCAGTGTAGAGCATTTTATCAGTTTGTTGATAATAACCGTGTAAAAATAATCGGATTAGAATACTAAAATAGCGTATTTTAGTATGATACACTGCTGTTTATTCCTGTGCAATAACCCTAAGGCAACTTACTAATTTTATTAGACAATCAAACACCATATAGATTCTAATAGCTAACAGTAGAAATACCAGTTTTTGTATTGACACAGTTTCTCTGTCACGTCACATAAGCTAATTGTGACGGTTTCGTCAAACCCATACTATCCTCTATTTTATGTTGAATTTTAGTTTTTCTTCTCAAACTAGCAGAACATATTTTACATACAAATCTATAATTGTGGTTAAACTCAAGAAAATATTGTTTTCTAACCAAAATAATTTATTTACACACTTGTACTTCTAAAGTGAACATGAGATAAGTGACTCAGTACGTCAACTGCTATGAATGAATGTTGGTATTAGATCAATTTGGTAGCACATTAGAGTTTAAAGTAAATGTATTAAACCCTTTTCTTTATAATGGACTTTCAACTCAAGCTGTATCTACTCCCTGCTCATTACAAATAATCATTATTTTGTCCAATATGTAAATTTCACAACTCCCCTACGTATACCCCTACTCAAATAACTTTTATTTGCCCATTTGCATTCATGATAAACATTTACAGCAGTTTAGTTTGTTTCGTTTTTCAAACAAAGCTACATAAGCTCAGTACTCGAGTCGTAGCAGAACCCATTTCTACATTTATTGGTACCTTTATAGAAATAAATAAACGTATAATACGTTCGAATTTGACTATATGCATATGGAAACGTATCAGAAAATATCTCATTGTTATGGGATGTTGATATAGTAAACATACGCTGTCTAGGTATGAAAGGAGTGAACATCAGGTGTTTTTGTCAATTTACTGAGTCAGAAATGCGATTCAATTTACATTTCTTTTAAGCTCAATAAACACTGAAAGGAGGAAATGAAAAACCAAAAATACATACATAAATACACGAACTAATACACATCATCGGTGAGACAAACGGTAAATTTGTGCTATATATATGTATTCTTTCCCTTTTTTGCGATCTGTTACACCTGATTGATTGGGTTATTATTATTTACGCTCTTTTAGCAGACTACGTGGTGTGGTCAGATAACTGTTGTTATTATAGTAAAATTAGTCAATAGTTTTAAACATTTGTTTTCAGTTAACTTAGAACTTTAACTTTCTATTTATTTCACTGATGATGACAAGTGTGGTATTTCATAAATGACCAGCAGAGCAGAAAATTTAATCTCGCTAATAATCGGACGTTCTTTGGTTTGGATTTTCCAACCTGTTTCTTTGTGTCAGGAGCTTCACAACTTATTGACATATTCTGTCTGGGTAACATTTTCATGAAAGTGATTCAGTTTACATTTATTTTAGGCTCAATAAACGTTGGATGTGGAGGGAGCAAATATATAAAAAATATCCCAATAACCGAAAGGGTGAGCATGTTTATAGAAGGGATTCAAACCTGCAACCCGCAGATTACAAGATAAGAGCTTTAATCACCAGTTTATGTTGGGCCTTGACTAGAAGAAAGTTTTAAAATTAAAATAAAGAGCTATTTGCCATATACACGTGAGGTAAAATGTTGTAGTACTGGATGCAGTGTATTTTGTATAACTCGTTTATTAACAAGTTAAATTTTCCAAATTATGTTTTTTTAAATAGTTTCCTTTATTTGTATGTTTGTCATCACGATTTTTGGAAAACGGCTGAATGGATTTGGACTAAAGTTGATATACATTCGGACTATGACCCAACTTAGAAGGGATTAGTTTTTGGATGGTTAAAATCATAACAACGTTACAAAAATACTAAATCTCTATCTTTTAACATGGACACCAATTTTTAACATTATTTTTTGCCCTTCAACTCAGCAAGAAACATAAGATACAAACAACAAACAGAGACAGGATTTCGATTAAACTTGGTGGACATACGTAAAATATTAGTTGTCATTGCCCTGCTAAAAATGTTCTGTATCCAACGACGATATTACGGACACACTATCTTATTTTTTGAGAGTCAAATATGATTAACGCTGCTTGGCCGAGATATACGTTTTACTGAGTGCCCCTCTAGTTGAAATTGTTATTTAAATGATATAGTGCGTTGAAAACTGCGTTCTAACACCTTTTTTTTGTTGTTGACTCTAACAATAGCGCTGCATAAAATGCTATTTGTCCATAACCACACTATCGACTGTATGTTGTAGTGTCACTGGGCTGCTGGAGATTCAGTATACCTTAAAATGTAATACATGTGTACGTGTACACATATTTGGAAATACAGAAATTTAAATCTTATATGAGGGAAAATGAAGAAATGCATTTATACACACACATGATTTACAAGCATAACTTATTAGAAAAAATAAATGTCGAAAGCTTCTTTTGTGTGTATGTCAAAGTAACGGGGTTTATCTGGAAAATGTGAAGTTTGTGGACACCTAAAATCTGTATTTAGTCGAGAAATCAAACTTCTAAAATTATCTGAAAATATAAAATTTGAATTTCGCTCAAAGCTAATAGAACGTTTCCTGAGATAGCCGTCCCTGATATAGAAGTAATAGTCTGAAGGGAGGGAAGCCAATCAAGACAACCACTCGGTTTACTCTAATCTAGTAGTGGGATTAAATGAAACTTTATAACGCCCCCACGGCTGGATCAGCAGCATGCATGGTAATAAGATGCGAACCAACGACATGAGGTTTAAAATATAGTATAGCAAGATAAGTGGTAAAAAGGTAATACTGTCATGTTACAGACCTTTTATAACAGCATGATATTATTATGGTAATAACTAAGCTCTAATGTTTTCCACTAGTGCATGTAATTGTAAATGATGGTTTTGATGAAATAATAGAATGAATCTAATAAATTATTCCACAAGTTTATTTAGAGGAGGAATGACTATTTCTTTGTAAAAGGACTTTTCTCATTCAAATGTAAACTACAATCCTAACCCTCGCAGAAGGCCGTTTTCTTAACCTGTTCCACGCCCTCGTTACTTGATCCTTACAAACGTAGTGTGAAAAGACTGTAGTGTATGTTTATGAAGCAATAATATTTTACAAGTAAAGGTACACTAGATTGTAATCGTTCAAAAAACAAAAGTGTGAAGTATATGTTTTTTGCGCATGTTTATATGAGTAACTTGAATGTTTAGGGTTTTTAATAATTGGTTTACAAATATGTTTGGCCTGTGTAGTTACTATAAATTTTAACGTACTCCTTTAGTTTTATATTATATGTATTGACTAGGTTGTAAAATACATTGTTTGTGGTGTGCAAGATGGAGTGATGTTTGTATTGAAAGGGATGTGTATCAATATCACTTCCCTTTTGTTGTATTGTATTGGCATGGCCAGGTGGGTTAAGGTGTTCGACTTGTAATCTGAGGGTTATGGGTTCGAATCCTGGTCGCACAAAACATGCTTGCTCTTTCAGCCGTGGGGGCGTTATAATGTGACAGTCAATCCCACTATTCGTTGGCAAAAGAGTAGCCCAAGAGTTGGCGGTGGGTGGTTATGACTAGCTGCCTTTCCTCTAGTCTTACACTGCTAAATTAGGGATGGCTAGCGCAGATAGCCCTCGAGTAGCTTTGCGGGCAATTCAAAACCAAATATTGATAAAGAAAAAATTAGCTGTTTAGCTCAGAGAATTTTATAATGTTACGTTGATATATTTGGCAATAAATAGAATGTTTCACTTTTCTTTGTGTATGGTAAGTTTATGTTATGTCATTACTACTGAAAAATCTTCATACATTTCTCCTAACAAACAAGAAAGTTACACAACTTTTTACATTCCAAATAGTATAAACAGCAAGAAAAAAAATTCCGACTAGAACTTGATTTAAAACTATTGGTCATCTGACAATTAATTAGGATTCACGAGAACAGTATTTTTTAATTGTAATATTACTGGTTAACGTATTTGCAGTTGTCTTGACCAATATCTATAAAATAAAAAGAAACTCACTGGTATAAGTTATGACCTAACTTAGACTTTGGTCTCTCTATTTCGCGATTCACCATATTATTAAAACCAGTAGCCTGTAATGATTCTCTAGGTCAATGCCTTACTGTCCTCGTGCATTGGAAATTATTAATACAGTAGTATTAAGGGAAATTTTAACATTTGATTTCTGAAAGTGAAAAGCATGAAAAAGTATATCTCTTAAACTGTTAATCTAGAAAGAAAAGTCCAAATGCCTCGTTTCAAGAATAAATTACAGGAAATACTATTTATTTTGTTTTCATTTCATAACAGGCCCGGCATGACCAGGTGATTAAGGCACTCGATTCCTAATTAGATGATCGTGGGTTCAAATCTCCGTCACACCAAACGTGTTCGTCCTTTCAGCTGTGGAAGCGTTATAATGGGATGGTCAGTCCCTTTTATGCGTTGGTAAAAGAGTAGCCCAAAAACTGGCTGTGGGTGGTGATGACTACCTGCTTTCCCTTTACGTGTTGAATTAGGGACAGCTAGCGCAGATAGTCCGCGTGTAGCTTTGTGAGATACTAAAAAAAAATTCAATTCATAACATGCCATTTCGATATCAATATCTCTCAGCCAGTCTTCATTTGTGAGTAATGCTCAATCTGAGAGAAAAAGAAACATTTTTATCATATCAGTATTATACACATGCAATATTTATTGATCTATGTCGAATAAATTGATATGAATTTAACTGAATATCTCCTCTTTGACACCCACCCCGTAGACGGCGTAGAGAAATGACAAGGGTCAAAAAGCGTTCACTTCCATAGCAGCCTTCCCTTGTGCTCAGTGACTGACAAGGAATGGTGACATTCAGTTGAAAAAATCCTAGTGAACATTTAGCGATGCTGAGTGGTCCAATGTGTTAGATGCACCTATTGCATCAAAAACCAAAGTTTCCCAACAGTGCATTGTATTCGGTCTCTTTTGCTTTAAAAACAAATCCAATGCAGTATTTATTATTGAAGTAACACATAGAATAACAAAAGACGGTTGTAAATGGCTAACTAGACAATCACAACGTGCATAAACTTTGATTCAAAGGATTGTATTGACTGCAAACTCCATATTTATTCAATCACTATTTTTAGAAAAATTACTGTTGAATTAAGTTTATAAAACATAAACTTTGCGTTATAATTCAGGTATAGCATTTAAATAATAAAAGTGAAAATTTGTTTGGCTTCTTGAATATACTTTTGTGTATCTCGAATCAATAGTGAGCATCAACAGAGTAATATTTACATTATTCAATAAGCTACAAATGTATTTTCTTATTTACACGATTTCTTTAACTTCATATACAGGGAAAAACAAAAGTTGAATGCTGTACGTTAAATTATTTTAACTGTTCTATCAGTAGTTATATTTTTTATCTAAAATGTCAGAAACCTAGAAATAACAGATATTTAGCATCTGAAAAATTTAAACTGTTATAAGTTGCAAGATAACATGGCTCATTTCTGGTTGATATAAATCTCGGAATACCTGGGATTGACAAAATAGCTTTTGTATGTTACATAATAGTTTAGTACGTGGGTGAAGTTTGTCAAAGACAACTTGAAACAGGTGTGTATAATATATACACCTCTACAAGTGGTTGTGTACATGATGTAGATCAGATTCAAGAATTTCTATTATCTTTTATTTGAAAAGTTTTAAAAATGAAAAGTAACCACATTTGTTGCTGTGGTTTTGGGAAGTAGATGGGATATCTGGATTTCTTAAAATAGCTCACACACGATATTCATACCTCGTCAAATGTCCTCCACAAACTCAGTAGAAATATATCATAAGCAGAATGAGCAACAATAAGCCAGTTTTCAATATGGATTACTCAAATATCCTGTGATAATTGACACATTACTTCATTAAATTTATGACATTAGTTGAAGCTATCAAAACCTGATGTTTTGTATTTCATGTTTGGTATTCTCCATTCTTTTTTTATTATCACTGTTGACAATCGGTGTTTGTAATTAAGCACAAAGCTACACAAAGGACTATCTGTGCTATGCCCAACATGGGTATTGAAGCAAGGTTTTTTGCATTGCAAGTCTGCAGAAACACTGCTGTGCCACTGTTGACAGTATTGGTTAGAATGTCTTTCATGTTTAGTTTGACTTTTCTTTATTATTATTATTATAATAATACATTTATTCTAGAAATTCTTTTGCATTGTTAGCTCAGTATATAGATTTAGGAATAATCAAAAAGTTCCTAAGTAGGCTGAACTTCACAAAATATTACTTGGTGATGACGAGAAAAATCCACTTGTAGAGAAAAATATATGTAAAAACGGATGGTATGGATAGAGAAAGCACTATGTAGAAGAGCGAACAACATTTCGACCTTCTTCGGTCATCGTCAGGTTCGAGCAAAGGTCAGAATGTTGTTCGCTCCTCTACACAATGCTTTCTCTACCTATACCAGTCGATTTTACATAAAATATTACTTGGTTTAGGGTCAAAAGAGAAAACAATTAATTTGGTTAATATGAAACTTTATTATTTACTGATTCTTCTCTAGTACAACAAAAATTTAGTTTTTACAGTTTTATTTTGTAAATATATAAATATGAAAGAGTAATGTTTAATTACACAACAATCATGAAGTAATTTATCAATTTCATACTGTACAGAAAAAGCTAAAGAATTGAAATATAAAACACACACACGTTTAATTAATATCGGATTGAAATATCACCATTTGTATAAAAGCTTGCATGATATGTCAACATGAATTAATATATCACTTCACATGAGCTGCTTCAGTCACCGACACAATTTTATTTATATAACATTCATAAATGGATTTACAAACATACTGAACAGTATTTAGGTTGTGTTGAAGTTTGAGAGATTTGCAGTGTTTTTATAGAACATTCATTTACTATAAAGAACCAGATTTTTCATTGGAAAGGAAAAATATTATTAAAAGAAAATATTGTAAGAAATCAGATTATTAGAATAATGATACATGATTTTCCGTCTTGACATATCAGGAACAAACTTATTTCATTTTACTGTATAATCACAATGATGAGCAACTACTAATTTGTCCTTGCTGTTTGATTGTATATACTTTTGTTGTCTACATTATAGATACTATTAATAGCTTATACAGTACTATATTAAACAAAATATCATCATAATAATTATATATCTGAAATGTTTTCTGTTGAAACATTAAATTTTCATACCAAAATACATTACTTGAAGGCACTGAAACAGTTGTAATAAGTTGTTTACCTAAAATTACACATTCTGTAGCAGATGACAAATATGCATTATGTATGTATATAAACATGTTTTATAATTTTACACTCACATCCATTTATTATCACATTGACCATTTTGTAATAATATTCTGTAATAAGGCATTGTCGAATGAAGTCAATTTAACATTTTCCTTAGCACCTTTCTTACCTATTGCATTCCATTGATTTGATTATTTAACATACCGTATCTCAAAATGCAATAAAGTTCTTAATTAATACCATATATAAAAAGTAATTATAAAATACTAGAAGTTTATAGAAACTACACTTTCTTCTTGTTTCATAGATTTACCTGAGACACACAAAAGGATGTTTTATTTTGCCACCTAAAACATTAAAAGTGAGAAAATCTTTATTTAAAACTTGAACATTATTTATAAAAAAATTTAAAGATTCAAAATGAATATACAAATGATTAAAATTCTTTCACCTAAGTATAAAATACTCATTTTGTTAATAAATATTATTTGAAATAAACTTTCTGTTAGAGAACACCATCATAGTAGGACAGCAAGTTTACAGTTTGGTATCAAATATTAAAATCATAATTTAACAATAATTACTGTTTTATGTTTTGTACACAAACAAAATGTAATTTTAAAATAATTTACAGTCGTAATTTAATAGCTTTATGAGAATGATCCTAAAACAATAATATTAATTCCCATTAAAACCTAAATAATGTAATAACAACATAAGAAGCTAGCTAAACTGACATACCTCCTAAGATGATACATGATGATTAACAGCTGTTAATTTTTAAAACAGACCCTGTACTTTTTGACACACAATTATAAGACTAAAAATATATCTAAGCTGCACAAGATAGTGTTAAAACCCTTAAAAGTAAACAAACAATTTCTGTCCCTGTAGATGAATTTTTCAGCTGGAATTTTTGTATTTCGTAAACAAGTTGTAAAGAACTCGCAGGGTAGATTTTAAGTCCAAGTTCACAATATCTAAAAGAAGACAATGTTTTAAAGATTAGTTTCACACGAAAAATTAAAAAAGACATCAAAGATGACAGATAAATATGTAAAAATATTTTTCACTATTTTTTTTAAACACAAGAAAATATCTATAATATCAAGTCATTATTACTTCTATATATGCAAAACTGTGTTATTCTAATACTTTAGTGCTTTTACCACTGCTTGTGCCATCTGCAGATACAGCTGAATCAAAGAATGACAAACCAATGAGTTTCTCCAGCAAATTTAACTGATCTCAGATCTAATTACAGTCATGGTTGTTGAGGATTCCCTCTTCATTTTAGCATATATTACCTAATTATTTTTCAAATAATCATCAAGTTATATGTCTACAAGCTTGTGCTTATATCAGTCAAAAAGATTAATAGAAATAACGTTAAAATGTAAAAAAATATTTACCTCAAGAACAGTGAATGTCAAACTATTTCTGTGCATCATTTTATAATTACAAAAACATTTTGGATTAAAAAAATTTTGCCTACAAATTAAAAAAAAAAAATTACCTTCAGGTCGAGCTTTTGGCTTGGCTAAACCAGCATCCATCATTAACTCGAAAGCAAAAGCAACATTATGTACTTTCTGATCAAAATCAGTTGGTGTCATGTTAAAAGAATAGAGTGGAACAAAGTATTCCTCTAACAGTCCCATTAGGAGAGTCAGGTATACCCCATCATGGAACTACAAAGATAATAAATTTACATATATGATATGATTTACCAATCTTTATCAGGAGAGCTACAAAGACCTCATTATAGAACTACAAACACAGAAAGCTACTCTTGAATATACAATGCATCTTATAATTGTTAAATAACAAACCCAAAGAGCACAACTTATAACAAAAAAACAGATTACTAATGTAACTGATAGACTTACAACAACAACATTTCACAGGTACAGGTATCAGAGAACAATAGTTAAGAAGGTAATAGTGTACGCATGAGTTCATATCTACATATATCATATACATGTAAACCCCCATACCTATAAAGGAACAAATATAAGCATTCTGGCAGATGCAAAAAAATAAGGTGTAAATGTGAACCAAAAATTTCCACAAGGGGTTTAACATGTAGTAAATACAATATGTTTAAAACAAAACTGAAGCATAACAGAGTTGATAAATGACTGCTTTATAACACAGATTCAATATTAAGCAACACAAATAGAACTTACTTGGCTGTCTAAATCTGTAACATCCAAGTTTATTCTGTTCAGGTGTTTGTTGACAAAAGTTACCAGTGACTAGAGTTTTAGAAAGAGGAGGCATTATTAATATATGATTCTTGAAATTCCATTGTCAAAATGTAAATCTTACAGTCATAGAATCACACTTAAGTTCCTTGCAATTATTGACTTGTGCAATATATACAACTGTCTTAATATTCATTAAAAAAAAGTTAAGAAAATATATATTCTAAACATTTTTAACAATGTGAAAAGATAACAGCCTATGTTTTATATATATTTAACAGAGACCATGGAAAGAGAAGAAATGACTATAATTAAATGATTTAAACTTAGTGGTGTTAGCTGTGGTGTGATGATGTTTACACACAAACAAATTCTGCAGAAGTATAACTTGATTGTTGGTTTGAGAGAAAAACAACTTATTGTTGTACTAGTTCACTCTACATTAACAGTTCTATGACAAATAGATAGAATTAACCTCCTTAAACTAATTGTCTAAATAACCAAAATCCCAACACAATAAAAAAGAGATACACTGTTGAAACCATTAATATTTGTTAAAAACATGCATTAACTTCTTACACTTCAAGAAACAGGCATTTCCATTAATAATTTTACAGTCTTTCCAAACTGGCTGTGGCATTTTCTTTCTTAAGGAGTTATTAATGTATACAAATGTTTACTGGGCCTAACAGGTTTGATGAAAATCATGTTTGGATATAGATGTTTTCATCATATTTCTATTAATCAGTCCTTCATGTATTTCAAAACAAAGTTGTGTAAATACATAAGTAACAATGGTTGGTTTGAGTTGGGAAAATCTTTTTATGTAGAGGAGCAAACAACGTTTTTGACCTTCTTCAGTCATCGTCAGGTTCACAAACCTATTTTAACCTTTGTTCGCTCCTCTACATAAAAAATTTTTCCAACCCAAACCAGCTGTTTTTACATATATATTTTTCTCTACAAGTGGGTCTTCTTGTCATCATTGATTGTGTAAATACAATATTTCAGGTCTATACTGAGTATTCTACAAGTTATTGTTCTGCAGTTCTCAGATTTTTCATCTGGACTTGATCAAGCTGGTTCCTTTACATTTATAAATACAATAAAGAACAACTTGTGATGTATGTTATTTTTGTCATTCTCATTATTATAAATATCAAAGTTTTATATATTACTGTTCACAACATGATGAATGACTGCAAGGTAGCTTAAAGGGACCCCAAAATTACAGATCTTTTAATTTCTTCCAAGATCTATCTAGGCAATAGAAACTGTATATCTAACAATATACTACAAAATACAGATAGTGTTAACAAGGTGATTACAAGGCTATAGTTATTATTCACATATTTTGTAGTTTACTAACCCAGTAAATAATTTTTGGAAAGGATTTTATTATAGGTTTCCTAATACTAAACCAAAACTTATGAGACATCCACTAACTCTGCTATAACTCAAACTTTTAAAAACAAAGTTACCTTTTTCACTACTTGCAACTTGTCAGGGGCATGATCAAAAAGTGTGTCAAATGCATCTCGCTCTGTTGAAAAAAAAAGTCTGAATTACATATCATGGTGTAGGAATTTCATTAATTAAAAAAAATGAATAAAAACCCTATAACGTGATTGCTTTTGAAAGGTCCATCTTTCAAAAGCACTTGAGCTGTAGGGTTTATATTAATTTGTATCAAAACTTCTTGAATCTTCATGTTTTTCTAGCACCACAAATTTATTTAAACAATATACTTATGTTTATATTAGAACCAAAAATTTAAAGTTTACCTTAGTTTGAACTAAAGCCTATATATTAATTCTGACATTGAGAACAGTGCATGTTGATAAATAACATATACGCTAGTTAATATAGAATTACTAAATAGTAGTATGCTTGAATGCAATATTCTTACTGAAAACAATCTGATCAAGACTTCTATGTGATGAAAAAAATTAAAATATACTTACCAACCCTCATTCCAAGATCACTGTAACAAACAAGAGATTTCACATTTAGAAATATTATACAGATCTTCATAAAGCAGACACTATTCTGTAATAAACAGCTAATTCTAAAATTACAGTTGACGTTATTAAGATTAAATAAATTGTGATTAATAGAATACTTATTATCTCTTGTTTACTGTTCTATCTAAATAGCCTTATTTTATTTATAAAATAAATTGGAGTATGACCAAAGGTATTATTTTGCATATAGAAACAAGTTATTTTTGTTTTTTATTAGCACAATTTACCAAAATATTGTCTAAAGTACATGTTATAATAGTTCTATTACACACAAGTCATTACAGCTAATGACTATTCATTCCTACCCACTTGTACAAGCAAGCAGATAAAATATTTCAGTGTTATAATGATTTATGTTTCTGTCACATATGAGGACCACCATAAAAGCTACTATTAGTTTATTCTAAATGTTACGACAGTCACAATCCTAAATATAATATTGGCATATTCTGACTGTATTATTTCAAACTTAGCCAACTAGTTTAAATCTGGTCTGCTGAAAATTTAACAAATAAATTCAACAACTGCACAAAAAAATAGTTTCTTTACTTGCTTGATTAAAAAAAAAGAAAAAACTATATAATATATCTAAATAACAAACTGTACAACATACAAAGCATACATTATTTAGTAATAATATAGAGAATGGTATATGCCAAGAAGGATGGAACACATTAGTAAGATTGCAGCAGTACAAGGTAAGTACTAACAAATATGTTATATGCTAATCAAACTATAAAGATGCATGACATATTATCCCTCTAGATACAGATCCGTCAAGTGTGCACGTCGCTAGACCTTTTACTTAAGCTACTTGTATTGTAAATGTATATCAATAAATCTTACATCAAAATGTAGTTTATAATCAAAGTTACACAAGTTTTAATTTACAATTGGTATGCATAGTTTTATAATAACACAGTAATTGCAAGGTTGGTTAAAATGAAAAACCCTTATATAAAGGATTAAACAAGAAGACAACAAAAACACAAGAGTCTTTTAACCAAATATTCTTTACAGTTTGTTTTTTTATTAGTTACTACATATATTTAAAATCCAAGAAATAGCAAAAACAATTTGAGCTAACAACAAAAATTCTTGTAACTTAAATGTTACCAAAAACGTATATTTTGGCTTTGGCTAGATTGCCAAAATAAATTTGACTACATAGAATGTAATTAAAATAAATTACAAGACTTTCTGTCAATAAACAAACATTATCTTAAATGTCATATTACCATATACTAGAAATTAGGTGAAAAAAGTAGAAATTTGCAAACTAAAGTCTTGCATCTTAAAAAGTCATTAAAATAGAGGAATAATTAAAAACTGTGATTCTTTAAACATAAAATAAACTTAGCCAATAAGGAACGAATACAGAATGAAATGAAAAATATCAAATATTAATACTAGAATTTCTTGGTTTTCAGTTGTAGAAAAATACTAAGTTGTATCATTCATACTTACTCATATGTAGAAGTTAATTCTTCTTGCACTGTTCGTGTGTGGAGCTTTCCTTCTCTCTTCTATGATAAGAAAATAACATCATTTAGGTATTCTTTGATAGATTGTTTAGGCAGAGTATTCATGATGAAAGTTTGTAGAATGGATGGCAACTGCCTGTTGTGGAGACACAAGTGTAGAGGACGACATGTTCTAAGTCTTCCACCTTTCATCTTCAAATCTTGAAGACAAAAGGCTGAAGACTTTCAAAATGTAGTGCTCTACACTTGTGTCTCCCCAACAGGCAGTTGCCATCCATTCTACAAACTTTCATCCACATCATTTAGTTTTACACCAAATTTTTGTACTAGTTCCACTTTTAAATTATTCTTATAAAAACAGGGGAATAGTGGCTTGTTTGAGTTATAAAAAATTTTACATATCACAGCTTAATAATGACAGTCAATTTTATACATCAGGCCACCAATACTTTAATGTAAAATAAATTTATAAACCAATATTGTCAGTTGTTATATTGGAAAACTGATTTACTAGAATTTAACTGGTAACACACTTGCTCGCAAAGTAAAAAATACATAATGTAACATCATTTATAAGTTTCTCTAATTACTTCACTGTTTACAAAAAAATATATCAAAGAAAAAATTACCAAACAAATGTATAACAACTAATTTAATATGTTACATTGTTTCAAGGGATGGGTCATAACTTCCAATGTCTTATGTTAAGGAAATTGGTGTCTAGAGGACCATACACAGCTTTTAATACTTTTGAGATAGAACTATTAAGCTGTAAAACAATTATATAAAATTTTTTACACATGGAAACAATTTCCTTTTTTAAATCCTTGTCATTCAAGTTCTATAACAAGTATGTGTGTCATCCCACTGAACAACAACTTTTCCCAAGTTTTTGACCCATGGCTGTTAATAAATTTTTTTATTTTCAAACAGTATCTTCATATTTTAACTGACTTCTGAAAAGTGGTTCACTGCACTATCTTAGTTGAATCTGGCACTTACATCAATTCTATATTAGTATAAGGTATGAAAAGTGTATTAAAAACTAGTGTGTTTTTAAAATTAACTAGACACAAAAGTAAATGTGAATTTGTGCACCCAAAGGTAATAAAACACTGTGTGTATATATTTGTTAATGTTAAAACTGTGTTTAGTACCAAAATATATGAAGGGGTCTACAATAATTATTATGGTCCCATAATAGAGAGACTGTACCAATAACATGATAGAAAGAAAAAATACAGATGAAAAAATGTCAGACATTGAGTTTAACATATACTGAAAACAAACAGAAAAAAATATTGAAATAATAATGAATATATATTATGATTACCTGAACAACAACTACATTCACCATTACATTTTCAGGAAGCCTAACAGGAGCCCTGAAATGACGAGCCAAGGCAACAAGTAGATGAAGAATAGAAATCACATTCTTAGAATGGATACCTAATGAAGGAGTTAAAATTTGAAATGTTTCATTATTTCAACTTATAACTTTCTACACAAGCACAAAAATTTTATTTTATAGCTAAGAAAAAAAAAGTACACTTCCTTTAACAAAGAGGAAGAGCATAACTGTTAGCAAAATTAAAAGTTTGAAACAAGCTTAGTGTTATAAAGTTACATTTCTTAAACTATCTCTAGCTGTGATTAACCAACATTTAACGGTTACACATGAACAAGTAATCACAATTCTACCATGGTCTAGTCAATCACTAAACATCACCGAGCAGGTATGGAGTAGCTATGACCAATCCTTCACAGCAGTAGGATGATATAATGAATCCAAAGTTTCAGTTCTTCAAAGTCTTTTGGTTTGTTATGGCAAACTTTTGTTTTCAAAAAAGCCCAAGATATGAAAATTTAAATGGGTTAATAAATCAAGCAAATGAGCATGTCATTTGATAGGTCCTCCTCTACCAATCCAACATTATGGAAAAGTTTGGTTCAAAAATACTAACAATTCAAGCAAAGTGGGGTGGTACTCCATCCTGTTGGATGACAGCTCTTTGTAACAAGTCATGAGTTTCTCAGAGTTGTGAAATAAAGAATTTTTGGCATGTGTAGATATGAATTTCAAATAAAAGTTCACTTGTCACATACAAAAAAAACAAACCTACTTCTGGTATATTCATTTTAGAGACACTGTACAAGAAGAACCATTGACTGAAGTGCAATGTTAAAACTAATGTGGTTTAAATTTTGTACAAACCTACACAAGGGCTATCTGCACTAGCTATCTCTAATTTAGTAGTGTAATACTAGAGGGAAAGCAGGTAGTCATCACCACCCACCACCAACTCTTGGGCTACTCTTTTACCAATAAATACTAGGATTGACCATCATGTTATAATGCCCCCACAGCTGAAAGGGTGAGCATGTTTGGTGTGACAGGGATTCAAACCCATGATCCTCGGATTATGACTCAAGTGCCTTAATCATCTGGCCATACACACACACACACACACACATACATCCACACATTACATCCAAAAGACCTTGTTAAAAAGTCTGAAATTTATGTAGATCCATAATAATAATATTGCCCAAAAACTATACACCCCATTCCTTCACAGGAAAATGTTCTAGTCTTTAAATGTGAAACTATATAAATTAAAATATTATTATTGATTGTACAAAATCTACATGAAATACTCCCAGAAATAGATTTTGACTGTACCAGATTGATTGCATTTATATAGTTAGAGTAATGCTGTATTTATTGATTTTAAACCATTTCTTTTAAGATTGTGTTTTGAGCAGTTGATAACTGTTCAACAAATAACTTACTTTCAACATTCCACTTCACTTGGCTCCACCTATTGGGTGACAGAAGCTTATTAGCTGCATCAAGTATAGTCCTCAGTTTCTCCTTCTGACCCTCTTCTGATTGAGTTACTTCAACAACATCCAGTTTTTCTTCAGTTAATTTTTCTGTATTTAATTTATAAATAAACACCAGTAAAATCTTTGCCTTGAAATTTTGATATAGATCAACAAACAACTTAATGCTTGTTCGAGATCTGAAGCATTATAAGTTACATTAAGCAAAACACTTTATTTAAACCAACATATAAATAAGAATATATATCTTGAGTAAAATGAATCAGGAATACAAAATTTTATATTTTGCTAACAGCTTGTAAACTGTTAATGAAGAAATAATATACTGTCTTTCTAAAGCAAATAATGGCATATCAATATGTGAACACAAAATTGTACCATAATTCCACCTGAAATGGCACACCTGATTTGGGAAATTAGTCTAAAGCATCATCATAGCTCAAGGATATGAAATTTAAGAGTTTTCAAAATGTTCATATCTACTTTCGTACAGAACATTTACCATGAATTCTACACTACTGCTGCATATTAGTGCATGGTCCTTTGAATGACTACAGTGAAAAGTATAAGCTATGCCTATTTTAAGTGGGATGCTGTGAAATACACAATACAGCATATTAGCAATATACTTTTAAATCTCATATGATTCTGAAATGTAACTGAAGTGAAGGTGTATTTTGAAGCCTAACAATGTACAGCATGTGTGTAATTTTAATACTTATACTGTAAAGTTCATATGTCCAGTAATAATGTTAAATGATTAAAAACAAGTGTAAGATAATATTTTTACTCACCAAGAAGCTTCTGAAGAATCTGGCCATCATATAAATCTTCTTCAATGTCTTTAACAATAATTCTTTGATTTGCCAATTCATCATTTATCCATTCGATCAAAACTTTGATCAGCTCCTTCAATTTTGGATTTTCATAAGAAGAAGGCTCTATCATAGAGCGTTCCTCATATTCATCTGAAATTTTTTAAAAATAATTGTAAGTTTAGCAAATTAAAAGACAACACACAGAACTTAAGATTACACATTTGAAAAGTGTGATGTATCTATAACAAATACACACATTGCTGGAAAATACTGATGTACAAAACTGTATGATCTTCTGAAATAAAGATATCAAGCATTAATCTTAGTTTCTTTCGATGTTAAGTATATAAATACAATTAAATAGTAAAGCTTTGTCAATATATTATCATTTCTTAACCCTATCACAACCTGACATTCCTAGGAATCACAAAAAATTGAGAAGTTTGACAATGAATCAAACATGTTATATTTACTTGATTTTCTTGTACATTTTCTTGAAGATGAGCTCCAAAAATCATGTGTCACTGGATTCAGTGTGACAAATCCTTATTGAAGTATACCTTGTAAAAAGAATTAGTAGGCATACACCCTCTATAGTAAAGTTACCTTTGCTTGTTTGTTTGTTAAGCACAAAATTACATGATGAATTATCTGTGATTGCCCAACTAGAGGTATTCAAATTTGATTTTTAGCTTTACAATTGTTCAGCCTTATTGCTGAGTCAACAGGGAAAAGAGGAGAAATTAGATATATTTCTAACAAGACAAAAATTATCTGAAGTTGAAGTCAATGCAAGTTAATGCAAAAATTTATTGGGGTAACTACATGAAAAATACTATTTAAATTTCTTATGCTTAAAAAATAACTAACTACAGACACTAAAGATAGTTAAAAATTGTTTCATTTTTGTTACTGTCCTTCAAATAGAATAATACAGATGTGTTAGTAGTTTTGCTTAGAATAAAAATAAGCTCTTTCTGTGAATACACACACTATATACTGTCAGAATTCTTTAGCTTTGTAACATCATTGATGACTGGTATGTAATTTAATTTTGAAATCTGGTACTCTTTGTATGTGATTTACTATTGATGCATACTGCACAACAAAACTGTTGATTGAGAGTCATTAGATAATGTTTGTTGGTGCAATTAATCTGCCTTCATTTCTAGACATATTGTAGCACGGAATTTACATGATGTACCCATACAATTTCTGATTGATGAATGCAAATTATTCTCTGTCTAAGGAATACAAATATATGATGTAATATCTGGACTAATTTTCAGTAGGATAAAAAGGTAATTTTTACATATTTATGCAATAATTGTTCACCAGTTTAATTTTATAAAACTTCAATTATAGATGTAACTACAAGACTCACTAACTACAAAACATATTTGAATTATGAAATATAAATGAATATTCAATGTTTTCTAAGAAAGGTACATCAAAAAATATTTATAATACTGAATTTAACTGAGAACTTAAATGAGTATCTTACAAGGTAAAGGTTTTATAATTGAATATACTGATCACTGAATGACATAAAAATTGTATGCTATGATCATTCTGAAATGTTAATTCATAGTTGTTACACCCCATGTACGTTTATTTTTGAATAATGATGAATTATTCATTATAGGTTGGATCACTTCCTGTCATAAATACTCAGTATCAAAGAATTAAGTTTGTTCTAACTTTAAAAATTATCTGTTGTTAATTTGTTTAAAATTCATAATAGTTTATTCACAGAATTATTTAATGTTATTTACTGATGCATATTAATATTCATAATAGAGCTTTGGAAATAATCAAAATATGCTGCTTAAATCAAATGAAAAACCTTATAAAAGTATTCCTGTCAATAAAGTCTGTTTGCATTTTAAGAAGGGCAGAACAAATGTAATTTAAAACCAACTTGTTTTGTTCTTATTAATTGTACTAAGAATATAAAACCCTGCATACTAAAAGATAGAAAATGATTTCAGCCAAATCATAAGAATCAAAAGCTCTATTAAGCAAGAAAGTATGAAGAAATGGTATAATAAGATTAATAATTTTTGTAAATTTATTATCTCCAATCCAATATAGATAATGTGAATATGAAAAAGCAACATTATTTAACCAGATCACCAAATGCTTTTCAAGAGATGTTGATTAAAGAAATCATGGCATTAGCACCCTACTGCATGAATTGTCATAAAACAAGCTATCTGTAATGATGTTTTCAGTTTTGTTTGTCATTTGATCTGTGTTTTAACTATTAAATAGAAGTTATACATACAAGTTTTCATTAACTACTGCAGAACTTCATATTTTCAATTCAGATTACTAATATAATTTAAGCTTAAAAGTAACAGACCTGTAGTTTCTGTAACTTCACAGAATGTAATACATACAGAATTATAGATAATTTTTATGATACATAAATACAGTTTCATTTTATTTTCAAAAAGTGTTTATTCTAATAATGGACAACTAAACAATTTTATTAATTTAAGTCTAACATTATCTATCTTTAATTCTTAACTTTAAAACATATACATTACATATTTGAAATGCAAAAAAGCCAGAATATTCAAAAGATTTTACTAAATTAGAAAATACAGACTTACCAAGAACATAATCCTGAGGTGGTAGCTCTGCTGAAGTGGGACTTGCAGATGAATCAATTGCATTTTTTCCTTCTTCTTCGAGCTCATTAACTGAAATAGTTTACTTTTCTTTAGAAAAATTGAAATTACTATATATACTGCTAAATCTGGCAAATTTTACTGTTACAGCAAAATAAGTTCATGATTATTAGCTTCTTCAAAATAATATTTCTCCATAGTGTTAATATATATAATTTTAATACATGTTCTGAAGAAAATAAACAGCCAAAAAAGAATGCTTCCTGCAACCTTCATGAACTGACACTGTTTACTTAAAAGAAAACAAAAAAATGTGGCCAACAGTATAAACTGTCATTCTCTTTAAGTAGCTGAATGCCTCATCATTTAATTAGTGATGCACATGAATATATTAACAAGACTCCCACTGTCCCTGTGTAGAGTCTGTGATTTTGCTAGATAGTAAATAAGGGCAGTAAAAACCTTATTAATTCATTCATGCATGCCACTAATTGGATTATGTAGCATTTGGCTACCTTAAAAGGGCCATACTTACTTCATGTAGCAAAGATGAACATTATCAATTACTAATACAGTTGACACTAACTGAATCAAGTGCATTTAAGAAAAGCAGTGTTAAAATCTGCTAATAAAATTTCCATGTTGTCTTCGATACAACATGAAATATTATGCAAATTATTATGTTGTTTACTCTCAACAAAACTCACGAATGACTCAACAAAGCTAATTTCTCACTCACTTTTTTCACATATTCACCAAATCTGAAAAATTTTATTATATAACCTTTTGTGAAACAAGATAAATACCATCAACTTTGTGTTTTCATTCCAAAAAAAGAGCAGAAATACAATCTACAAATTTAGTGAACTAAGATAATTCCTTTAAAAACAATGCTGAGAATAAGTTATTATTTCAAGGTGACTTTTAAACGACTTTTTACAACAGATACAAATACTGTAAACAACAGATATCAAATTGATACAGTTAATACATGTAATACTGTGATGTACTCAAACTGTCTTTAATATTAGGATTTGTTGATACAACAGCTACAGATGGATGACCAAATTAAACAGGAATCTATTTTGACTTTCTTTCCTGAATAATGCCTGCACAACAAACATGAGAAAAACAAATCCTTAACATATCAACTTAATTAACAGATAAATTCAATGTCCTGTTTCCCATTTATTCAATTCCAAAAATCACTTCAGTAAGACATCAATAAATTCATTTTCATAACCTACCAGCATTACTAATGAGGAATGAAATTCTCCTAAACTAGTATAAACACACACATTGATAAGGTAGATTAAACTGGACCTTCCTTGAAATTAAAATTCAAAATTAAACACTTTTTGGAATACAAATTTTATTATATCTGCTATTGTGCAACTATATAATCTGAAGTACTGAATAGTGACCAATGACACCTTTTCTTTACTTCACCTATTTAGTGTGTAGGTTTTCATCAGAGTCAATACAAAGCATGTTCACACAAACAGTATGTTTGAACCTATCACGAAATTGATATTTTACAAATCACTATATACAGTAGCTTTAATACACAGTATGTTTGAGTCAAATACGAGTCAAACTGTTCTGACTTAAATATTACGTCTTCTAAACGTTTAATACACTATTTCAAAATAGCTTTCTAATTCTACGTGATAAACAGAGCTTCGATAAGTAGGTCAGACAGCGATACAAGATGTGCTATACTATATCTTGTTCCAAATTAAACGTTATTTTGAATATCTGTATTATTCATACCAAATAAGAAATGAAGTATATTTAACAACGTCAGCCAATTTTTCAGAAACCTAAGATATTTTATCTTCATAATTATTACATGATTTAACATAAAAAATTATTGTACCAAACTAATCAAACTAAGTAAGTTAAGGTAATTATACTCATGCTAGTACTAGTATTACTTTGAATACAACTCATGAATACCTTCTTTAATTTTCTTTCTTCTACCGAGAGTTCCTAAATATTCGAAAAAAGATTCATCTTTTTTCTTCTGTGGCGTAGTCGGACGAGGAGATTTTGGTCTTGGAGACGCCATAGTAAAGCCCTAAACTATTAATGTTACTGGGGCAAGTTTTCTCTTTCCATATAAAGAGTTTAGCGGTGAGGCGTCGTCACCTCCCACGTTTGATTCTCACGCTGCACAACAAGGAAGCCATCGCGGTTCTATGAGGACATTCTAACGTAACTATGACGTCATAGTATTAGTTGTATTTTGTTGAAAATATTTACTTATAAATACAAGTAAATTCATAGGTATATCTATACATAAATAAACGTTGGAATATTTATAACACGCATTAGTGATTTTGACTTATGAATAACAAAATAACAATTAGTCCAATACTTACAATATCTAGTACAATACAATCAACAGGTGGCCTTTTCTTTAATTTGTAAATTTGGACAGAAGTAGGTTGGTTGTTTAAGATGTTCACGCCACAACTACACAAAGGTTATATGCGCTTAATGCATTCCCTGTGACAGGCTAGATGGAATTTGGCAGCTAGTCAACAACACCCACCGCCAAATTGCATACTACTGCAGTTGAATAACGAGATTTGATCGACAGTCTTCTAAAGTACCCACGTACCCAACAAATGGAACACGATTTTTTGGCAGTGGAGCGAGGGCGATGGACCTTTGGATTCATAGTCCGGCATTTTAAGAACTTGACCATTCCTTGTCCCTCAGTAATAAGTAAGGTAAATAGTACCTGATAATTCTAATCATCGTGCACTTATGATAAACTTATTTCAAACAATATTTACATACGTGTAAAAACGGCTCGTTTGGGTTGAGAATTAAAAAAAAAATCTCAACCCAAACGAACCGTTTTTACATATATATTTTTCTCTACAAATGTTTTCTCGACATCACTGATCAAACAAAATTTATGTTATTATATATAGTATACAATGCCTTATATCAGTGTTTTGTGTCAACACTAATTTTTTTGGCAAAATTACCAGTCATAGTGCCTTAAATATATTTTTGACAAAATGACAATAATGTGAAATAGCCACGGTTATCACTGTCCAAGAAAACATTATCTACAATTCAGGAATAGTATCCTTCAAAGGGAATAACATAATTATTAATGTTTTACATGTCTTATAATTTGTTTTACCTTTTAACCCCTTTTGATCTGTTTGAGACAATTCTTATGGGATTTAACATTTGTACGTTGGTGATGTTTTGGTATTCCATAAAGTAAAAATTGCTTATAAATTGCACATGTATTCGCAATATAACTGGGATGGGATTGCTTTAAGGGTATACCTTGTGATAGTACTCAATATATTTTGTTCACAAAGTATTTACTTTTAAACAACAACAAACCATTATTCTTCATTGCTAGAAAGCTTTATGCACT
Organism: Tachypleus tridentatus; assembly: GCF_004210375.1. Lineage (NCBI taxonomy): Eukaryota > Metazoa > Arthropoda > Merostomata > Xiphosura > Limulidae > Tachypleus > Tachypleus tridentatus. Next base: position 40,352,407 of record NC_134825.1, on the reverse strand, counting down.
ACATACACCTGTTATGTACAGGGTTCTCACCCCTAGAATAAAGACTTTTCTTAGTCTTCTGTGTCTCAGATGCCCGAGTCACAAACTATTGAAAGAGATAGTTGTTGAGTAAAAACAGACGAAGTAAGATTCTTAAGACGTTATTGATCATTTAAAAGTTTACCTTAAACATAAAGAGGTTTGTAATTTGAAACGTTGTGTTATTTATTCCAGCGAATACTAATAAGTTTAGTACTTGGCATTCGTGGAAGTAGAAGTAATTTTGGTTTAATGATCTAAAAATAAAACAATTGTGTGACCTGACCTTAAATAAAGAGTGTTGTATTTACAGCTGTTTAACTAGTTCTGTTTCCTTCTTTTTTCATGTTTGATGTTTTTATTTTGTAAAAAAACATGATAAGTTTCAGTATAAGATCCACAAACTTTCTAACGACGATTCTTACGACTCACCACATCCGATCCTTATCCTGTTTAAGATTACGTATGACGTTTATTTCCCGATTAGTTCCATGTGAAAATAGAACAAAATGACGCATTCGACACACAGTTTCTTAAGACTCATATTTTATTTGTATGCTTATCTGTATAACACCCAATGACTCAGTGGTAGGTCTGAGAACTTATAACGCTAAAATTCGGTTTTGTATATCTGTGATGGGTTCAAAACATATAACCTATTGTGAAGCTTTAAGCTTAACAGCAAACATAACTTACTTAAACAGTCATTCTTCCAAACTCAGTTTTATGTCATGATTCTTTTTATAAAGTTACCAGTACGTTTTTAATGTATAAAATAGCGAGAAAGTTTTATACATGTTTTTACGATTGAAAAATATATTATGTGCATTTTTACTGTACGCAAACATCACAACTTAAGCATAATAAGAAATACCAGATAGTTTTACAATTATTGAAGGACTGGCTTATTTATGCAGTATTTTTGATAATAATTGAATAACAGTTTAAAGGATTTGGCATCCGTTTTAAGTTTACAAACTTTAATTTCAAAACACGATTCGAACAAACATTTTTTTATTTGAGCATTAATAAATCTACGAGGAAAATCATTCATTAATAGACGATATTTCTTTTCTATTTTATTTAAATTTAAGTAGGTTTTCGCGTGTCCTGTCATTACCTATTGATGAAGAAAGCCGATATTTTCCGAAACTGCGGAAAGAGTTTTAATATTTTAAAAATAAAAATCACTGTACCTTGGTTTATAAACTATAGTATTTAACAAATAATTTTGTTATATTTTTATGATATGGTGGGGGAGATTTGCAAAGGTCCTGAAATATGTGAAAACATGTATCAACGAGCTGGAGATTAGTGAACATTTAACCAAAGATGGCTCGACGTGGCCAGGTAGTTAAGGCGTTCGATTCGTAATCTGAGGGTCGCGGGTTCAAATCCTCGTCATACCAAACATGATTGCCCTTTCACTCGTGGGGGCGTTATAATGTGACGGTCAATCCAACTATTCGTTGGTAAAAGAGTAGCCCAAGAGTTGGCTGTGGGTGGTGATGACAAGCTGCCTTCCCTCTAGTCTTACACTGCGCGAAATTCCAAAACAAACAATCAACCAAAGACTGAAATTCGTTGACAGCAAAATAAATTTGTTTTAATATAAAGGAAAGGTGAACTAATTCGAAATATATTGCAACAGTTCAAAATTGTTTTGTTTATAACATTCATCATATAGCAACTAAACTATTACAGTAACTTAAGTCTTGTATTGAAACGTTAAAAAAAACCCAACTAGGATGACGCCAGCATCAGAAAGTACTACATAAATGTTGGCTCTGTTCGTACACAACAATAATCTCAATTGATAGATATGAAATAATTGGATATCTGTGATGAACTCAAAACGCTACCTGTGGTCATTCCACGACGAGCGAATCTAATCACTGAATGGAGTGTCCAGAAGAAGATAAATTCACCTCCTTGTATACATTGTGCTGGGAGTTCTCTTTACATTATTAGTAACAGTTTGGTTTCTAAAGAAAATTTATATTCATTTACTTTGTACAAAACAAAGCACGTAAAATAGTTGTTGTTTTGGAATTTCGCACAAAGCTACTCGAGGGCTATCTGTGCTAGCCGTCCCTAATTTAGCAGTGTAAGACTAGAGGGAAGGCAGCTAGTCATCACCACCCACCACCAACTCTTGGGCTACTCTTTTACCAACGAATAGTGGGATTGACCGTCACATTATACGCCCCCACGGCTGGGAGGGCGAGCATCTTTAGCGCGACGCGGGCGCGAACCCGCGGATTACGAGTCGCACGCCTTACGCGCTTGGCCATGCCAGGTCTTACGTAAAATAGTACATTTTTTCTTTAGAGCTGTGTAATGATGTGATATTTAGGATACTGAATTTATGGTTTTATGTGATAAATCTCTATATAACTTAATATATAATGAGGTTTAGAGGTAGTGGTTCCTTAATAAATTAAGAAGTCATGGTAAATGATTAACCTGCTTTCACTAGCAACGAAAGAACACAACAAATAATATTGCTTAGAATATAAAATATTACTGCACTGTAAGTATATGAGATTCTCGTACTTATCACACTAAGTGAGAACTGATTTTATTCAAGAGAAAAGTGTTAAAGCTAAATGTCATTTGCTTCAACACTGGATGAGGTTTAGATTCAAATGTCGACTTTTGGTGTCATCAATGGACACCAGGTTGTAGAACTGATTCTTTACACTCTATATATTATTTTTCATAACAATTACGTCACTCAATTGGTTCTTGCACAAACATGACTTATTGTGGAACAGGCAGCATTCAGAAGTAGAGATACATAGACCTCGTGTCTCCAATGTTGTGCAAAAATTCCAGGAAGCTTTCCTGGCTTATCTTTCTTAGCATTCTAAGACATGTCATCGTGCTGTTTATCACGACGACCGATACTGGTCTTCTTGACTGTCTGTAAGAGGGTAAGAAGAGTTTAAAATTTTTATGAATATTTTGGTTTCGAAATAGCTTTTGTAGTTCATTCCATTAGTCTGCTTGACTCGATCATTTAGGTGTACTTGTGGATTACATTTTGTGAATCATTATATAATTTCTATTGTAAGCAACGATAGTTGCATTAAACAAAAAAACAGAAACGTGAAGATTGTAACGTGTATATCAAATATATTCTTGTCGTATGTGATCAATGATAATGATCGATGGTTTCATCACATAACTTTAGTTTTGTTACGAGACTTCTGGATTAGATCGTCTACCCAATAAGATGTTTCTCTTGTTCGACATTCCATCTGAAAATCCGAGTAATAACACAGCACTACGAACGTTTATTGCGAGTTTCAAATATAATTGTGACTTAGAAAGATCTATTTAATCGCTGTACTATGGAAGGTGTGAACGATTGGGAGCAATTTAAGGACCTTACAGTTATATCACATCAACTGAGAACTGTGTTTGGCTACTACAAAGCTGCATGTCACATATGCTGGTATCTTTGAATGGCTATTGCAAAGCTATCATGTCAAGTAAGCTGGAAACTATGAGTGATTACTACAAAGCCATAGGTTACATAAACTGGGAGCCTTGAATGGCTACTACAAAGCTACATGTTAGGTAAGCTAGAAGTCTTGAATGGCTACAACAAAGCTACATGTTAGGTAGGCTAGGAGTCTTGAATGGCTACTGTGCAATAGAAATTTAATCTCAGATTTTATATTTATGAGCCCTTAAATTTACTGACGCATCACCAAACGATGTACCGAAAAAAAAAAAGACAAAACAAAAACGTGTGTGATCTTTGCTACTCCACCTAGCGCTGAATAATGTAACTGAAGCTATCTTGCGTGTTTTTGTGCGTAAATTCAAACGTCTTAGTTCGGATGAAATACGTTCTCTAAATTAGCTATGTGTGCGCTTTAAATCAGTTTTCCTACTAGTTTTTTCTTTGATTGTAATGATCTTTGAGTTAAGTTAAATCTAACCTATATTTGTATGGCACATAGTAGCTGATGTTGGCACGAGAGATAAGAAGGGTGTCACGTGTGCCCTCTGGACAAGACGCCAGTCAATTGCAAGTTAAAGACTAGCGGCACTCTAATACTCAACAACTAGATAGACTGCGATGACGAGAAATCCCACTTGTAGAGAAAATTATTTATTTAAAAACGGCTGGTTTGAGTAGAGAAAGCTCTAGTAGAGGAGCAAACAATGTTTCGGCCGGGCTTCTTCGGTAATCGTCAGGTTCACAAAAAAAAATACTACCTGAAGATAACTGAAGAAGTCGAAACGTTGTTCGCTCCTCTACTCGTGCTTTGTCTACTCATACTAGCCGTTTTTAAATAAATAATAAATAGACTGGAATAATTGGGGTAAATTGACTTGGCCAAGGACACAACAACAGCTGTGTTGACCTATTCGAAACAAATTTATTTCAGAAAAGAAAATCTAGATGAGTTGTATTCTACATTTAAATTGGTCATAATATTTTACAGTATGGGTCCGACTCGTAATCTGAGGGTCGCGGGTTCGAGTCCCCGTCATACCAAACATGCTCGCCCTTTCAGACGTGGGGGCGTTATATGTGCGGTCAATCCTACTATTCGTTGGTAAAAGAGTATCCCAACAGTTGACGGTGGGTGGTGATGACTAGTTGCTTTCCCTCTAGTCGTACACTATTAAATTAAGGACTGCTAGCGGAGATAGCCCTCGAGTAATTTTGCGCGAAATTAAAAAAAACAAACAAACAAACAAACAAACAGAAATAATAAAATTTGTAGAATGGAAAGTTGGTTTTAATAGTTACGAGTTACAAAATACGTTTTGTGATCAAATTTATACTATTGCCCCGAAATTGGTTGTTCGTTTCAGTAGGCCCGGCATGGCCAGGTGGGTTAAGGCGTATGATTAGTAATCTGAGAGTGGCGGGTTAGCATCCCTCTCGCATCAAATATGCTCGCCTTTTCAGCCGTAAGGGCGTTATAATGTGACGCTTAATCCTACTATTCGTTGGCAAAAGAGTAGCCCAAGAGTTGGCGGTGGGTGATGATGACTAGGTGCCTTCCCTCGAGTCTTACACTGCTAAATTAGGAACGGCTAGTGCAGATAGCTCTCGAGTAGCTTTGCGGAAATTCAAAAACCAAACCAATTGTTCTCTCTCATGATGCAAAT